>NC_086176.1:16049283-16372339 GCF_023053635.1 Elgaria multicarinata webbii
GCCACAAATGCACTTGACTCCTGCAGCCCAGTACTAAAAAAGTTGATAGAAATCAATAGGCGAATGTCCTCACAACTCCAGTCCCTTCCTCAGTTTTCCTTCCCTCTCAGACCTAGTCTTCCCTGAGGTAAACCGGAGGGTGGCCATGTGCCCTACTTTACCAAGGACAGTCCTCTATTTTGATGGGGCCCTCCATTTCAAAGTCCAAGTCCAGTTGTAAGATAAAGAATCATCAGAAGGAAGGTCCTTGAAGGTTCCCATCAACAGCACCTGGACATGAGACTGAAGAGGCACACGGGCCACCTGGTCACAGTCTTCCACACTATCGCAAGTGTGTAATTTCCTATTTAAATTATAGCAACCCTTTCTAAATTTGCATCTCTGCATATAAATTTGCATACACACTTTTGATACAACCCTTCTTTGGTCCTCTTGCTTTGGTGATGCACGTGCACTTTTAGGTGATCCATTCCTTCTCTCCCCCCTCCCAATGGGGTGGGGAAACATCCGCACATGTAGAAAACGCTTTTCCAGGTATTATTGTCCATGATTGCCTGCATTTCATCTTCCAGTTATTTGGGGGTTGGAGGTTCGCTTATTCTGCAAGCCAAATGGCTCCACGTGGCACCCATTTTCACAAAATCACAAGGGCACAGGTGATGCATTCTGTGGTGGACAAGGACTGTTGTTAGTTTGAAACCCCAAGATCATGATGTCTTTTCTATGGTGAACTAGTATGGGATAGCCCCTTTTCATAGACTAGAGCAGCCTTCTCCAACAAGTCACTATCCAGATGTGTTGGGCTAGCTGAGGATGGCAGGAGTTGTAGTCCAACACATCTGGACGCCACCAGAACTTGGGGGCAGCTGGTCTAGGGCTTCAAATGCATCCTGAAAAGCATCTAGCTTGAATGAGTTCTGGCAGTTTTCAGCAGCAACATTTTGTTCCCGTTGCAGCCATTGATTTGCCTAATTGCTCCTTGAAGCTTCAAAAGCATTACAAATGCTAAGCATATCAACAATACGTATTTACAATGCTCCCTTTCCAAACCCTTGCTGGTAAAAGATCTTGTTTTCCATTTTAACAGGAATGAAATGAAAGCAAGGGGCAAACTTGCAATTGAGGGGGTGGGCTCAAGCTCCCTCCAGATTCCCCCAGGGGCCAGGGCTTAGTAGTAGTGCAATACCTTCTCCTGTCTTGGACTTCCAAAAAGGCTTTTGACGAAGCCCCTCACCAAAGACTCCTGAGCAAACGTAGCAGTCATGGAATAAGAAGAGATGTCCTCTTATGGATCAGTAACTGGTTAAAGAACAGAACGCAGAGAGTAGGAACAAATGGTAAATTCTCCGAATGGAGGGAAGTAAATGGTGGGGTCCCACAAAGGTCTGTATTAGGACCAATGCTCTTCAATTTTTTCATAAATGATCTGGAATCAGACGTGAGCAGTGAAGTGGCCAAGTTTGCCGATGACACCAAATCATTTAGGGCAGTTAAAACAAAAAGGGATTGTGAGAAGCTCCAAAGGGATCTCTCCAAGCTGGGAGAGTGGGCGTCCAAATGGCAGATGCAGTTCAATGTCAGCAATGATGGCAACAAGGGGGAGGGCCTTTTCAGTGGTGGCCCCCCAATTATGGAATGATCTCCCCGGTGAGGCTCGCCTGGCACCAACATTGTTATCTTTTCAGCACCAGGTCAAGCCCTTTCTCTTCTCCCAGGCATTTAACAGCATTTAACAACATACGCTGTTTGTTTTTAATGGACCCCAGAACTGTTGGTTGTTTAAAATGGATACTGTTTTATACTGTTGTTTTATTATATTTTGATGGTTTAAAATTTTGTATACTTTTTAATGTTCACTGTTTTTAACATTTGTAAACCACCCAGAGAGCTTCGGCTATGGGGCGGTATATAAATTTAATAAATAAATAAATAAACATAGTGATGCGCGTTGGGACAAAAAAATCCAATTTCAAGCATAACCTGATGGGTTCTGAGCCAGTGGTGACCAACTAAGAAAGAGATCTTGGGGTTGTGGTGGACAGCTCGATGAAAATGTCAACCCGGTGCAGCTGCTGTTAAAAAGGCAAAGTTCATATTAGGCATAATTAGCAAAGGAATTGAGAATACAACTGCCAGTATCATACTGCCCTTATACAAATCTATGGTGCAACCACACTTGGAATACTGTTGTACAGTTCTGGTCACCATACTTTAAAATTGTGTTGTAGAGCTGGGAAAGGTGCAGAAAAGGGCAACTAAAATGACCAAAGGGTTGGAGCAGCTCCCCTATGAGGGAAGCTTATAATAGCAGGGGCTGTTTAACTTGAAAAAAGGAGGCTAAGAGGAGATGTGATAGAAGTGTGCAAAATTTTGCATGGTATGGAGAATGTGGATAGGGAGACGTTTTCCTCCCTCTCTTTTAATACTAGAAACTGTGGTCATCCAATGGAAGTGATTGGTGGGGATTTCAGGACAGGTAAAAGGAAGTACCTCTTCACACAGCATAGTCCTGAACTTTACTTAACATCCAAACTGGAAGAAGAGTTCTGGTCACCCGGCATGCTTGCTCGCTTCCTTGCAGATGGAGTTGGGCCAGTCCATAGGTAATGGTCCAAAGACTGGGAGGCTGAGCTGATGGACACTCGTCAAGCGGGACCACCACTGCCCATCCGGATTTCTCAGGCATCCCTAATTTCAACAGCAACTGCAGTGGAGGACAGGATGGGTACATTCCGAGGCACTAATGGAGTCAGAAGGTGTTTTTTTTTATGACAACTGAATGAACTCCCTTAGAAGTCACCCCATGATCAGGAACCCCTACTCCATGAAGATTCCCAATTGTGGGGAGGCTTTAAGCATATTCCCATAGAATTCTCCCCACACACTCAGGTGTTCTAGGGAGAACTTACTCCAGTCAGCCAAAACTAGGCTACTTTTTCTTCTGCCACCCCCAGACTGTGGAATGGCCTGCCGGAGGAGATTCATCAACTTAACTTTCTCTCTCCGGGTTTAAGACAGCTATAAAGACTAGCCTCTTTCAGTGAGCCTACCCAGATGGATTTTAAACCCAGAATTGTAAGAGGTCTGGATTGTTATGTTGATATTGTATTGGTTTTATATGCTCTTTTAATTAATTTTATGTATTTGGTTTATTTTGTATTGTGGTACTAATGTGGTTCCCCGCCTCAATCCAAAGGGAGAGGCGGGTAAGAAATAAATAAACTATTATTGCCCCTTTCAGACTTTTGCACAGTAGGGTAGAGCAGATGGGGACATTGTGGGTCGGGCTACTGTGTGCACCTTCACCCCCCATCCCCACTACAATCCCACATGCAGTCAGGTGAATGCCCGAACAGGACTTTTTATGGCACCTGTGATGTTAAATAAATTCTTTTAACATATGTCTGTTCTGATTTTTTTTTCCATAGGTACCTTTCTTCACAGTTCATTCAGCTTGAATTTACTTGTATAGACATTGTGTTTTGCTCAGCCCTAAGAGTTGGGTCCCCAAACATTCTGGGTCAGTGGGCACATTTAGAATTCTGAGAAGCCACCTAGTAGCAGGTGGCTACTAGGAGGAGGGCTTTCTCCGCTGTGGCACCCCGGTTGTGGAATGAGCTCCCCAGAGAGGTCCACCTGGTGCCTACACTGTACTCCTTTCGTCGCCAGCTGAAGACCTTTTTATTCACTCAGTATTTTAACACTTAATTTTAACTTAAATTTAAATTATACTGTTTTAACTCTGTATTTTAACCTTATATCAATTTTGCTGCGTGGTTTTATCCTGGTGGTGCTTTTTATACTGTATTTTTTATTTGTGTTTTTAACCTGTTGGTTGTTTTATGATGGTTTTAATTTTTGTGAACCGCCCAGAGAGCTTCGGCTATTGGGCGGTATAAAAATGTAATAAATAAATAAATAAATAAATAAATAATAAATATGGTGTCATGGGTGCTCTCACAAAATGGCAGCCATTCATAAAATTCCCATTCATTGAATGGTTGCCATGGTGAGCATGACTGAAGCCAAACGGGTGAGACTAAAAGAAAAATAACACTGAAGAACCGAAGTACAAGGCAGAGGTGGAGTCTGCACTCCAAGACAAAAAACAAACAAACAAAACCCAGTCTTTTAAACCCAAATAAAGATGGCACTGGAGAGCAGCACTTTGCTTTACAGCAGGCCAGCCTCCCAGTATTTAAAATGTATTAATTAAAAATGCTTAAGAAATAAAATTAAGATCAGGCTGGACCGGGAGCCTGGTGAACAGCAAGTCCGTGGGCACATAGTGGACACTCTAGTAGGGAGTTATTCAATCTTGTTGTTCCTTATACTGCTAGGGTTCAGGCATTGAGTGCCTTTGCTTATGAAGCCATCATAGCAACACACACACACACACACACACCCTAACACTGCAATCCTACGAGGTGTGGATCGTATATCCGAAGCCAGATGTATCACTACATCCAAAGGCCTAATGGGTTTATTCTGGCTGGGTGGAAGGGAGGAAGGAATGACAATTTCCTCCTTTCCATCCGGTTCTGGGGCTGTTGTGGTTGTAGCTTCAGCTATGGGGCAGTATATAAATGTAATAAATAACAATTAAAAAATAACCATTTGCCTCTCATCCCAACTCATGGGAGGGAGATTACTTCTGCCACGGGACTAAATGACCCCTCTTGTTGGGGGCATGTCTGGCAACTGGGAGGCATTTGGATCCTGCAAATCCAATGGTGATCTTCCTTTGCCCTGCTCCTATCTGCCCCTCCCAAAGTTCGAGCTCTGACATCAGAGAGGTAAAAGCTGCAGACGTTTCTCCAGGGGCGAAGAGGGGATATCCATGGTTGAATCCTGAACAGAGAGGACTCCATACTCCAACAATTTGCTGCCGGTCCCACTTGTATTTTCAGTTTTCACTCGGATGGAAATGCTGAGCCTTGTAACTTGTTTATCTTTTATGCTGTCTTATTCAGTAACCATGTTTAAGTTCTAGTCTTGTCTGCATCATTGATTGTGGCATTGGCACGCCGGTATCCCTATGGTGGCCCTCTCTCCTTTTCTTCATTCAAAGAGAAGATCCTCCTGAAAAAGCCTCTAAGTTTTTCCCCCATGTCGAAACGCGTTGGGAACAACCAATACACCGGTCCCTTTTGTTTGTCTTGGGTTTCCCGCTTTACAGCACCTTTTCCGATCCCTGCTGCTATTCTTGCCTCTTCCTATGTTCCCGAAGCTGCTGCTCTCCCAGTGTTTTGGACTTCAGCTCCCATCAGCCCCAGCTAGCATGGGCAATGGTCGAGAATGCTGGGACGTGCAATTCAAAATCCTAGGTTGTGGCAGGCTGCCCTAGAGGATTGCTGCTCATAAAGGACAGGAAGGATTATGCCCAAAGTTTGTTCAGAAAGCCACTTCGAGGTTCTTGAAAAAGATTGTGATACCCGAGAAACCTGTTGTGAAGGCAGTCCTGAATCCCTGCAATAAATCAGAGCTTTAGAAATCCTGATGAGTGCTTGTTCTGCCTCTGTTTCATGCTGTTCTCACAACAATGTGGCATTATTAGGTGCTCCTGGGGCTTTACATATGAATATGGGACGGCGCTTTCTCTTGTAAATTAAATGGCATAATTTGTTTTGATCCTTCATTAGGGTGTTGTAGAGGTTTCGGGGGGGGGGGGGGATAAACTTCTCCAAAATCACATTTCCATGATGGTGAATCACAGGTGGAGGCTGCCCAGCCTCTTCCTGCTCTGCATAGCACTTACAAGGTGTTTTCAACTCCAAAATATATTACCCTAAAAGAGCAGTTAAGTGGCAGGCTGAAACACGCAAGTGGCTTACAAGATCACGCATCTCCATGGTTTTAATTTGGGCTGTGACTCAAATACAAATAGCTGGCATAAAATGCCACTTCAAAGTACTGCACTGAGGAACAAGTATTTGGCATTATGGCAGTGCCATTAACATTTCAAAATGTGAAATTATTTTTATTATTACTACAATTATACCACCCTATTCCACCCTATAGCCAAAGCTCTCTGGGTGGTTGACAAATGATTAAACCCTTACAAATACAATATAAAGCATAATTTAAAACTGTTTGCATTGAAAAACTAAGTAAAACAATCGACAATTTAAAAAATCCCAGGACTCACTGAAACTTTATTATATGCTGTCAAAAGCCTGGGAATACAGGAAAATTTAACCTGGCAGTGAAAGCATAACATTGGTGCCTGATGGTCTCACTGGGGTGAGCCTTCCATAATCAGGGGACACCACTGAAAAGGCTCTCTCTCCCTTGTTGCCATCCTGCGAAACTTCCTCAGAAAAGACACCTGAAGGAGGGCCTCAAATGACAATTGTAGTGTATGGAGAGGTTCATGCCAGGAAAGGTGCTCCATCAGGTATTTTGGTCCTGAGCTATGAAGGCTTTATAGGTCAAAAGCAGCACCTTAAATTGGGTTCAGAAACCTACAGGCAATCAGTGAAGGTGGGCCAGAATTGGTTACATGTTCAAACCTTCTGGTCCCCGCTACCACTCTGGCCACCACATTTTGCACACACTGCAGTTTCTGAACCGTCTTCAAGGGCATGTAAAGCAAATTGCAGGAGATGATCAAAGCACTGATTCCTGAGACCAGCTTATCCCTGTCCAAATAGGGGCATAGCTGGGTATTGTATTCTAATAGTTGTATGCACTACCTTGTTTTCAGTTATGAAGAAGTTTGTCCCTAGAGGGGTCCCAGGTGGAGAGAGGAGAAAAAGTAAGTGTGTGTGTGTGTGTGTGAGAGAGAGAGAGAGAGAGAGAGAGGGAGAGAGAGGGGGGAGAGAGAGAGGGAGAGAGAGAGAGGGAGAGAGAGAGAGGGGGGAGAGAGGGAGAGAGAGAGAGGGAGAGAGAGAGAGAGGGAGAGAGAGAGCGGGAGAGAGAGAGGGAGAGGGAGAGAGAGAGAGGGAGAGAGAGAGAGGGAGAGAGAGAGGGGGGAGAGAGAGGGAGAGAGGGAGAGAGAGGGAGAGAGAGAGAGGGAGAGAGAGAGAGGGAGGGAGAGAGGGAGAGAGAGAGAGAGAGGGAGAGAGAGAGAGGGAGAGAGGGAGAGGGAGAGAGAGAGGGAGAGAGAGAGAGAGGGAGAGAGAGAGGGAGAGAGAGACGAGGATAAAGAAGAAAGTAAGGACAAAGAAGCAAATAGAAAATGAGGATTTAGAAATGAAGTTCTGTTTACATCCAGACCTTGTTTCTGGGTCCTCCTTACTGACAAGCAAATACAAAATGGGGCCACCAACCAAAGCTGGTAGAAGGCACCCCATACCACTGAAGCCACCTGTGCCTCTAATGACAAAAATGCCTGCAGGAGAACCCCCAATCTATGAACCTGGTCCTTCAAGGGGAGTGCAACCCCATGCAGAACAGCATGAACATCCTGCATCTGGTCAGAAGAACCACCAACAAACAGAATCTCAGTCTTGTCTAGATTGAGCTTCAGTTTATTAGCCCTCATCCAGTCCATTGTCACAGACAGGCACTGATCTAGCACAGCCACACCTTCACCTGATGAAGATGAAAAGGAGAAATACAGCTGGGGGTCACCATTCCAGAACTCCTGATTACCCCACTCAGTGCTTTCATGTAGATTTTAAATAGCTTGAGGGTTAAACTGAGCCCTAAGGAACCCCAACATCCCCCAAATACCACCTTCTGGAGCCGACCATCCAAGTAGGAGTGAAACCACTGCAGTGCAGTACCTCCCACTTCCAACTCAGACAATCGTCCCAGAAAGATACCATGTTTGGTGGTATCGAAAGCCACCTAGAGATAAAGGAGAGTTGTGATTATTTCCTATAAAGCAGCAGTGGGACAATTTAAAGCATAGTGTGGGATCTGGGTTGGGGTGTTGTATGAGAACATCATTTAGTTTGGAGGGGGGAGTTTAAAAGAATTCACAGATTTCACAAATTTCATCATAAACAGGATGGAAAGAACTTGAGACTTAAAAAACAATCAAACGCAGGTGAAAGTGAAATGGACAGATTCGTCCATCCAGGCCCAGGGCTTTGAGCGCTTAACACTTGAAAGTCTGGGTTTGAATCCCTCTGTATTCAACCACACTTCTGATACTGACATAGCGTTGCCACCTCATTTTTCTGACAGGCTCTTCTTCTTTAACAGCTACATGTCAGGCAGGTGCCACATGGTCCTCTCACTTCTGGGAATAACTAGACCTTTTGAATTTAGCCAGAGCAGATGGGTGAAGAATTTCATTTGCTTCGTGTTTTGATGAGAACTTAACATAATTTGCAAATGTCTTTATAACCTTGCTGGAAAGAACTTGACATTGAAAACATTCAAATGTTGGAAAAAGTGAAACTGATAAATTTGTCCCTGCCTGCTCTCCCTGATCCACATTGGGCCCTTTCAGAAGACACCTTAAACCATGACTTTAACCACAGTGGTTAAGCCAGAAAACTAGGCCATGTTCAGAAGACACCTTAAACCATGGCTTTAACCACAGTGGTTAAGCCAGAAAGCTAGGCCGTGTTCAGAAGACACCTTAAACCAAGGCTTTTAACCACAGCAAATAAGGCTTTTTTGCTTTATTCACCATGGTTGAAGCCGTGGTTTAAGGTGTCTTCTGAATGGACTCAATGCTGTTTTTATGTTTTTGATGGTTTTAAATTTTGTATCTTTTTTAAATGTTTACTGTTTTTAACTTTTGTGAACCGCCCAGAGAGCTTCGGCTATGGGGCAATATATAAATGTAATACATAAATAAATAAATAAATAAATAAATAAATAAATAAATAAATGAGAATAAGGAGGCAGTGTTTGTATCATATTCCTGTTGCAACTCTAATTACTTGCTAACAAAATTGTGGCCAGGTTTTTTTATCCCATATCTGCCGCATGTCTTCATTTAGTTTGGTTCAATGCATTATGACCTTTCTGGATGACCAGTGGATGTCCAGGAAATTAATTCATTTATTTCAGATTATTTCTGGAGTGGCTTATGGGATGCTCGCCCACTGTCTACCACAAACTGCAAAAGATAGGACTTTTTTCATTCTACTTGTCTGTATTCCCAAAATTTAACCTGGCAGTGAAAGCATAACATTGGTGCCTGATGGTCTCACTGGGGTGAGCCTTCCATAATCAGGGGACAGCACTGAAAAGGCTCTCTCTCCCTTGTTGCCATCCTGCGAAACTTCCTCAGAAAAGACACCTGAAGGAGGGCCTCAAATGACAATTGTAGTGTATGGAGAGGTTCATGCCAGGAAAGGTGCTCCATCAGGTATTTTGGTCCTGAGCTATGAAGGCTTTGTAGGTCAAAAGCAGCACCTTAAATTGGGTTCAGAAACCTACAGGCAATCAGTGAAGGTGGTCCAGAATTGGTTACATGTTCAAACCTTCTGGTCCCCGCCACCACTCTGGCCACCACATTTTGCACACACTGCAGTTTCTGAACCGTCTTCAAGGGCATGTAAAGCAAATTGCAGGAGATGATCAAAGCACTGATTCCTGAGACCAGCTTATCCCTGTCCAAATAGGGGCATAGCTGGGTATTGTATTCTAATAGTTGTATGCACTACCTTGTTTTCAGTTATGAAGAAGTTTGTCCCTAGAGGGGTCCCAGGTGGAGAGAGGAGAAAAAGTAAGTGTGTGTGTGTGTGTGTGTGTGTGTGTGTGTGTGTGTGAGAGAGAGAGAGAGAGAGAGAGAGAGAGAGAGAGAGAGAGAGAGAGGGAGAGAGAGAGGGAGAGAGAGAGGGGGGGGAGAGAGAGAGAGAGAGAGAGAGGGAGAGAGAGGGGGGGAGAGAGAGGGAGAGAGAGAGAGAGGGAGGGAGAGAGAGAGAGGGAGAGAGAGAGAGAGGGAGAGAGAGGGGGAGAGAGAGAGAGAGAGGGAGAGAGAGAGAAAGAGGGAGAGAGAGGGGGGAGAGAGAGAGAGAGGGAGAGAGATAGAGAGGGAGAGAGAGACGAGGATAAAGAAGAAAGTAAGGACAAAGAAGCAAGATATCATGAAAGTTTCACGTCATGAAAAAAGGAAGCTTTCTTGTTTGTCCTTTCTGCTTCGGGACAAACATTTTTTTTTAAGCAAATAAATAATAAAATCATGCATGGCACATTTGTTTTGACTGGTGTCCCTTGAAAGGCTGCCAAGAAACAGTTTAGATACAGACTGAGCTTCACCGGCATGTCACTTTACTATCTGAAGGATACTGCAGCAGGCTTTACTAGGGGGGATTTTCTGCTTTGACAAAGGCTAGAGTTTTGACAGCTGTCATGTAGTATAAATGCGAAATGGGTAAACAGGAAATGCAACACATGGAAACTTCCTTGCTTTCCTAGTGGCTGCTAAACAATTCATCCCAGCCAGGGCTCCAGAAATTTTGCCCAGACTTAAAGAGCTGTGATTGGTTTCCGTTAGTGATAAGTGACCTCCACTCAGAACTGCCTGAAAAGCATTTTTAAAACATTTTCCTGCTGAATGTTACCTCCATCCCCCAAGGCCAGATCTATACCAAGCAGGATATAACACTATGAAAGTGGTTTGGAAGCAGTATATGGAATGTGTCATGGGCCCAAACAGTTGTCAACGCACTTCAATACTGTTATAAAGCAGTAGTGTAGATCCTGCCCAAATCTGCATGACCTGTGATGATTAAATAAGGAAGAATCTGCAAAGCTAGAGAGACAGTGGTTAGACAGGGATAATCTACCTGATAACCTCCAGATGTTTTTGAACTACAACACCCTCATGCCCCATCAGAAAGATTAAGACCTTGTTGGGGGGGTGGGGGAAGAAGAAGGTGGCAACCCTTATCCAGAACCACACATGGTTGCATTCCCAACACGCTGGGATTTAAACCTGTGTTTTAAAAGCTAAACACTCAAAGTCCTCTGCCTGGATAGAAACTCTTTCAGTTGCACACTACATTTTTTTTTGTCTCAGGTTCTTTCAATTCCACTGATAGAGAAATATTTGAATTTTGATAAGTCCTTATTAATAACAAACCGAACTGAACAAAATTCTCATTCCATCCTGGAGGGAGAAGTCGAAAAAATACGTCTTGCTATTATTCTTGTTTGGGCAAACTCCTCCTTCCCCTCACTCTCACCCTTGACTCCACAATCTCTGTGGCCATAGCTAGACCTAAGGTTTATCCCTGGATCGTCCAGGGGTCAAACCTGTTCATTTACGTGACGCACAGGAGATCCAGTGCTCAGGCAGGGGCGAACGCTGGATGATCCCAGGATAAACCTTAGGTCTAGCTGTGGCCTGTTTGTCCTTTGGTACAGCTCCATCTCTGTTCATATAGTCATCTTCTGGAATTTGGGGGTTGATTTTACCATTTAACTCTTCAAGCCATGGCTTCTAAAGGCTGGAGGATTCTCCTTGTCACATTCTGATGTTCCTATCACATCTTCTAACAGATTTATTTTGAATGTGCTCCTGCACAGCCTGGCAAATGTTAAGTTTCAAAGGAGCTATAGAAATGATTTCTAAATGTGCATCGATAGATATAAATTAGCATATGCAAAACTGCATCATCTTTTGTCCCCCCCCCCCTTTTTAAAAAAAAATTGGTGGTGGTGGGTGATGTGTAAGTGACCACCCTATTAATTTCAAGGAGGAAAATACAACTGAAGGAAATGAAGGCACTTTAGTCGCAATAAATTGGCCATGCTCTGAAGTCTAGGCTTAGTTTTTGAAATTCTACTAGCTGCAGGATTCAGTAGGAGCAGAACAGAGAACAAAACAAACCCATGGAACAATGAAGGAAGGCAATCCACAACTTAGTCCTAATTACCCTTTGCACTTTATAATATGTCTACTCTAATTATTTCTATTTCTTGGAAACTGGAGGTTTTGGCCACCTAAAACTGCTGCGTGGCACACAGTAAATGAACTACCTTGACATTTACATTTTCATCTTGTGAGAGGGTTACACAAATGCTTGAAGTAAAGTACAACCATGATTTCCCCCCCCCCACATACACACACACACACACACACACACACACACACACACACATAACATTAATAAGTTGTAGCTTTCATGTTGGCTGGGGGACATTT
Organism: Elgaria multicarinata webbii; assembly: GCF_023053635.1. Lineage (NCBI taxonomy): Eukaryota > Metazoa > Chordata > Lepidosauria > Squamata > Anguidae > Elgaria > Elgaria multicarinata. The sequence goes on from NC_086176.1 coordinate 16,061,342, forward strand.
TCTGAAAGTGCATGAGTCATTGGAGTAATATCCTCACAAGCAGATGTGTGCTCAAATAAAACAACCATATGAGGAAAATCAAGATAGATTGGGGAAATAAAATACATCTTCCCAACCCTACCCTGTCATTCAGAGGCATGTTCTACACACCTTCGATGTCACTAATGGTCAGCAATAAGGTGAAATTCTGCATGGCTGGATTTCACTTTCTTGGAGCTTTCAGCAACAGATGTTGATGAAGCCCACCATATCCAGGCACAGATATGAAAAACATATCCAGGTTTTCGAAGCACATATCCAGGTTTTGGGGACTCGTAGTGTTTGGCTCAAAGAAGAAGTGAGCCTTAAGTGCCCCAAAATTCTTCTCCATCTCAGATTAGTATCTAAGCTGGAAAATAATTTCCGACTTACCCCATCACCCAGCCCCTAAACACCTTTCCTCTGTTCACTCAATTCCTCCAAACTTGCTCCTCCTTACCAAACTGGGATGGTGGTAGTAGCAGTGTCCCAGCTGCAAGGAGACAGAAGGTGGAAGACTTCTTCCATCATACCTTCTCTGCCATGGTAGCACATAAAACAAAAGGCTACAGTGACCTCTGGGAAACTGAGCTTTCCCTACTGCTACTGCAATAAGAAAATTCCATTTCAGTTCTACACAAAACCAATGGCAAATCTGTGGATCTATATTCCAGTGAATGACATGGTGAAGCCGTCATGTGATTGAACTTCCAGAAGTCCAAATCTTATGTCAACCTACATTTATCATGTCATTGCCAAGGTCCTCCAGAATTAGAGATATGTGACCATCCTCCAAGTATGTTCAAGAACCTTTCAAAATGCTTTCTTCCCCCCCCCCCCCCATTCCTGCTGTTCTCTCACATGGAATTTTATCAAGCTATTCTTTTATTTGCTGGTCCTCTGCTGCTTCTTACATTTTAATATTTTTATTTATTTTTTATTTAAAATATGCTTTTATTAGTTTATTGCATTTGATTTTTTTAAAAGCTGTATTTGTATTTCTTTTTCTCTCTGTAAGCCACCTTGAACTTTTTAGGAAAGGTAGGATATTGTTTTAAAGGATATAAATATTCAAAAGAAATAAATAATACATGATGATCATTTATTCTTATTGAAGTGTATAGACAACTAACAATGGAAAAGTACCACCTGGGTACCAATAATGACACTTGGTGAGATGCATGAGCCGTAATAGACTCAGTGATGGTGGTAAAATGACCTTGTTGGAGTAAGGCTATTGGGAGATGTTTGGTTGGGCAGATAGATCATTGCATTTTGGTTCCTGTCAAAAAGATTGGCAACCCAAGTTCCCAGAAGCTGCATCACTGAATAGCTGTTTTTTTAGAGTAAGATAGCCAAATCACAATGGACCATCAAGATTTGCAAGCAGAGCTGTAGGCAGCTCCAGGTTGCTGAGAGATGGTTTTTATGACTGAGGCTGAAACCGGCATTATAGAAGACACAGCACTGCTGCTGTAATCTGCAGCCCCATTTCTCCTCCTCTTTCCCTGGTGAACTTTCAGGATGCTCACCACATGATGTGATTCTGTCTCACTGTGAGTTTCCCCCTCCCTGCTCCATTCCATTGCTTGCTGCTTGCAGAAGAGGGGAAACTCATAGGTTGGTGGCATCGTATCAAATGTTCTGTATCCCTCAAACAAGGGTGTTGAACCTCTGTTTGGGCTGAATTCAGTCTCTACAACTAATGCCATGCCTAGATGAGTATTTTTCCAGGGGATCGCCCTGGGATCATCCCAGTTCATCCACATGATGCACAGGGGATCCCGGGGGCAAGGAGGGATGATCCCTCCGTTTCCCTGGGATAACTGGCTTTAATCCTGGCTTTTCCCACGGTCTTGGGATCATCCCGAGACCGCAGGACATGTGGGAAGCTGTCATGGTTTCTTCCCAGCTCCTCATGAGTAAACGTGAGGAGCCGGGAACCAGGCATGGGGCACTGAGCTCCTCAGGAGCTCTGTGCCCATTGAGGGTGGGAGGGGGAGCAGGATTTTTTAAAAACAAAACCAAAAAAAACCCCTACCTTTTCAATGGACTGCTCGAGTGCTCATTTCCAATAAAAGAAAAAATCCAAAATGGCGGGCGTGATGTTCTTTTCCTCCTGGGACATCTCGTGCCATGTGTAGACTGAGGGGAAGGATATCACAATCACCGTATCGCAAGATACCTCTGAATCAATTGCCTAAATTTGCTGCTGCTGCTGCTGCTTTTCCCTCCTCCCTCCCAGTCCCCTTTCCTTTTGTGTCATTTTTTTTTTTTATTGTAAGCCTGTGGGCAGGGACTGTCTTAAGAAATATTTTTGTAAGCCTCCTTGAGTGCCTTTTTCCTTTTTGGGGGGTAGGGGGGCTAAAGGGTGGGATAAAGGTGCTATAATAAATAATAATAAATAAGTAAATAAACCTAAGGAGAGGCATTTCAACCTTTTAAAAAAAAACTATGCAAAAGCCAGGAAATGATCAAACAATTTGTCATTTGAATAAAGGGGGTGGGGTATCTGGCAAACTCCAATATTTGACCTATGAGTCTGAGTTTCAACAACCCTACCCTAAATGTTCTTAGGGAGAAGGAGAGCTCTGCATCTAGAGGAACTGTTAAGTTTCAGCCTTACAAAACATGGGCTTGGATAACTAGAGAAAAGTCCAATTAAAACTCCTGGAGGGAGTACTTAAATAGAAGAGGCCTGATTTTTAGTACTGTGGGACTCACCTTCCCCGTCCCTTCATAAAGCCGTCCTCTTTGCTCCTGACATTTTGGTGACAGTCCCCGCGCTCTGCAAAATTGCTACTGTTATCCACAAATGAAACATAAACAATTCCTCATTGGTGAACTCTGCATTCAGAGGCTTTGAAATGCTAATCGCGCATAATTTTACAGGATAGTGAGAGACCATTCCTCGGTGTCTCCGGAGAGCTTCTTTCCCCCCATTTGTTCTATTCAAGTGAAATTGCACACAGTTGGCTGCAGGAAAAGGAGCACATTCTTTCAGAAGCGTACTCCTTTTTAATGTCAGCAGAAGGCTGGGATATCGCAGCCTGATGGAGCATGAGCTACTGCACTGCTGGATAAGAGAACTGTGAAAATTTAGTGCCGTATAATATATGTCTGCAGTGCTGGAGAAATCATTCCACGGTTTAAGACAGGCCTAACCAAAAAAAAAAAAAAATCCTCCTATCAAAAAGCATTAGGGTAACAGTCATGGAAAGTGTGGAAACAAACAGCAGGTGATCAAAACATCTGTTGTTTTCTTTGCTTGCCATTTCCATGATAAAGCGAGACAGATTTGGGCATATCCCTCCCAACAGGTCCTCATTAATAACTTGAATGGAAAAGATGGTTAGCTTGTGCATTCATGTTTCATTGCTGTAAACAACTGGTATCTGATCTAGGTTTTTGCAGTGTCTATCTACCCGGTGGCTCCAATTTTGGTGGAGCTGCAAATCCACTCCGGGTTTTTGTCAGAACCAGCCAGAGCTTTAAAGGAGCTATTCAAGGTGCTGAACCTATTTGGGGTTTGGGGTTCAGCGCCTTGGAAAGTTTCTTTAAAGTTCTGGCTGGTTCTGATGGAAACCCGGAGTGGATTTACAGCCCCACTGAAATTGGAGCCATCTATCTATCTATCTATCTATCTATCTATCTATCTATCTATCATCTATCTATCTATTTGTAACTATAATGTAAATAAGACGAGATTTGGTGTTTCAGTTTTGGGTTTCAGTATTTATGCTGGTGTATAACCATAATAAATCTTTAATTTGCATTAATGTTTAGTACAGGGTTGGTTCATCACTTGATATGCAACATCAGACTCGCATGGATGAGGGCTAATAAACTGAGACTCAATCCAGACAAGACTGAGATGCTGTTAGTAGCTGATTCCGCTGACAGGATGGGGGGGGTGTTCTACCGGTTCTGGATGGGATTGCACTCACCCTGAAGGAGCAGGTTCGTAGCTTGGGGGGTTCTTTTAGATCCATCATTGTCACTTGAGGCTCAGGTGACCTCAGTGGCACGGAGTGCCTTCTACAAACTCTGGCTGGTGGCCCAGCTACGCCCCTATCTGAACAGGGATAACCTGGCTTCAGTTGTCCATGCTCTGGTAACCTCCAAGTTAGATTACTGAAATGCACTCTACGTAGGGCTGCCTTTGAAGACGGTTCAGAAACTGCAGCTCGTGCAAAATGCAGTGGCCAGATTGATTTCGGGAACCAGAAGGTTCGACCATATAACACCTGCTCTGGTCCTCTTGCACTGGCTGCCTGTATGTTTCCAAGCCCAATTCAAGGTGCTGGTTTTGACCTATAAAGCCTTACACGACTCGGGACCACAATACCTGACGGAATGCCTCTCCCGACATGAATATACCCAGTCACTACGTTCAACATCTAAGGTTCTCCTCCGGGTGCCTACTCCGAGAGAGGCTCGGAGTGTGGCAATGAGGGACAGGGCCTTTTCGGTGGTGGCCCCCAGACTATGGAACGATCTCCCTGATGAGGCTCGCCTGGCGCTAACGCTGCTATCTTTCCGGCGCCTGGTTAAGACTTTCCTCTTTGCCCAGGCATATGGCGGCACATCTTAATCACCCACATGTTTATTTTTAATGGTTTTTAATGCTTTATGTGTGTATGTTCTGTGTTTTAGAATTGTATACTCGTTTTTATCTTAATTTTTTAGAATTTCTGTAAACCACTCAGAGAGCACTGACTATGGGGGTGGTATATAAGTGTAAATAATAATAATAATAATAATAATAATAATAATAATAATAATAATAATAATAATAATAATAATAATAATTGTGGGAATGAGACATATATTCTAATAGTGAACTCTGGTGCTGAGTTAAGACCATGGCTAGGTAGCCAAGATGCGGCCCCAAAGAAACAAGGGGGAAACACCCAGTGAGGACCTGAATATCCTCAGTAGCCATGGAATGTCGGCTAACAGTCAAAGGATGGAAACAGATACCTTGGGGTTAGGGAGGGGGATGTAATGGGCCATCCTGAAAGGAGACCTAGCTAGCTGGCTGGCTCGGGCACTGGACAGGAGGATTCCACACTGGTACATTTTGTTGTAGGCCCCACTTGTTACAGATCTATTAATGAAGGAAGACATTTCACATCACCCGTTGCATTTTAAACAAAATGCAGAAGGTAACAGACAAGGCATTATTGACTTGTCTGAAGGTGCACCTCACAACCGTCTTGGAGCCTTGGAAGATGTGTACATCTCATAAGGCAGATGCATGGGTATGGTGGAGGAATCATTTTCTTTTATGGGTCTCTGGGGAAAACATCGGGTCTGAATATTAGCTCTGGGGGGAAAGATCATTTTTCTTGCAACTATATGCAGTCAGCACAGTGGCTTAAGGGTTCAATCCTATGCATGTTTAGACAGAAAAATGTCCCACAACCCCCAGAATTGCCCAGCCAGCCATGATGGTGAGGGAATATTGGGAGCTGGACTTTTTCCTGTCTAAACCTGCATAGCATTTGCCCTTGTTTATTTAAAACATTGATAAGGGATAGGCGAATCCATCCAGTTCAATCTCATCCAGGTTCTGTTTTCTGCCGCTAAGCTCATTCCATCCTGGCTCCACGTGCACTTTATTCCACCTCCTGAAGCAAATTTTGTACCTATTTTTGCACACATTTTCAAATGTATGCGTTCTTGCACACATGCACCCATTGAATGAAGCACGTTTGCACGCATTTTAAAAATGGTATGCTTTTTTTTTCCTGTGCACATTTCTCAAACGTGTCCAGGTAATCGAGTGCATCTTTTTGTTCTGTGGAAGGCTTCGCAGACTTCGGGAGCGTGCAAATTTCTGACTGCAAATTGTGTTCGGTTCCACGAGGTGCAAATTGGGTAATCTCTCATGAATATGCAAACCCCGTGTATTTCTCAGCAATCCCTAGGTTATAGGGAAAACCTTCCTAAGGTCCTGTACAAAATGTAAAACCACAAAATACATTCCAAGCTTTGCATGCACGACATAAAGAATGATCCTGAGTTGATGAAGGCAGTTCCCGAAACCAACGACAACTTTGCCATGGATTAAAAGGAGGAAAAGAAGAAGATGGATGCTCTGAATAACTGTTTCCTTGACGGCGTGATATTTTGTCTGTTGCTGCTCTTTTCAGATGCAAAAGCAATCACAGGAGGGTAGAAACAGCAGCCAACCTAATCATATGAATTAAAACAAATCAAGTTGAATGAAAAGCTTGTGTCTTACAAGTCCCTTTTCACTGCCATTGAAGTTCTTGTGCAGAAAGGAAGATAAATTGTTTATGAGAGCACACATTCTACAGAAATCGGCATTTCCTGATAGCTAAAACCTTATCCTTCTTTAACACAGATTTTTCCCCATTTCTTTTTTTTTTTCTCATTTGTTAAACAGAGACAAAGCAGGAAATAGTGCCCTAGGATTAGGAATCAGAGCTGCCAGTTGATTAAAGAATTTTAATTGATTAATTATCTGCCTTTTTGCCAGTTCATCCATTCAATGAAAATAAATATGCATGTCACAAAAATCACTATTTATAAGTGCCTGTTTGAAATAGGAAAGAAGTAGAAAATAATTTACAATGTAATACACAGGAGCAACAACTTTTTGTTACTAAGGTAAAGGCCATTTTAAAATATATATTTCCTGTGTGTTTTCTATTACGATGAGACATCAGAAGCAAAATAGCCTCCAAACCTAAAATAGTTTGCTCAGTCCCACCAATTATCATTTGCCCTTATGGATTAAAATGGGCCGCCACCAATTAATCAACTAAAGTTTTACTTGATTCATTATCGGTCGCAGCTCTAGGAACCAAAAGAACAGAGAACGGTGCATTCTTGCCAATCTTTCATTTTGCTTTAGTAGTTGCCATCTCCAAGGAATGGTGCAATGATAAAAAATCAAGTTCCCAGAATGTGAAAGCTTTGTAATTTTCCCCATATTTATTTATTTATTTATTTAAAATATTTATATCTCGCCCTATATCACTAAGATCTCAGGGCGGCGTACAGATAAAAACATACAGTAAAAAATAATAAATATACACAGTTAAAAACAAATTAAACCATGATCCAAGTTAAAACACTATATAATTTAAAAGCAATAGATGCAGTTAAAACAGTTAAAACAATGTGCCAGTGAGTTTAACCATCAAAGGCTTTGTTAAAAAGCCATGTTTTTACTTGGCATCGAAATGAAATCAATGTTGGCGCCAAGCGGGCCTCCAAGGGGAGGGCATTCCACAGTCGGGGTGCCACAACAGAGGAAGCCCTCTCCCTTGTCCCATCATAACGTATATGTTGCATTGGTGGGATGCGGAGTAGGGCTCCTCCAACAGATCTAAGGTCTCGGGCAGGCATATATAAGGAGAGGCGCTCTCTCAAGTATCGAGGTCCCAAGCCGTTTAGGGCTTTAAACGTCATTACCAGCATAATAAGAGAATGGACATCTTGCTCTCTGTCTGTCCTTTCGACAGCAACCAAGACTGTCAGACCTAGACACTTCAAACCTGGGAAGCATAGTAAGGGGATCCCAGGGGGCATGCATGTTAGCATCATTTTATTTTTATAATCCATTAATTAATTTTAGTTAAATCCCCATGCGATTGAAGCCTGCAGTAACAACTTCAGCCAGTAGGGGCAGACCTTCCTAACCAGGACAAAACTTTGCAACCCATACAGCACGGAGCCAGGGGAGATTAGTGACCCATGACAGAGGCCGTGCTTAGGGGTGCCAGCCGGTACGCCTTCACTCAGGTGAAGGGGTCACAATGTGTCCCACCCTGAACACCTCTGAGTTTATTTGGACATTTCACTGCATCAAACTAAGGGCTATTCTAACCTGTGCAAAGCTGGGTCCATTTGCTAGTTAAGAAGATACTAGTTCATTACTGCTTTAAAAGGGAAGGAATGGGAAACCTAAACTGAAATAACAATTCAAAGAATTGTGTTACTACGCTGCCTAGGCTAAGTCCAACCTTCACTTGCGCCCAATTAGACAGAAGCAGAAATCGGGAGGAGGAAGAAGAGGAGGAAGCAGCCTGAGATGGTGCTTTGCATAACTGAGTCAGATGGAATCTACAACCGCAATACCGGCTGGCCGAGGTGCTCATTATAACAGGGTTGTCTTTATGGTGTCCTTGTTTTCGTAGACACCGTTGCCTCAGCTTAAGAAGCTTAGAGGAGGAAGCTGACTGCCTCACAGAGAACAAATGACTCCCATTGCACTGCATTCATAAGAAGTCCCTGCTTTTGTTAAGCAAGAGGTGGTAACCTGCGGCCCTAGCCAACGTTCATACTTTGTGTGGTCCTTGCAGGGCCGGTGCTACTGTTAGGCCAACTAGGCAGCCGCCCAGGGCGCAGACCTCAGAGGGGCGTAGTACTGCCCTTTAAGGGTCACAGGTTTATACAAATTAGCTGCGTTAAGAAAAAACGTAATAAAAGGAATATATAATAGTTCAGAAACTCTTCTTGAACAGCGGAATTGAAGTTGGCAATTTGGGGGGGGGTGCAAGTACCTCGCCTTGCCTAGGGCGCAAAATAGTCTGGCACCGGCCCTGGGTCCTTGGCCTAATGTTGAAAGTCCTCTGCAAGTGATGAGTTGAGACCTCTGGCAGGAGCAATTGTCCCCTTCTTGCAGCCTTCTCGATAGGAGGGAAAGAAAGGGGGGAGAAAGAAGGGGGCGGCAGGAAGAGAGCGAGAAAAGGTGGCCTTGCCCACTTTTGGCTCTGCTCCCACCTGCGACCACCTTCAGCCCAACTCACTGTTGTCATGCAGGCGCCAACCGATTACTCCAAGAGAATGTGGAGAAGAGGTTTTCCACCCCCATATTGAGGCAATAAGTGTTTGCAGACCATAAGAAAAGGCTGGCCAGCTTCTAATTCCCTGTCCAGGGCTGTTCTGTTCTCCAGGTTGAGATTGAGAGGCCAAAAGTATATTGTGTGGTAACAACCAAACTCCTCCTCAGTGCTCAGTCCCCATAATAACAGTGGTCCCATCTAGCAGCAGTGGCTTTGTACTTTCAAGGCGACATGTATTCACACAGTGACCAACAAGCCGTCAACCAGGGACCCACACGCAGGACACAGTGTAATAGCACGCTTCCACCCATGTTCCCCAGGAACTGGTGCATAGAGGCTTATTGCCACAAATACTGGAGGTATCACATAGCCATCAGGATTAGTAGCCATGGATAGTCTTCTCCTCCATGAATTTATCCAACCCCCTTTTAAAGCCATCCAAACTGGTGGCCATCACTATATCTTGTGGGAGTAAATTCCATAGTTTGACTGCGCTGTGTGAAGAAGTACTTCCATTTATCTGTCCTGAATCCCCCACCAATCAGTTTCATGGGATGACCCCACTGGGTTCAAGTATTATGGGAGATGGAGAAAAATGTCTCTCTATCCACATTCTCCACACCATGCATAATTTTGTGCAACTCTACCATGTCTCCCCTCAGCCTCCTTTTTTCCAAGCTACCTCCCTGTTTCCTCCTGTTTTAAACACTTTGCTTATGAGGGAAACTGTGAGGATGGGGGCCAAAAAGACTGTGCAGCCCTGACCTAGAGGGTGACAAATAACAATATGAAAACACTGAGAAGCAATTGGAAAATTCTCTAGAGATACATTCAAAACCTGGTTGAAGGAGTCAAGAGGGGTGTTGGACTATCCCTGCAAGGGAAAGAGTCACCACCATTGTCCCCGGTCTTAGTGCAAATCAATAAAATATGAGCAATTTGGCCACCACCTCGGATAAAATTGCCTTGGGGACCCAATTTGGCTCCTTGGCCTCAAGTTGGCCTTCCTTTCTGCTAAAAAATAAAATAAAGAGCTAAGCTTTTATCTAACTACCCGTTTGTTAATTAGAACAGTTTCCCACCGATTCAGCATTCCTGCCTGCTCTGTGCTCATTTTTCACCAGCTGCCTAAAGTTGTCTTCTCTGCAGTTGACAAGGGCTGCATGTTTCATGCATTTAATTGAATCCACTTTCAAACTATTTTCTCCTCTATCAAGCCCAGCAATTGCAATTTCTTCACACATACACACACACACACACACACACACACACACACATGTTTCCCATTCAAATCCCACAGCCAGTGCTTGGTCCAGGAAATACAGAGCTAACTATGACCATCAACTACTTCTTTCAACTGATTATATTCAACATCGAGCCTCATTTTGTCAAAAAAACAAAACAAAAAAAACCCAACAACAACTGAGATACACTCTGGGCCTTGCTAGACCTACCGCCGAATCTGGCGGTGAGGAGGGGCCAGGCTGTGCTAGAAGTAGCACGGCCTGTCAGCCCTGTCTACACCTGAGGTGTGACGGGGCCAAGGGAAGCCCCATCACATCCACCATTTCCCCCCCCCCAAAGCAGCCACGTGCGCAGGAGCGCACCAACGGCCAGATTATATATTTTTTTAAAAAGCCCCCCCACCTCCCCTGGCCTCCAATCCCCCCTCTCCCCCCCATGTCCCCACCTGCTGTTTGCCACCGCCGCCGATGTCCCAAGTCGCTCTGTGCCGCCACCGCCGATGACGACGATGTCCCTTGCCGGCGTTTCCTGCTGTCTGTCCCCCGGCCTGTAATGCCTGCAGGCCAGGGGACATGACGACAGCAGGAAATACCAGCAGGGGGTATCGTCGTCATCGGTGGCAGTGGCAGCACAGAGCGACTTGGGACATTGGCGGCGGTGGCACAGAGCTGCTTGGGACATCAGCGGTGGTGGCAAACAACAGGTGGGACATGGGGGGAGAGGGGGGATCGGAGGCCAGGGGAGGTGGGGGGGGAATCGAAGCGGGAGCACTGTGGCCCGTCCGCCACTTTTCCCAGCTACTCACACGTAAGTGCAGTAGCCAGGAAAAGCGGCGGAACGGTCCACACGCCCACGGTTCCAGCCTCAGCCCGACCTAAGGCCGGGACCATGGAAAAAACCAGGCTAAAAGGGGTTTCAATTATCCCAGGCCCAGGGAGGTTTCACCCCTGCCTAACCCCAGGATCCCCTGTACGTCATCTGGCCGCTTATCAATCTGGCCGCTGCATTTTGCACAAGTGGCGAAATTCCCCACTTCATCGCAACAGTTTCAGCTGCAGAAGCTGAAACTTCTGTAGAGTGGCCAGATACAAAAGAGGGCAGGTCTCCTGCCACTTTAACTGTTGAGATGAAGAGGGGGATTTCACCAGGTTCTCCATATATACAAATGACACCTGTTGAAATTTCCTTTTCAATACAACTGTTAAAGATTCAGGAGTCCTGTCCTCCTTTTCGTATGGTCAGCCTAAGCCAGGCTTCCTGTTCCAGCTGAGCCTTACTTGAACAACCAAGTCTCCCTAAGGGCTGGATTCTTGGTTGTTTTTTGCTTCTGACTTTCTCCTTGAGCCTGCCTCCTGGTTTATCCTTTGATTCTGGCTTACTCTTTGGTCCTGGTCCCATAGCTCTTGGCTCATCTCAGACCACTGGCTGCCCTTGGCCCAGCTCTGGCATGTGGAAGGAAGCAGGGGAAATGCAAATGAAACAAAGGATCTGAAAGCTGCAGTAAACAGCCCAGAATTCAAGGATAGTAGAGTAGAATGGGAACAAGTAGCAATTAGCACATCTTCAACCTTACGTTGTTTTTGGAACACAACTATGTATAAAGAATACTACCTACATCATTGTCCTGCACACATTCCCTAGCCATAGGGTTCGTACTTCTGGTCCTAAATAGAGGCACTGCTGTGCCTGTAACTGGCTATTAGTATTGGGGGAACAAGCTATTTTCATGACGGCCTATATTCTCCAAACACCACCTTGGAGCCCACCTCATTTCTTATGTTTGATTGCAACCTTTTGGTTGGTTTTGTTCAAATGTGAAAAGAGCACATTTCGAATGGGGAAAATGTACGTTTTTTAAAAAAAGAAAAAGAAAAAAGAATGCACTCCACTTCTTCCCCACTCACCTCCCCACCACCACCAGCCCATAGAGTAAAGCATGAAAATGTGCATTTGGGGGGAAATGCACATTTTTTTAATGTACAAATTTTTCAAATGCGAACACAACTTCAGCAATTTGTAGACATTCTTGAAGAACATTCACTGCCACTGGTGTTTGTGTTCAGGATTGCCAGTGGGGCATATTTGCATGGTTTACGGACATAAACTAAGTTCTTGTGCATCCCTACTGTCCGTTATGGGGGATGGGGGGGGGGAATCAATTGGTCCAGTTCCTCCATCACTGCATCTCTATGTCAGATACCACAGGACAAAAGCTGTAGTGAGATATCTAACCCCTTTTTTATAGCAGAACTCAGCCACGTCTCGGAATACCAGTCCGGAAAGGGAATGGCGAATTCAGCTTTACCACTGAAATGATTCCCATATTCTAGTGCCACCATTGCTGAATTCTTTTACCTACTCCAGATCAGTGAAAATCTAGGAAAAGACCAGCTAGAAATATTGAAATTAAGGAGAGAGAAAAAAGAAATACTGAAATTAAATAAATGCATACATTTAAAGCTGGTGAGAAATCAATGCCGTAGTTACTTGTAGGATTGTCAACATTTGAATCAGACCTTGTAGCTTTCATCTGCAGTAATTAGTAAGTGGTTTCATGCCGTGAAAAAAATATCATCCACTGGTTTCTGCAGATTAAATGGTTAAAAGAACAGGAGACAGTTTACCATTCCCCTCCCCTTCCAGCCCACTTCCTGGTCCATTGGCAACAGAAGTTATTGTGCTTTCAGTCTTAGTATTCCAGTCATGCCCTGATTTCAAATACTTATGTAATACCATAATACTTACATAAATACATTAAACAGAGTATCATGGATAAGCAAGAGTATTTCAGACTAATCCAAGCACCCTACTGATTTTTTCTTGAATAAGGGATGTCCTAGATTTGGGAGCTTGGAATAAATTATCCTTCATAACCGTCATTTTCATTCAATCTAGTTCTATTGCATGTTTGTTTGGACTGTGATCATTAGGAGTTACTCCTAAGCATTTATGTATAACCTTGAAGCCAGTGTAGTATAGTGGTTAGAATGTTAGACTAGGGGCCTTGCTAGACCTACTGCCAAATCCAGCAGTAAGGAGGGGCCAGGCTGCACTAGAAGTAGCGCAGCCTGTCGGCCCCATCTACACATGAGATGCGACGGGGCCTAGGAAAGGTCCATCGCGTCCACCATTTTGTTAAAACCTAAAGGGGCCGTGTGCACAGGAGTGCACCACCGGGACAGGTAAGTAAATTTTTTTATAAAAAAAAATACCCCCTTCCCCTTCCCCCGATTCCCCCCCCCATGACCTCCCCTGGCCACTGATCCCCCTCTCCCCCCCCCCATGTCCCCACTTGCCATTTCCCGCTTGCCATTTCCCGGCACTGCCACCACCACTGTTGATGTCCCCAGCCACTCTGTCCCGCTGCCGAGGATGACAACAATGTCCCCAGCCAGCATTTCCTGCTGTCGTCATGTCCCCTGGCCTGTGATGCCTGCTGTCACCAGGCTGTCGCCATGTCCGGCGTGGCGACAGCAGGCATCACAGGCCAGGGAACATGACAACAGCAGGAAATGCCAGCTGGGGACATCAGCGGCGACGGCAACAGGACAGAGCAGCTGTGGACATCGACGGTGGCAGCGGCACCAGTGGGAAATGGCAGGTGGGGACATGGGGGGGAGAGGGGGGATTAGTAGCCAGGGGAGGTCATGGGGGGATCAGGGGAAGGGGGGGTGGGAGCGCTGTGGCCCGTCCGCCGCTTTTCCCGGCTACTTGCGCATAAGTGCGGTAGCTGGGAAAAGCAGCGGAACGGTCTACACACCCACGGTCCTGGCCTCAGCCCGACCTGAGGCCGGGACCGCGGGAAGAACCACACTACAAGCGGTTCCCATTAGCGCGGTGCCAGGGCGGCTCAAGGCCTGGCTGAGGCCGGGGTCCCCTGTGCATCATTTGGATGCACAGGGACGAGCCCGGGCCTCGCACCGTGCTAACTCCTGGTCTAGCAAGGCCCTAGGACTCAGGAGACCCACGTTCTAGTCCCCACTTAGCAATGAAGCTCACAGGGTGATTTTGAGCCATGTGACTTACTCTCAGTCTACCCTACCTCACAGGGTTGTTGTGAGGAGGAGGGGGGTCATCTAAGCCCCCTTGGGGTCCCTGGTGAAAAGGCAGAATATGCATGTAACAAAGAAATACAATAAAAATTAGGGGTGTGCACGGACCCCCCGCTCCGCTTCACTTGCAGATCCGCCATTTTTCGGATCGGGCCGCTCCGCCCCGCCCCCGCTCCGCCCACTTCCGCTCCGCTCCGCCCGGAGCTCCGGATCCGGATCCGGAGCTCCGTTTCCCCCCTCCCCATAGGCTTGCATTGAAAGCTAAAAAATTATACAACTTTTTTTCTGTTCAAGTTAGAAACCTCATGTTTGGCACCATGACACCTCATGGGGATATACACACGCACGCCAAGTTTCAAAGCAATCCCATCATCCCCTGATTTTTGGCGAATTTTTGAAAATCGGGCACCAAACACACAACATCCCTGCGAGGTGTGTTAAAAAACACGGGGAAAAGCCCGTTCAGATGAAGAAAGAGAAGTTTCCCAGAATCCCAAGTTACCTGTTTTGCCTATGCCCTCCTCCAACTTTGGGATCATCATGACCGGGAGCTGACTCTGCCCCTCAGCCCTTTGAAAAAGGTATTTTTCCCGCCGATTTTTTAAAAACTTCTAGCCCGCGACCCGTACGATGCAGAAAGTTGAGAGTGGTCTCAAAATGACCCCCATCCACGACTCTCTGTGCACAAGAATTTTCAGAATGATAGCTTAAACCCCCCCCCCAGTTATCCCCGATTCTTTCCCTCAATGCAATCCTATGGGCGAAAAGCCGAAAATGCAGTTTGAGCCGCGCGGTTGACCCGATTTTCACAAAAATATAGCCCGCGACCCGTACGATGCAGAAAGTTGAGAGTGGTCTCAAAATGACCCCCATCCACGACTCTCTGTGCACAAGAATTTTCAGAATGATAGCTTAAACCCCCCCCCCAGTTATCCCCGATTCTTTCCCTCAATGCAATTCTATGGGCGAAAAGCCGAAAATGCAGTTTGAGCCGCGCGGTTGACCCGATTTTCACAAAAATATAGCCCGCGACCCGTACGATGCAGAAAGTTGAGAGTGGTCTCAAAATGACCCCCATCCACGACTCTCTGTGCACAAGAATTTTCAGAATGATAGCTTAAACCCCCCCCCCCCAGTTATCCCCGATTCTTTCCCTCAATGCAATTCTATGGGCGAAAAGCCAAAAATGCAGTTTGAGCCGCGCGGTTGACCCGATTTTCACAAAAATATAGCCCGCGACCCGTACGATGCAGAAAGTTGAGAGTGGTCTCAAAATGACCCCCATCCACGACTCTCTGTGCACAAGAATTTTCAGAATGATAGCTTAAACCCCCCCCCAGTTATCCCCGATTATTTCCCTCAATGCAATCCTATGGGCGAAAAGCCGAAAACGCAGTTTGACCCGCGCGGTTGACCCGATTTTCACAAAAATATAGCCCGTGACCCGTACGATGCAGAGAGGTGAGAGTGGTCTCAAAATGACCCCCATCCACGACTCTCTGTGCACAAGAATTTTCAGAATGATAGCTTCAAAAACAACGTAGTTATGCGCGATTATTTGCCGCAATGCAATCCTATGGCGAAATGTTTTCAAGATGGCGACCGGAGCGCTCCGCCTGAACTCGGAGCTCCGAAAAACGGCCGCTTCTCTTCGCCTTGCTTCTAGGGGGTCCGCGGTCCGCTCCTACTCCGCCTCTGGGTAAGGCGGAGCAGGCCAATCCGCTACTGCTTCTACGCTCCTAATCGGAGCGGAGCACATCCCTAATAAAAATAACCATTCAACAGTACTTGTGGCATAGGAAAAACCTTGCCAATATGCTAGGTACATGGGGAGAGGAAGGTGAACTATAATACCTAAATTTATTCAGATTGGGCCAGTTCACACACAGGATCCAAACCCCCACACCTGCTCAAAAAGTGCCAGAGATTCAGATATGTGCTCCCCCTGTAGTTTCCATTAAAAACAATATGAAAAATCTGAACTATTATTATTATTATTATTATTATTATTATTATTATTATTATTTATATAGCGCCATCAATGTACATGGTGCTGTACATAGTAAAAGAATAAAATAGCAACACCCTGCCACATAGGCTTACATTCTAATAAAATCATAAGAAAAGTATAAGAAAGGGAAGAGAATGCCCCAAACAGGCACAGGGGACAATAAAACTAACAGTGTGAAAGGACGAACAAAGCCAAGTTCTAACTAGCCAAAATATTGTGAGCCAATGAAGAATATCTTCCTATTATGCATTTTTTCCCCTCAGGTATTGAATCATATTCCTTCCCCTCCCCCAACACACTCTTTTTTTTTTCTTTTTCTTTTTTTCTCCTTTTTTTTCTTTCCTCCCTTTATGTTGCTCTGGAGAGATCATCTCTATACAGATAATAAAAAGTGTTTCCTCCTGATTAATATTTCAGCTTTTCAGCTTTGCATCTCTTCAATAAAAGACCAATTTTCACTCTTTATTTTGAAGCAAAGCCACGTTTCCTGCCAGAGTGACTTGAGTAATGGGGAAAGAGGCGAATTCCATGCCCTCAGAACTGCAGCACCAGCTCCAGGGAACGGCAGTCAGACCAACGCTCCTGTCATGACTTCCCATCAATCTGACTGGTGTGACAGTATCGGTTTCAAAAGATGCTCCCCCTTGCATAGGAAATTCATTTTTCTGCTTTGATCTTTAACACGTTACAATGTAACGTGCATGGAATTAATTCTGGTTACCAGCCTCTTTCTCATGAGAGGCAGCACCCTGATCGTACCCATAGCAGCTCAAGGGCTCCCTCTTGAGGATGGGTAGGGGTGTTATAACCCTGCAGAGGGAGCCAAATGCATGGTACATCCAAAGAGAACCTGTTGAAGGGATGCCGTTGCACCTATAATTTGTTCCACTTCCCTATCTAACCTCAACTTAAGGCAGTGGTGTATAGAATCATAGAATAATAGAGTTGGAAGGGGCCTACAAGGCCATCGAGTCCAACCCCCTGCTCAATGCAGGAGTCCACCCTAAAGCATACCTGACAGATGGCTGTCCAGCTGCCTCTTGAATGCCTCCAGTGTGGGAGAGCCCACAACCTCCCTAGGTCATTGGTTCCATTGTCGTACTGCTCTAAGCGCCTGGAAGTTTTTCCTGATGTCCAGCCAGAATCTGGATACCTGTAAGTTATCCAAAGCCAAGTTCTAACTAGCCAAAATATTGTGAGCCAATGAAGAATATCTTCCTATTATGCATTTTTTTCCTCAGCTATTGAATCATATTCCTTCCCCTCCCCCAACCAGGGGCTCACAGGGACACAGCACTGGCACTTTTTTTATTAGGGGGACATTCCTGCCATCTCCCACCAACACTGCCTTCAGAATTCCTGGTATTGGTCTTGAATGGCTAATTAAGACTTATTAGCTTTACAAGAGACCTGCCCCTAGTGGAGATGAAAACTGCAAGAACTGGTTTGTCGATACGGATCAACACAGCTGCCTGAACGTTTGGGCTCTCCTAGAGGGTGAGGCTATGAGGACTTTTATGATGAACACCTGCACTTCAAATTGTACCATTACACCGCTGGTTATGATCCTGCACTGCCAGTGTTGGGCTGTTTGTGAGTGACTGGAATATCTGCAGCCTCTCTCAGGTGTATATCAGTGCATCCTCTTTCATCCTCTTTCATCTACCCACATTAATTTGGCAAGGGAGGGTGGCAACCAGGGAGAGGGTCTTCTCAGTAGTGGCCCCCTACTGAGGCCTGCCTGGCACCAAAACTGTCATCTTTTCAGTGCCAGAGAACGATCACTCTCTACTCCCAGGCATTTAATCGTAGATGATGAGCCATCTATGTCTGCTGGTTTAGAACAGGTCTACTAGGGAAAACATTGTTTATTGAAATTGTTTTTACCTGTTACATTATTTTAACTTTTCTGTGTTAACATTTTTAGACTGCTTTTATTGTGTTGCATTTTTTTATTTATTTTAAGGATTGTTGAAAACCACCCAGAGAGCTTTAGCTATGGGGCAGTACAGAAATGAAAATCATCCTCATTCTCACCACCTACCCATTTCTACCCAGTTATGCGAGTGCACCCAACAAGTAAGCAGTGAAAAGTTCCAGGAGACCTAGCACTTACTCAAAGTTCAGGTTCCTTAGACAGAGCTAGCCTTGAGATTAGGGCCCACAGCAGGCTGGGTTTAAGATTAGGGCCCACAGCAGGCTAGTTTTATCATTCCAACGGATTCCTGAATCCCATCAGATGTCTAGGGGGAAATGATCATGCCACGGGATTCCCAGCACAGTCGAAGTCAGCTCTCTGCCTCATTTTCAGATACAGTTCCACCACAGAGTGTCACTATGGGAATTTCTCTGCAGGGGTTACTGCTTTGCATTTTGAAATTTCAAGCTACGGGGGGTGGGGGTGCGCCGTGGCTTGTTACTTGCGAACCCAACAAGGCTGGGTTGTTGGGGTTGTTAACAAGCCACCCAGGACACATGGTCGGCTTACTAACCATCCAAACAAGCCGCCCTCACCAAGTTCACATTAGGGTGACCATATGAAAAGGAGGACAGGACTCCTGTATCTTTAACAGTTGTATAGAAAAGGGAATTTCAGCAGTTAAAGCTGCAGGAGCTATACTAGAGTGATGAGATACAAAAGAGGGCAGGGCTCTTGCAGCTTTAACTGTTGTGATAAAGAGGTAATTTCACCAGGTGCTGCATGCATACAAATGACACCTGCTGAAATTCCCTTTTCTATGCAACTGTTAAAGATACAAGAGCCCTGTCCTCCTTTTCATATGGTCACCCTAGTTTACATGTAACAACAAACCGTGTTGCCCCCCCTCCCAACCTGTCATGGCTTGAATCTTAAAACTGGTAGTTGGTGCCACAATAAGAAGTTTCTCGTTACATGCAAACCAGCTCATACACAAATAATAATAATAATAATAATAATAATAATAATAATAATAATAATAATAATTTATTCCCTGCCTCTCCCTCTGGATCGAGGTGGGGAACAACATAAAATACAAAATATTATAAAGTACATAAAACTGATTAAAACATATAAAAACTTATACATTATTAAAATAACAGCCAGACGTCTTAAAATCTGACTGGGTAGGCCTGCCGGAAGAGATTGCTTTTTTAATATTCAGAAAGACTATTGAGTTGGCGGATCTCTCCCAGTAGGGCATTCCACAGTCTGGGAGCGGCAGCAGAGAAGGTACTCTGGATAACAGTCGTTAATCTAGTTTTTGCTGGCTGAAGGAAATTCTTCCCAGAGGACCGGAGCGGGCGGGGCGGATTGTACGGGAGAAGGCGATCCTGCAGGTAGCCTGGACCCAAACCATGTAGGGCTTTAAAGGCAATAACCAACACTTTATTATACTTTGCCCAGAAACTAATTGGCAGTCAGTGAAGAGATTTTAAAGCTGGTGTAATATGGTCACCCCTAGGTGTACTGGTGACCAACCTGGCTGCCATATTTTGCACTAGTTGAAGTTTCCGGACTAGGCGCAAAGGTAGCCCTATGTAGAGCGCATTGCAGAAGTCGATGTTACCAGCATGTGCACTACCAATTTAACTTCTGTTGTTCTCATCCCGGACACAATTCGCACATTCCTTAGGGAGTGGGGAGAAAAATAACCTCTCTCTCAGAATAGTCTGTCTCTGTTCCTCTGAGAGGACCGCCATCCCTTAGCTAGTTTTCATAACAGCAGGGAATCCGCCAGGCTAAACTTGCCCAACCAGTTTGACTCATTTGAACAATCTTTTTTCACAACCAGACTCACATAGTTTGGGGTGGGGAGGATTCTTGGAGAGATTCTTGAGTCAAATTCCAAACCCATAATATCCTCAGCATCTTAAAGGGAGTTTATCAGATACTAAGAAATTCTCCAGGCAACATATTCGTAGAACTATTTGAGAAGTGAAAATAAAAGGCAAGGGCGGGCAGGGAAGTGCAATCAACTGCGACTTCCTCGTTATAAACCTAACTATGTAGAACTTCTACATTGCCCTCTTGGGGCGCTCAAGTAGGTTCCCCTTTGGATAACTCAGAAAAGCACTGGACAGGGACGCATCCTGCTCTAGCCACTTTCTATTACTGCAGTCTCCAATCTGGTGTCCACAGAGCCCTCTCTTGATGCCCGCCAGGCTCCCAGCCATGCCTGAATTTGATTTTCATAGAATCATAGTATAGTAGAGTTGGAAGGGGCCTATAAGGCCATGGAGTCCAACCCCCGGATCAATGCAGGAATCCACCTTAAAGCATCCCTGACAGATGGCTGCCCAGCTGCCTCTTGGATGCCTCTAGTGTGGGAGAGCCCACAACCTCCCTAGGTAACTGATTCCATTGTCGTACTGCTCTAACAGCCAGGAAGTTTTTCCTAATGTCCAGCCGAAATCTGGCTTCCTGTAACTTGAACCCATTATTCTGTGTCCTGCACTCTGGGAGGATCAAGAAGAGACCCTGGCCCTCTTCTGTGTGACAACCTTTCAAGTATTTTAAGAGTGCTATCATGTCTCCCCTCAGTCTTCTCTTCTCCAGGCTAAACATGCCCAGTTCTTTCAGTCTCTCTTCATAGGGCTGTTTCCAGACCCCTGATCATCCTGGTTGCCCTCCTCTGAACACGCGCCAGCTTGTCTGCGTCCTTCTTGAAGTGTGGAGCCCAGAACAGTCCACAATACTCAAGATGAGGCCTAACCAAGGCCAAATAGAGGGGAACCAGTACCTCGCACGATTTGAAAGGTATACTTCTATTAATGCCTTTGCCTTTTTTGCAACCACATCACAATGCTGTCTCATATTCAACAATTCTTAAGAGTTTTTTTTTTAACCTAAAACAATTTTTGTTAACTGTGAGCCTGGCTTGCTACAAAGCTGCCATTCAGCACCATCTTTATTTGGGTTCAAAAGATTTAGTTTTGCGTTATGGAATACGGACTCCACCTTTGCCTTATCCTTAGGTTCTTGAGCAAGTTACTTTTCTTTTTCTCTTACCATCTTGGCTTCTGGGAAATGAGTGTTCTGTGATCAGCCACAGCCACCATGGCAGCTATTTTATGAATGGGCCAGGCACCTCCCATGGCAGCCATTTTGTGAGAGCACCCACCACCCTCTCTCAAAATCCCAGATGCGTTCCCCAACCCAAAAACATTGGGGACCTCTGTTCTATTAGTGGGTGGGCTTGCAATGCCACATAGATGAGAGGGGTCTCCACATAGCGAATCATGGTGGGCGATCGCCTTGCCATGTGGAGGCGACTACCAATGGGAGCAATTTGAAGCCACTTCCAAGCAGCTGCTGTCTATTGCAGCAGCCCTCATGGCTCTGAGTTGCTCCAGAATTATTGATGCACAAACTTGTAGGCACTCTCTTTTGAGAAGAAATTGAATGCATGGACCCATTCATTGTACACAGTGTATAATGCTTCTTCTTCTTCTTTTTCAAGGACAGCCAAATCAAACTGCATCGAACCCATTGCACAGAGTGTTTACCTGGGGATGAAAACATACAGGAAGGAATTCTGCTTGTTACAACTGAAGTTGTTTTGTTCAGAAGAACATAACACACTCTCCAAACCACCACGTGTGGCCTTGGGCTTGCTCTCCTTTTCTGACCTGGAAACCACTAGAAAATGTAATGGAGAAAAGAATAAAAGGAAACCTTGAACAATATAAGCAAGAGAAAGAAAGAAAGAAAGAAAGAAAGAAAGAAAGAAAGAAAGAAAGAAAGAAGAATAGGAAGCCCACATACAGGATTGTTTTGAGTGTTTGCTCCTAACTGTTACTATGGGCACTTATAAAACAACTAAGGGCCTTGCTAGATGAGGCCTTAGCGCACTGTGAGGATGACGCACAGGGGAATCCGGGGTCAGGCAGCACTGAAACCTCCCTTAACGCACAATAAGCGAATTCGCTTATGGCGCACCTTTTCCGCAGCCCCGGCCTCAGGCCGGGGCTGTGGAACATCTAGCAAGGTCCGTGGCTTTTTGCAGCTACTTGCTTACTCGCGAGTAGCCGGGAAAAGCCACAGACTGGGCAAAGCGTTCATCAAGCGCTATGCCCATCGGGCCGGGGGGGGGGGAAGGCCGGACCCGGCAGGAGAGGGGGGGGTAGAAGGCCGGGCACCGGGATGGCATCGGGGACAGGGAGGGCGGGCGGCATGGGCATTGGGGACAGGGAGGCCGGGCACCGAGATGGCATCAGGGAGAGGGAGGGCGGGCACCGGGATGGCATCGGGGACAGGGAGGGAGGGCACCGGGATGGCATTGGGGACAGGAAGGGAGGGCACCGGGATGGCATCGGGGACAGAGAGGGCGCCACGGGCATCGGGGACAGGGAGGGAGGGCGGAACAGGCATCGGGGAGAGAGAGGGCGGGTGGGGAAAGAGTGGGCAGGGAGGCATTGGGGATGGCAGGGAGGGATCAGGAGCGGGGGGGGCTTAATTTTTAAAAAAGGCACTTACCTTGTCCAGCGGCTTCAGGGCGCACATGGCCCCTTTAACAAAAAAAAATGGCCGACGCTACAGGGCTTCCGGAGTCCTTGCGCGGCGTGTGTGTAGGAGGCGGGGCGGCGCATGCTAAAGTTAGCGCGCCGTCGCTCCGCCTCCCTGCCGGCTTATCCGGCATGGTCTAGCAAGGCCCTAAGATTCCTGTAGCACATTAAGGGCTAACAATTTTATTATGGCATAAGCTTTTGCAGACTTGAGTCCATTTCATCTGATATACAAAGTCGTATCCTCAGCTGGTAGGTATATAGACATAGGGTTATAGAGAGAGAAAGACAGAGGAAACGTAAGCAGTAATAAGGTCAGAAGGAAAAGATATGCAAGAAGTACAGTCTGTGACAACTCAATTGAAATTTAAATGTATGCAAAGTAAGCACAGTGACCATCCACAACCATAGTATTGGGTGATAACACAGTTGCTTTAGCATTCCTGAGCTAATTAATACCTGTAGTGAGAGAAGAAACTATCATCCTAGTTCATCCCCAAAGGAAAAGAATCAAACATCCTGACAAATTCTAATTCTGCAGTACTTATGTAACTTTTGTCAGCTAATATAAGCAGCAGAAAACAGCCTAGGAACCTGTATTGCTCTCATTTCCATTCTGGTTTCCAAGTGAATATGGCCAAGTGGATGGCACTCGTTTATTTATTTATTTTATTTTATTTTATTTACTTATTTATTTATTACACTTATATACCGCATCCATAGCCAGAGCTCTCTGGGCAGTTTACGGAAATTCTAAAATTGAGATAAAAACAAATATACAAAATTTAAAAATGTTAAAACACAGAACATACACATAAAGCATTAAAAACCGTTAAAAAACTAAACAAGTGGGTAATTAAGATGTGCTGCCATATGCCTGGGCAAAGAGGAATGTCTTAACCTGGTGCCAGAAAGATAGCAGCGTTGGCACTAGGCAAGCCTCGTCAGGGAGATCGTTCCATAGTCTGGAGGCCACCACCGAAAAGGCCCTGTCCCTTGTTGCCACACTCCGAGCCTCTTAATGCCACCCCACAGAGGGCATTAATGTTGAGGACAAAGCAAGGATGGGGAACATGTGGCCCTCTAGTTGTTGCTCCAATGCAACTCCCATCATCCCTCCCCACTCTCTATGCTGACTAAGGCTGATGGGATTTGCAATCCAACAACACCTGGAAGCGCACATGTCGCCCACCCCAAGGATAGTGTGATCCCTCTCCTGGACTTCATGGTCCAGCCACCAAAATGGCACCTTCCAAATGGGCACAGGAAATGAGGTCATCACTTCCTTTTCTTTGTTTTATGATTGTTCCTTAAAAAAACGAATTATGCTCTATGTATTGGCATTCAGACTTACAGCCACTATTTTTTAGGAGTGGGAGAGGAGGATGCTACAATTAGCACCATGCGAGGAGGAAAAATATATGTGTCATGTCAGCATCTTCATACAAACACATAGTGGAAAGCAAGCATTGTTGCAGGCTCATTCCAGCATTACGTTTCATGCAGCTTTCTCCCTAGACTTGCCACCAACGTTTACCTAGGCTGAAATGTCAAAGCAGAGCCCTGAAAAGTTTTCTGCGGGACGTTCAGGTAGAATTGATGGCGTGAAGTGTGTTTGAACAATTATGCCTGTTGCACTAGCTGTGACCCTTCCTGAGTCTGCCTGACCTGGCAACAGTTTTTCATGACTTGGTTACATTATGCTTAGACTACTGCAATGCACTGAATGTGGGGCTACCCTTCAAGAGTGTCCGGCAGCTACAGTTGATGCCAAATGTGACAATTAGGCTGCTGACTAGTACCATATCACATTCACAACTACCTTGAAAGAACTGCACTGGTTACCAATTGCTTTCCCAGTTCACTTCAAGGTGTTAGTTTTAAACCTTAAAGCCCTAAATGGTTTAAGAGTTGGCTATTTAAGGGACTGCCTTATAAATCTCCTCAGTTACTCATATCTGCAGGAGAGGCTCTTGAGGGTACCATCACTCACAGAGGCCTGGTTGTTACCTTAAATTGTTCTGAATAGTTCTTGTTTAAAATTGTTGTGCAGCACCTTTTTAGTAAATATAGTGGCATATAAACAAGAATAATAAAGAATATTGCTGGGCCGCCTTGTATTTTATTTTAATTGTTAATTTGTAGCATACCCTGCTTTTCAGCCAAAATTTCAAGCCACCATTCCTTTTGGGACTGGTGACCCATTCCATCCCCTTGGGCTGCCATTCGGATGAGGTACCACAAAGAGCTCTGCAATGTGGGTTTAGCTAGGCAATCTCAGGCCTTCGCTAGACCTAAGGTTTATCCCGCCGGGGTCATCCTGGGGTCATCCCTGCCTGCTCCCGGGATATCCTGTGTGTCATTTACATGAACAGGGATGATCCCGGGATAAACCTTAGGTCTAGCTAAGGCCTCAGCATAAGAAGAGCCACCTTGGATCAGACCAGAGGTCCATCTAGTCCAGCACTCTGTTCATATTGTGCCCAACCAACTATCGACCAGGAACCCACAAGCAGTTCACGAGTGGAAGAGCACCCTCCTTCCCATGGCCCCCAGCAACCGATGTATATGGGCTTACTGTCTCTGATACTGGATGATGTCCTTAAACCTGAGGAGAGGGCCTACAGGCTCCCTGCCCATCTCACAGCTCCCAAATAGCATGAGCACATCCCAGTACAGTCACAACAGAACAATGCAGGAGAATGCCACTGAGTGCAATAAGGCTACGTCCGTGCAGCACAGCCATTTCCAGCTCTCACTGGAGCGAATAGAGTCAGATGGAGCTCTGATTGTAAAAGGCGGCTGCAGGCTTCTGACAAAAGGACACGATTTATTTTCTCCAGGGGGCCGGTCTTTTCCATGTTTGTCCTCTGGGTTTCTTGCTGCTCAGTTGAGAATGAATGAGGGCGGTTAAATTCCTGTGCCATTGTTCGTTGACACACTGAGAAGAATGTGATAACACCGATCTGGCAAAGACCACTCCATCCCCCATCATCGCTGTCTGCTGCTTATCCTTTCGCTTGCTGAATGCCAAGGAGAGGACAGAAGAGTGATGCAGAGGAGCAATGATGACATGACGACCCAGACACCTGGGCTGGAGGTAGACAATTGGTTTTAAGAGAGCTGAAGATGATGGAATGGACCTATAAGAACATAAGAAGAGCTATGCTGGATCAGACTAAAGGTCCATCTAGTCCAACGTTCTATTCATAGAATCATAGAATAGCAGAGTTGGAAGGGGCTTATAAAGCCATCAAGTCCAACCCCCCGCTCAATGCAGGAATCCACCCTAAAGCATCCCTGACAGATGGTTGTCCAGCTGCCGCTTGAATGCCTCCAGTGTGGGAGAGCCCACAACCTCCCTAGGTCATTGGTTCCATTGTCTTACTGCTCTAACAGCCTGGAAGTTTTTCCTGATGTCCAGCCGGAATCTGGATTCCTATAACTTGAGCCCATTATTCCATGTCCACAGTGGACAACCAGCTGCCCACAGGAAACCCACCAGAAGGACATGGCTGCAACAGCACCCTCTTGCCCATGTTCTTCAACAACTGGTGAAACATAGGCTTACTGGCTTTGATACTGGAGGTGGCACATAGCCATCACAACTAGTAGCCACTGATAACCTTCTCCTCCGGGGATTTATCTAACCCCTTTTTAAAGTCATCCAAATTGGTGGCTATCACTACATCTGGAAGGCACCAGGTTGGAGAAAGCTGTTGTATACATGAAAAGGGGGGACATGGACTTGGAGCAACCAGTGTGGAGATGAATGGAGAGCAATTCATAGAGCATGCTGTCTATGTATCCTGACTCAAACATCCATCAGCAAGCAGCTTCTGTTGACCAAACAGGGAAAAGTATGAATGGATCATGGGAACCAGGCATAAAAACACCAGAAATACCATAAAACCTGTAAATGAGCATTTCAGCCTTTCTGGACACTCCATTCCAAAGACCTCAGAGTGGCTGTTCACAAGAAAATAAATCCTGGCGACTGTGTGAAACCTGAGGTGGCAGAACAGGAATTCATAACCTACCCCCATGTGCTTGTATTAAATAACATTTAAACAGGGGTGTCTGGTGCTGCTCCCGTTATAAGGATTGAGTGAATCATTTATCATTAGATGACCCTTGTTTACCCATGTTATTTACAGCGTAGCTTATTGTCCCTTTAAATATGAGGATGGCCAAGAGGGAAAAAAACCCATTAGCTGCTTTGTTGCCAGCTGTTCTACTTTCAGATCTGCAGAGGTAGGTTATAGGCTACAAAAGCTTATGCTCTCTTTCAGAACCAGTTACGCACTCCAAGAAAGGGCTTCTGAATTAACACGGTTGGCCAAACATATTCCATCACAAGATTTGGGTTTGATGGAGAGTACCCCAACCCAGCCCATTTCTTTTTCTACATGGGTCTCAAGGGTGGGAGAAAACACCCATTTAAATATATATATATATATATATATATATATATATATATATATATATATATTCTAAAAAACTATGCATCTCTCTCTCTCTCTCTTGCTCTTGCTCTCTTCTTTTCTTTAATCTTCAGGGATGAAATAAAAAGCCTTCCTCCATTATGGCTTTATGTTAGCATTTTTCATCAATGAGGCCAAGCCCCAAATAAACATGAGGTATAAATCCTCCATTGAACCATAGCAGTCTTCTCTAACCCCCATCAGTCAGGCCTTTGTGAGAGTTTGGAAAAGCAATTACCCATTCTCACTTGCTGAATAAACAGAAGATGTATTTTCTAGGGCTGTCAATCAGCCTAGGCAACACATTCTTTTTTAAAAAAAGAAAAGAAGAAGTCATCAAGCGCTTTTGCCAAGGGCCCTGTTATCAGGCACACACATAGCCTCTCTATAATGTACACTGTGTGGGCCAAAAGCCACACGGCGTAGGGATCTCGCTATGAGGCGAAAATGTCATCTTTTGCGCCACACCGGTGTATGCGCATCTGTGTTTACAAACTGCCCTGGGAACCATTTGGGCTGAAGGGCAGCATAGAAACGTAGTAAGGCAAGTAAGTGGCAGGTAGGAGAGATGGATGCCTGAGAATTGGGCATGTCAACATTTGGCTTCAATAACGCAAGTCCTCCGGGGAGGGCTAGCAGTTGGAACCAGGGCAAAAACAAAGCCGGCCAAAAAGCAGAGCTGGCAACATGTGCGCATGCGCTTCTATGTTGCCACTTGTGCATTGCTCAAAAAAGAGAGCCAGAGAGAGCACTGATTTACCTAACGTTCGTATATGCTGATTTAAATGTAGAGAGGCAACTTTTAAATATAATGACAACAGTTTAAATAAAAACACAGTACCTCTTACCATAGTGGGGAAGAGGCTGAGACCAAGGGCAAGTCTAGACCTAGGGTCTGGAGGGGGAAGATCTCTCGATATGGTGATCGTGAGATCCTCCTCCTCCATCTACACGTTCTGTGCAACGTCCCAGGAGGAAGAGGACGTCACGCCCGCAATTTTGTTTTGTTTTTGTTTTTATCGAAAATGAGCACAGGAGCACTCTTACAAAAAAGGTATTTCTAAAAATTAAAAAAAAACCTCCCGCTCCCGGACCCCACCCCACCTCTGATGGGCACAGAGCTTCTAAGGAGCTCTGTGCCCCGTGCCTAGTTTCTGGCTCCTCATGGTTACTCGCAAAGAGCCAGGACGAAACCGGGATGGCGGTCCACACCTCCTGTGGTCTCGGGATCATCGCAAGCCCGTGGGAAAAGTCACGATAGAAGTGTAGGGCCATATCCCGGGGAAAGGGAGGGATCATCCCTCCCTGCTCCCAGGATCCCCTGTGCAGCATGTGGACGCACAGGGATGATCCTGGGGCAATCCCCAGGATATCGCCCCATCTAGCCATGCCCCAGGTAACTGATTTAATCTGCTATCCAAGTGCGAATGGTTGATGGACAGGTTCAAGGCCCCTGCTCTGCTCTCCTTCTTAGGGTTCTTGGTTTTAAAACCATTCTCTCAAATGGAGGACCGTCGGTTGCAAATTAAGATGCATTCTGTTTCCCTTCTGGAATGCGGCTCACTACCTGGTTTCCTCCCTCCATTCCTCCCCACTGCAAGGTAAGTGGGGGGGAGGTAGGTAGGAGGGCGAGACTGGAGACACACAGGCAGATGGGAGGGGGAGAGAGATTGGACCCTATTGTGCCCCCAAGTACGTTATGAGAGGTGCAACCAGTCCAGTTTGGCCCATATTTGGACTTGGAACAGATTGATTATTTGAATAAATTGATCAGACGGGGGCGAGGGAGTTGAAATTTTCCAAGCTGAATTGGGGGTAGAAATGGTCGGGGGCATGGCGTGACGCACACAGGCATCCCACCTGTCACTACTTGGCATACAAAAGATCCCAAGTTCAGTCTACGTTATCTCCCATTAAAATTAACTCTGAGCCAGATCTACCCCAAGCAGGACATAGCACTCTGTAAGCGGTATGAAAGCAGCATATAAAAGGCAGGAGCCACACTGCTACTTTATATAGCAGTATTGTACTAACAAGTGCCAGGGCCCACGACACGTACCATATACCGCTTTCCTACCACTTTCATACTGCAATATCATGCTTGGTGAAGATCAGGCCCTGGTGTCAGTGTTGGGAAAGACAACCTCTGCCTGAAGAGGGAGACAATCCTGGCTTAGACGAACCCAGGATCTGACTCAGTGTAAGGCCATTGCACCTGTCAACAGCCATTCCTCCCTTTTGAGCTTTTAAAACTTGATGTTGTGCGGACTTTATACTGTTAATTTTACCCTACCCTGTGCCTGCTTACCCTACCCTGTGCCTGTTTGCATTCTCTTCCCCTCCTTATTGTTTTACTAGGATTTTATTAGATTGTAAGCCTATGCAGCAGAGTCTTGCTATTTACTGTTTTACTCTGTACAGCACCATGTACATTGATGGTGCTATATAAATAAATAAATAATAATAATAATAATAATAATAATAATAATAATAATAATAATAATAATTGAGCGATTTTGGATCTCCTCTCTCCTTCCATTTCAGCCCCGGCAACATTTAGATCCTCCTCGACATAATAACCTAGGGTCAGTGGCAATAGGGTATCCTCTCTTTCCTGAGCTGCCCCATCTGCGTCGGGAGATAGGAAAGCAGAGACTCCGGCAATGGCTTGCCTCGGCAGTGGATTAATCGCAATTTGAATCCCCGGCAATAAAGGAGACGAAAGAAAAATCGGCTGGATAGGCAAGATAAAAACTCTCGGCACAGCAGCCCCCTCATGCATCACTGTCTCCATGCTTCCCGTTTCCACGCGCCACCTGAAGGGCGCCAACTCGCACGTCATGCTGAGTTATTAAGAGATAGCTGCGTCAACGTCAATCACGCCGTTTGAGCTTGTTAGTCTGGACTTGATTAAGTCCGCAATGGCTGTCAGTCTGTCAAAACACACGCGCGCGCAAAACCCTCCACGTGATTGGTAGTAAGCAAACTTTTCCCCTGAAAATTTGATGCTTTCTTCCAGACTTTCTTCAGTTCACGCGAAGTTGCTGAGCTGGGGAAAGAAGAGAGCTGTTGCCAGCGCCTTACTTTGGAATGTCACGTATGACGTTTCCACACATTTTTTCAAATTCACAATTGAATTATGCAGGTAACTGGTTTGATAGCACACACATTGCTAGTGATTAGCCTTGCTTCATGGGCTTCCTCTAATGAACTCAGAAGAGTGTCTTATCCTCATGACAACCCTTGGAGGTAGGTTAAGCTGAGAGATAGTTTTATGGCTGAGCAGGGATTAGATCACAAGGCCCTTGGTCCAGTTTCAGCTCTCTATTGATTATGACCCTTTCTATGTGCTCATGATTGTTCACTTAGGGTATGGATTCTTTACACATTGTTGTCATCCTCTTGTGCCTCTCCCATTCTTTGCAACCATTAGCACCATTTTTTATTTTTAGTTTTTGTTTGAGGAAAGTCTGGTATATCCTGAAATGTTCTATGCAGTGCTCCATGTATTTGTGCAAGTCCACTAAAGCACAGTGCCATCTAGTGGCTGTATAATGAAACATATAGAGTGGCAGAGAAAGAAAACCCCAGGAAAAAGCACGTACAAAGGAGCCAATCTTAGTCCCGCAAAGAATCTGGAAGCAGAAGCCCAGGTAAAGATGCAAGATCAACGCCTCATGTAGAAATGCCCTGGATCAAAGTGGCTATCAGAAAGTTGCAATCTGACTGGAAAGCAGCTTTTGGATTCTTACATTCTTGTTAATGCTTAGGGACTAGTACGCAGGGTGACCCTATGGAAAGGAGGACAGGGCTCCTGTATCTTTAACGGTTGCCTAGAAAAGAGCATTTCAGCAGGTGTCATTTGTATATATGGAGAACCTGGTGAAATTCCCTCTTCATCACAACAGTTAAAGCTGCAGGAGCTATACTAGAGTGACCAGATTTAAAAGGGGGCAGGACACCTGCAGCTTTAAATGTTGTGATGAAGAGGGAAATTCACCTTGTTCCCCATATATACAAATGACACCTGCTGAAATTTCCTTTTCAATACAACTGTTAAAGATACAGGAGCCCTGCCCTCCTTTTCATAGGGTCATCCTACTAGTACGGCCTCCTGCCTGTGTGTTTGTGTCTGCATCCTCCTAATGCCCTGTGGCTTCTCTTATACACGTTTTACCATTTTATGGTGTACCTATACGCTAGGGGTGTGCACGGACCCCCCGCTCCGCTTCACTTCCAGATCCGTGATTTGCAGATTGGGCCACTTCGCTCCGCCCCCGCTCCGCCCATGTCCGCTCCGCTCGGAGCTCCGGATCCGGATCGGAGCTCCGTTTCCCTGCCCCCATAGGCTTGCATTAAGCTAAAAAAGTATACAACTTTTTTTCTGTGAAAGTTAGAAACCTCAAGTTTGGCACCATGACACCTCATGGAGGTATACACACGCACGCCAAGACTCAAGGCAATCCCATCATCCCCTGATTTTTGGGGAATTTATGAAAATCCAACACCCCATTCACACCCCTTTCCATAGCTCCGTCAATTTGCACGTTAGAAACCTCAAACTCAGCACCATGACAGTTTATCCAGGGATACACATGCATGCCAAGACTCAAGGCAGTCCCATCATCCCCTGATTTTTGGGGAATTTATGAAAATCCAACATCCCATTCACACCCCTTTCCATAGCTCCGTCAATTTGCACGTTAGAAACCTCAAACTCACCACCATGACAGCTTATCCAGGGATACACATGCATGCCAAGACTCAAGGCAGTCCCATCATCCCCTGATTTTGGGGGAATTTATGAAAATCGGGCACCCCATTCACACCCCTTTCCATAGCTCCGTCAATTTGCACATTAGAAATCTCAAACTCGCCACCATGATAGCTTATCCAGGGATACAGATGCAAACCCAGACTCAAGGCAGTCCCATCATCCTCTGTTTTTTGGCGGGGCTTAAACCTGCAGACATCTCAATGGGGCCATTTCAAAGGAAATCCCAACATGCCATGAATTGGGGAGTATGAATCTTCTTCCACACTTGAAAAATGGATTTGGAACTTCCAAAACTCCAAGTGAGCGCAGGAAGGACTTCTCCCCTGAGTCAAAGCCAGACACACACAACATCCCTGCGAGGCGGGCAGGGGAGGAGAGAGGGAAGGCAGGCAGGCAGCAGACATTTCTGGGGGCATAAGGAAGTGAGCCAAGGATAAGCCAGTAATGCATATAAAATGGAATAAATAAATAAATAAATAAACGAAGGAGGGGTGGAATTAAAAGCAGCAGTGTTGCTGAATAAACAACAACAAGAACTTTTTTAAAAAGGCTATATCTGTCTTTTACCAGCAATAGGGGGACGTGCCCAGGGGAGGGGGAAGCAGCAGCTGCCAATTTGACTAGTCAACCAGTCTTTTAAGAAGCAAGGCTGTCAATTCAACTCATGAAAGCCATTGCTCCACCACGAGAGCTCTGAAAAGTGGAACTGTCACTTCAACTCATGATAGGCATTGCTCCACCGGGTTACTCTCTTTTGAAGGCTCTAATGGCCATCCAAGTACAGGAGAGAGTGGGGGCACGTCCACATGGGATGCCCTAGGGGAACTCATCCCCTTGCACCACATCTTTTCAGTTGTTCCCCAAAGTTAGGGTGGGTAGCAGTGCTGTGTTTCTATCTCTTATTATTGGCTTAGTATATGATTTCAGGTTGTGTTTGTGCATTTGGTGGGGCTACTGTTTTAAAAAACACTGGGAAAAGTCTGTTCAGACTAAGAAAGAGAAGTTCCCAGAATCTCAAGTTACCCGTTTTGCCTATCCCCTCCTCCAACTTTGGGATCATGTGATCATGACCGGGAGTTGACTCTGCCCCTCAGCCCTTCGGAAAAGGTATTTTTCCCACCGGTTTTTTTTAAAATTCTAGCGCGCGACCCGCACCACGCAGAGAGGTGAGAGTAGTCTCAAAATGACCCCCATCCACGACTCTCTGTGCACAAGAATTTTTAGAAAGATAGCTTCAAAAACAACACAGTTATCCCCCTTTCTTTTCCGCAATGCAATCCTATGGGCGAAACGTTTCAAGATGGCGATAGAAGCGGAACGCAGAAACCGGAGCCCTCCGAAAATGGGCGCTTGTCTTCGCCTTGCTTCTAGGGGTCCGCGGTCCGCTTCTACTCCGCCTCTGGGCAAGGCGGAGCAGGCCAATTCGCTCCTGCTTCTGCACTTCTAATCGGAGCAGAGCACATGCCTACTATACGCACATTACCATTTTAAGGTGTGCACTGAACGGGGAGAGAGAGAGATGTGGCTGTGAAAAGAAAATTCTCCCCTTAATAGGGGCTCCTTTATGAAAACTTCAGTTATGAGGGAAAAGCTTCCCTCATACTCAGCTTTCCCAGTGTTATCCATTAGGCTGACCATATGAAATGGAGGACAGGGCTCCTGTATCTTTAACAGTTTTATAGAGAAGGGAATTTCAGCAGGTGTTATTTGTATCCATGCAGCACCTGGTGAAATCCCCCTCTTCATCACAACAGTTACAGTTGCAGGAGACCTGCCCTCTTTTGTAGCGTGCCAGATACAAGTCCAGCACTAGTTCATCACCTCCATAGCCCCTGGTGACTCCAATGTCAAGGAGAAATAGAAGCTTACTGCATCTAGCACCAATATAGTTCATGATCTAGCACCAATTATTGATCTAACACCCGTATATTTTAGGAGTGTGGGGGGAGTGATTTTCAGCTGGACTACAGAACTGGGGGGGGGATGGTTAACCCCTCCACCACTTGTGCTGCAGTGTCAATCTGGAGTGGAGCTCCCTAGAGCAATTTCTAGAAGAAAAATACACACACACACACACACGCAAATGCACATTGACAGTACACTGCTCTAAATGCCTAATCAGAAGTAAATCTCATTGAGTTCAGTGGGACATACTCCCAGGTAAGTGGGCATAGGATTTCATGCCATGTACTCTGGCTTTCAGTTGTACTGATGACAAGGGGAGAAAGTTGCCTTTGGCCTTCTGCTCTCTTCTGCAGCAAGGGAAGTGTTTCAGTCCTTCCAAATAAAGCTGGACAGTGGTTAAGTTGAACAAGTACTTGATTAGGCAATCGTGATTCTCTCCTCCAAAGAGCTGTGTTGTTCCAATTGAACACTTACCCACCCCCAGTGTTAGATTGATTCCTTAATCCCTTCCCTTCCCTCCTGAGTTTCTCCAGTAACTATCCCTGCAGGAAACCTGGGCTTTTGAGACATCGTCATCGGAAATCTTCTGTGGAGTTAGCTGCAGGCGGTTGGGGTTGGGTCCTTTTTAACTAAAGAAAAGAAAAACCACGCTGCTTTTGTGGCAAGCACTTTATCCATATGCCTTTGTTTTGGTAGGTCATCTTGAATATGGTTTATATAGAAAAGGGCATAACGAGAGGATATATAAAATGAAATAATTACCAAAAAACAAACCATACATGCCACCATTCAACATCCGAGTCCCATTGACTGATTACTGCAGAGATGTAAAAGGGAGGCCACCCTCACCACCTGGCAGTGCTCTCTGATCAAGATCAGGTGACAGCCAGCCATACATGGGTAACCTCCTGGTTAGGATACTGCAAGGGAACAGGACGTCAGGACTGGGTCCCCAATCCAGCCCTCCTGGGTCCCCCAATCCACCCTCTGAGGCTCCCCAAATAGCCATGCCCCATTCCCCAAGCCCCACCATGTTTCCCCCCAACCACTGATCATTTCACAGCTTCACAGCTTTTCTGCAGTCTCCCCCCCCCCCCACATTTTAATTGGTTGAAATGCCTTCCCTAAGGCTTCGTCACTGGCAGTAAGAGCTTTAAGCTACAATAGGCTGGTATTATTATTATTTTTGTATTTTGGCCCTGCCCCTTTTGCCTTTGCCCCGCCCACCACTGGAAGGCGGCCCCTGAGTGCTGCTCTGAAATGGAATTTGGCCCTTAGATTGAAACAGGTTCAACACCCCTGGACCACTGCAATGTCTTTTATGGGAGATCGTTCTTGGATCAACTTGGGGTTGTTTAACCACTCAATAATCCTGGAACTCCTGTTACGTGCAAACCCGTTCATAGTAACTTGGCAGGACAGAAGTGATTTGACAGGCTGTCCTAGAAGTAGGACTGATTCAAACATGCTCTGTTACTGTTTTTTATGCATTCTTTCGCTTGGGGAAAGTTGAGAAAATGGCCATCAAGGCCGTAGCTAGACCTAAGGTTTATCCCAGGATCATCCCGGGTTCATCCCTGCCTGAGCGCTGGATGCCCTGTGTGGCACTTAGATGAACAGGTTTGACCCCAGGACAATCCTGGGATAAACCTTAGGTCTAGCTACGGCCCAAGTCTCCTTTATTGGCATCCATAGCATGCAAATACACCTCTCAAGTCAGAAGTCTGTTTCTCCTCCTCCTCCTTTCTAAGGGTGAAGTGAAGCTAGAAAGGAAAAACCTGATTACCATCATTTAATGACTATAATCTTATCGTTTCTCAGTTACAGTCCCTCACCAATTCTGGTAACTCATAAAAACACTTCCCAGAATTGTCAGCAAAGAGAAGAACAATGGGAGTTCACTAGGATGGGGCAACAGAGTCAGTATGCTAAACCCACTGGGGCTCCAGGAAAGAAAACAAGTCAGCTGCTCAAAAGTCAGCCCTCAAAGATGTATGGCCTGTTGGAAATGGAAGAAGGTGCTTCTGAGCATATGTGGAGTACATGTTCGTTGCAAACGTGGTCAGCTCTCAGGCATCTTGGATAAAATTTCAGGACTTCAAAATCCTATCTCAGGATCATTGTGAAAAGCAGTGTCCCATTCATTACTGAAGTCCTTTTTTAACACACACACACACACACACACACACACACACCCCAAGAATTGAAAGAGAGCCACTTCCCGTCACTGTCAACAATACTAGGCTGGATGGGCCTAGTATTGGTATATGGCAGCTTCCTACGACAGGCGGGTTAAACAAGTCTTAAGGACCTGGCTATTTACATCCACTTTAACAGATGAATTTGAAATGGGTTTGGCTTCTGTTGTTGTTGCTGCTTTTATTTATTTATTTATTTATTTATTTATTATTGCATTTTTATACCGCCCAATAGCCGAAGCTCTCTGTGCGGTTCACAAAAATTAAAACCATCATAAAACAAACAACAATCTAAAAACACAAATACAAAATACAGTATAAAAAGCACAACCAGGATAAAACCACGCGGCAGAAATTGTTATGAGATTAAAATACAGAATTAGAACAGTAAAAGTTAAATTTAAGTTAAAATTAAGTGTTAAAACACTGAGAGAATAAAAAGGTCTTCAGCTGGCGACGAAAGGAGTACAGTGTAGGCGCCAGGCGGACCTCTCTGGGGAGCTCGTTCCACAGCCGGGATGTCACAGCAGAGAAAACTGCTTGTTTTTGCTATTTGTGTTAGATGGCAGATATGGGGGGTGGGAGTATATCGCTATTGTATTTATAATTATGTGGTGTCAAGAACCACCTTCTGAGGGCTGTAAAGGCAATCAGAGAAATATTTTAAATACATAAACAAAGACCACATGGGAAAGGAGTTGGTTTGTCTCCCATTCCACAATCCATAAACATCTGGAATATCAGCCACACGATTGGATAATAGTGAAGCCTGGTGACTCTGATGTCAGTGGAGAGGTGAATCCGCTCCAGTTTTTAGTTAGAACCAGTCAGAAGTCTAAAGGAGCTATCCAAAGTGCTTCCATACCTTGCATAGCTCCTTTAGAGTTCTGATTGGTTCTGACTGAAACCTGGAGTGGATTCACCACCCCACTGACATCAGAGCCATCAGCCTGCACTGGTTATCCTAGGTGTTACAGAACACTGGCTAGGAATTAAGACCCACTGGCCACAATGAAACCTATTCCCGAGTCAATGTGCATACAATTGCTCTGTAAAGAACGGATTTATTCAATAACTGTCAGCACTCACGATGTAGGCCTCGGGAACTGCATCCCTCAGCCCTGGTTGTGTAGCCATAATCACAGGCCACTGCAGTTGACCTCTGCTGAGCTGATGATGTTCCTAACGAGAGTGTTCAGCGATCTTCCTCTTGGTGTTTATTCAGCTGAAACAAAGGCACCAAGCAGGAAGCTTATAATAAGAAATGTAATTCAGGAGCAAACAATCTAGAATGAAGCCAAACTGTGATAATTCTGCCTGTTTCTGGCCAATTCCCTTGCTCTTCACACTAACAGCACTATCCTATACATGAATAATAATAATAATAATAATAATAATAATAATAATAATAATAAATACATTTATTTCTAACCTGCCTCTCCATCTTGATCGAGGCAGGGAACAACAACTATAAAATACATAAAGTATTACTCAAAACACAATACACATTGTTAAAACGTCCTAAAAACATACTAAAAACATACTAAAAGCATTCTAAAAGCATCCTAAAATTATACTGGATAGGCCTGCCAGAAGAGATCAGTCTTTATAGCTTATTTAAATGCTAAAAAGACTGTTAAGTTGACGAATCTCCTCTGGCAAGCCATTCCACAGTCTGGGAGCAGCAGAGGAAAAGGTCCTCTAGGTTTGGCCTAGTTTGGCTGGCTGAAGGAAGTTCTCCCCAGAGGACCTGAGTGTGCGGGGCGGATTGTATGGGAGGAGGCAATCCCACAGGTAGCCTGGACCCAAACCATGTAGGGCTTTAAAGGTGATAACCAACACTTTATACTTCGCCCGGAAACTAATCAGCAGCCAGA
Organism: Elgaria multicarinata webbii; assembly: GCF_023053635.1. Lineage (NCBI taxonomy): Eukaryota > Metazoa > Chordata > Lepidosauria > Squamata > Anguidae > Elgaria > Elgaria multicarinata. Next base: position 16,099,217 of record NC_086176.1, read on the forward strand.
GAAGAGATTTTAAAACTGATGGAAGGTGGTCCCCCGTAGGTGTAACGGTAAGCAGCCTGGCTGCCATATTTTGAACTAGTTGAAGTTTCCGGACTAGGCACACAGGTAGCCCTATGTAGAACACATTGTAGAAGTTGAGCCTCAAAGTTACCGGCACGTGGTAAGGTCTTCCAACTCTAGGAAGGGGTGCAGTCCCTCATCAATACTAAGAAGCAAGTCCCATTTTGTTCAGTGGGATCAGGGACCACATCAAGGTTAGGCATGTTTGGGCATCACAAACATGATGCCCACACCCAAGAGGAGCTCATTGGACTTGCACTTCCTCTTCACCATTGCAACCCACTTTTCACCTGCTTCTCACTCTGGCCCAGACAACAGTGGTGGTGAGAAAGAGGAGCAGGAGAAGCCACGGCCTCCGTGGTCACTGGCTCTCTGCCTGTTAAGCAAGCAAGTGGGATCAGCGATGAGAAAGAGGAGGAGGAGGAGCAATAGAAGCTGGTGACAACAGTAGTGAGAAGGCAGACACACTGGGGCGTCCATATGAAAAGGCGGACTGGGCTCCTGTACCTTTTAACAGTTGTATTGAAAAAGAAATTTCAGCAGGTGTCATTTGTATATATGGAGAACCTGGTGAAATTCCCTCTTCATCACAACAGTTAAAGCTGCAGGAGCCCTGTTCTCTTTTGTATCTGATCACTCTGGTGTAGCTCCTGCAGCTTTAACTGTTGTGATGAAGAGGGAATTCCACCAAGTGCTACATGCATATAGATGACACCTGCTGAAATCCCCTTGTCTCTAGAACTGTGAAAGATAGAGGAGCCCTGTCCTCCTTTCCATATGGTTAACGTAAGACACACTGAAGGAGCTGGTGCTAAGTGGGGCTTACACCCATGGAAGGGGACACAGCAGGGGATGGGCAACTTGTGTCCAAAGAGGGCATGAAAGCAATACACCTCCTGAACTGTTACTCAATGGTATACCCTGAGCCTTTCAACCTGAAAGCTACATTTCACTATTGTGGCTAACATCTGCTGATAGACTTCTCCTCCAGGAATTTGTCAAATGGCCGCCACAACGTTTTGGGGGTGCAAATTCTGTAAGTTAATTATGCACTGTGTCAAGAAGTCCTTTTTCATACCTGCCCTGAATGAAATGTCAGTCTCCCTGGGTAATACCTGGGTCAGATCTACACCAAGCAGGATATAACACTTCAAGAACACTTTGAAAACTATATATGGAGTGTGGGCCCCAACAGTTGTCAAAACCATTATAAACTGCTTTAAAGCAGTAGTGTAGCTCCTGCCCTGGGAGAGGGTGGGGGAAAACTCTTCTGTCCACTTTCTCCAAATGGAATTTCTCCATCCATTCACAATTTTATAAGCCTCAGTCATAGGGTGACCATATGAAAAGGAGGACAGGGCTCCTGTATCTTTAACAGTTGCATAGAAAAGGGAATTTCTGCAGGTGCCATTTGTACATATGGAAAACCTGGTGAAATTCCCTCTTCATTACAACAGTTAAAGCTGCAGGAGCTGTACTAGAGGGACCAGGTTTAAAAGAGGGCAGGGCACCTGCAGCTTTAACTGGTGTGATGAAGAGGAAATTTCACCAGGTTCTCCATATATACAAATGACACCTGCTGAACTTCCCTTTTCAATACAACTGTTAAAGATACAGGAACCCTGTCCTCCTTTTCATATGGTCACCCTACTCAGTCATATTCCTTCTTAATCATCCTTTTCCTAAATATATCAACAACAACAACATTTATATACCACCTTATGTGCTAAAAAGTGATCAAGGTCATGTACAACCATTTAACTTGTTGTACATGGAAGGGGCAATTCAGGCCTTACCCCGGACAGGCTGCATGCATCCCCTTTTAAATTCTGATGTTATCACTTTATCCATCCTACCTTTCCTGCTTAAATGCTGACAAAATATTTTTATTTGATATTTGTTTGTTTTAAAACTGAACTTCTTTTTCTCCCACCCCACCCCCTAAGATGGGATGCTTACTTTGCTTGTGTGAATAACACTTCAGGGTGATCCTTGAGCTTCTGTTTCTCCTCAAATAACAGATTAAGAAAGCAAGAATAAGGGTGATGAGATCACCTTTAACTTTGACGTTAAGGGGCAAGACTGCTGCAGATAAAATGAAGCATCTCTGGGAAAGTAATGTATTTCCCCCAAATGGAAGTACGTCTCCTTCTGCAGCCGTTTCTTCACTTGTGATATTAATCCATTAGGTAACATAGAGAAGGAAGCTATAGCTTGGTCTCCCTCAATAAAAGAATTTACCTTCTGACGCCCCTTTTCCACCCAAAGGAAACACAAAGAAATTCTTTTGATAGGAAAGCTACTTATCCCCTTGGTTTCGTAACAATTTTTGAGTCTCTTTAATAGCAACTAGCTGGCTCACTGGGGTACCTCTTGAGAGTCGGGAAGGGAATGTTTTTGCCTGTCAGGAGCTGGGTAATTGTTTAATAAGATCACAGCATGGCCAGACTCGCCACTGTAATTAGGTGACTCATTGAGTAATAAACAAAGGCCGAATCCTCACGTCCACTTTGGACTCGCCTTCTTCCAATGACTTGGGGTGAAATCCTATCCCAGGCGCACTTGTCTTTGCAGGATTTACACAACAGTAGACTTAAAACGTTAGCCTTTCTGGGACATGGTCACCTGCACAGTAGTAAACAATGTCACCGAATTCCAGCCAATTCCCATTGACAGTTTTCGTTTTGTACACAAGAAGCTCCTGGGACAAAAGAAATCCCCAAATATCCCAACGGAATCTTGTCATAATCTTGTGTGTGTGTGTCTCTCTCTCTCTCTGTATGTGTGTGTGTGTGTGTAACATTTTCCAACAAAAACAGATCCAAAGAAGCAGACTTAAGTGGGCAAAGATTACTCTCAGAAAACCATCAATAGTCAGAGAGAGAGAGAGAGAGAGAGAGAGAGAGAGAGAGAGAGAGAGAGAGAGAGAGAGAGTCCCAAGAAAGCTGTGTCTATTGATTTTTGCCACTGGGGTGCTCTGTTCCTGCAGTCTAGGAGGGCCTACGAATAGCTCTGAAATGACCCCGAACTTAGGGAAGTGGCAGAAAATGGCTCCCTCTCCTTCTAGGCCAGCCCAGCCCTGCTAGCAAAAGCAAGAGCTGCAGCAGCCCGGTGGGTGAGCCTGCACTGAGACGCACCACTTTAAAATCACTTTTATTTTTTTAAGCTATACTTTCAGTAGCAGCAACCTGAACAAATCAGATGCTTAGGAGGATATGACTAATGAGGGCAGGCTGGTTGGGGGGCAGCACAGCCCTGGGAAATATCTTGGCCAGCGCTCCCTCAAAATTAGCTGCAGCCCTGGCCCTACACCATTTTAAATGAGACTATTTTTCTTTACTAACTCTGATCAGCAGTGTGCTGAACTAATCAGATGGTGGTGGGAGGGGAGGCACAGCCAATGAGGGCTCCGGAAAGGTGAGAGGCACCCCCTTCCAAAGGTAGCATCTGATTGGTTCAAAGCCAGGAAAGAAAAATATTGTAATTTAAAATGGTGCACACAGGGCCAGCACCCTTGATCAGCTGCCACTGCAGCATTTTCCTTTAGCAGTGCTACCACTGCCTGGGTTTAAAAATGCGCACACAAAAACTGGATTGCTGAGTTGGCTGTCAGGGCAGTAGGGAAAGTCTAGGCAAGAGGAGCCCCAAAGATATCTTGCCCGGATCCCCTCTCCCCCAACACACACACACACACACACACACACACACACACACAAATCTGGTGATGCCTCTGTGTGAAGAAGAGGATTCCCCCAATCTAATCTTTTTGCATGTGTCTCTACCCTCATTTTGTTGAAATGCTAGAATTAGGTCTCTGTCTGCCTCGGCAAGTCCTTCCTTTCTCCAATATAAAAATGACCCAAGTGCATATAAAAGGGTGGGTGGGTGTTATAACTGTCTTCCATTCTATTGTAGGTGGGGTTGGCTTGGCCTCCATTAAAGTAGTGGTGGCTATTGTGAGGTCGCCCAGGGATGGGCAGAATATATATCAGGATGTACTGGTAGAGCCCTGGATGATTCGCAGGGTTCCTGACTCCCAGTCGGTTAGTAATAGCAACAACAAAAAGCCCCTCTCCCCTGCAACTTCCAAAGTAAGATGTTAAAACCCATCATGTGAACCGCCCAGAGAGCTCCGGCTATTGGGTGGTATAGAAATGTAATAAATAAATAAATAAATAAATAAATAAATAAATAAATAAATCATTGGTAGTCATTTATCTATAGATCTGTAGTTCTATGTGCCGATCACCCAGTACATAGCTTATAGCAGGTTCTATAAAATCTATTCCATTCACGGAATAACAGGCTCAAGTTACAGGAAGCCAGATTCCAGATGGACATCAGGAAAAACTTCCTCACTGTTAGAGCAGTACAACAATGGAACCGGTTACCTAGGGAGGTGGTGGGCTCTCCCACACTAAAAGCATTCAAGAGGCAGCTGGACAACCATCTGTCAGGGATGCTTTAGGGTGGATTCCTGCTTTGAGCAGGGGGTTGGACTTGATGGCCTTATAGACACATTCCAACTCCACTATTCTATGATTCTATGATTTTGTTCCATCCTCCATTCACTGATGGGATGGGATTTTTTTCCAATTTCCCAAATTTGCGTAAATTTGCAATTGTGAAAATGTGCAAATCCCTCCCATGCACATTTTCATGCCTTAGCCTATGGAGGTAATTAGCATTTTTACCCAGTATTGTTTATTTTACATATTTTTCTATGACTAAGTTTGTGTAAAATCCTGGAAAGTTTTTTTTAAAAAAAATGGTCCAAAAGTCTACAGAATCTGTTCGACTTGGAAAAAGCCAGTCCCCTGAGGATTCCACAGTTCAGATTCATAGAAATCTGAACTCATTTGATCCTGTTGCAGATTTCACCAATATCCCTAATGGCACGGGTGGAGAATCTCCTTCAGCTCCAGGGCTGAATTCCATTTCAGAGAACCTCTTGGGAGCTGCATTCCAGTGGTGAGCAAAGCCAAAAACTATCAACTGATTGGCTGGGGGAAAGGAGGTGGAGCCAGGGACAGAAAGCATGGCCTTCTGCGGAACCCCAGGTGGGCTGGATTGGGACCGCCAGGAGACCAGAGAGGGAATCCCAGGTCTGAGGGGCTGCATCCCTGACGGGTAATTTGCTTCACTCCCTGAGCCACCATTTTGCTCCAGAGTCCATTTGGTGGATCTTGGAGTTGTCGCAACTCCAGTGAGTGCCTGCTCACTGTAGCCATAGACTTTATGTCCTCAGGTTTAAAAATGCAAATATACTAAGCATGTTATTTTTTATACATTCCTATTATTATTATTATTATTATTATTATTATTATTATTATTATTATTAAAAATTCCAGTGTTTATGTTTAGGTTTTGACAACTGAAAAATCAGTTCGATCCTTGATAGAGTGTATGTGAATTAAAAAGGGATTACCAGCCCTACAACGTTTTTTGCAGATCTGTACCACTAGATAAGCATCTCTGTTCTTAGGACGGAATAGATCTTTATCCAGCTCAATACATCTTGCCAAACATGATGAGAACTAGGTATATAATACTCCAGATTTGATCACAACACTGGACAGACAACATTGCCAAGGGCACACAGAGCAATTATCCTATTTCCTCCAGGTCATTAGAAGGGTCTGTGTATTTTTGGGGGTGGGGGAGCAGACATTTCTAACACTATCTGAAAAAAATGGTCCATCTGTTCTCTTACGTAGATGTCTTTGGCGAGAAACTCAGCCATTTCCTCTTGCAAGCTCATATCACTGAAGCTGAAGAGAAGTTATTCCTTTCTCCTATATATTAGCAAATTGGCATGAACCCTGCTTACCACTGGGGGGGAAAAACATCCCAGGATATAAAAACGGTCATCCTCGATTGAACTCCTACAAGATTCTGAAGCTGGAATCCAAGGGCATTGTTTATGGCAGATAGTCTGCTTCACACCATCTCCTCAGCCCACATATAATTATTTCCTATGAGCACTTATGGACATGTCTTCATTACATATTTCTAATGTTTACCCAGTGGTTAGTCCCATTGAGTTTGGTCTTACTGCCAAGTAAGTGTTCATAAGGTTGTAGTCCAGCTTTCTCCAACCTGGAACCCTCTATATGCATTGCCATTGGCCATGCTGGTTGGGAATGATGGGAGTTGTAGTTCAGCACATCTGGAGAGCACCAGGTTGGGGAAGGCTGCTGTAACCCAATGGCCATTCCCTCTTGCCTTGAGTCTGGTTCTGTGATGGGCTCTTTACCAAATGGCACAAGCCAGGATTCTTTGGTGGAAGAGACATAAAATTATTATAAATTCATAGTATAGATAAGCTCTCTATCTCTGGAGCACCTGCCACTTCCCAGCACAATATCTAGGACCATTCAATGGTCTATGTACTAGGTATGTATGCTAAATGGACAGATTCCATTACAACCACCAGTGGCATGTGCACAAAAGATGACTGCCCTGACCTTTCCATGAAAACCTTTCACCTGGGGCGTTACTAGACGAGGCTCTAGCGCGCGTTACCTTCCGCAGTCACGTCGAGGCTTCCAGATGACGTTCACGAGGATCCACCGTTATCCTGCGGTGAAGCCTCTTTCTTCCGACTTTAAAAAAGTGAGTTTTAGGGCGCCTTTTCCTGCCGTCCCGCGGTAATTCGGAGTACATGTGGGAGGATGTGAGGTCACTGCGGTCCGCACTGGGCAGGAAAAGGCGTGCTAAGGGGGAGTGGTCAGCGGCTTCGGTCAAGCCGCCTCCGCCATTTGTGCGCAGTCCGCCAGCTGGGGCAGCGCGGCGGAGCGGCTTTTTTTTTTTACTCCCCCAGTGACAGTTTGCGCAGGAACGGAGGAACGGAAAAGTGGCTAGTGTGCTGCTGGGGTGTGTGGGGGATGGGTGGGGGATGTGCGCCTGTTCTAGTGGGTTTTTTTTATTTCCCCAGTGACAGTTTGCGCAGGACCGGAGGACCGGAAAAGTGGCTGGTGACTCCTTGCGGTGGGCAGCTACCGTGGTCGCATAATGGCGGTGCTGTACGCTGCCTGTTAGTGTGGGTACCAGGCTGGCAGAGGGCAGAGCTGTTTGTGGGCTGCTGCCATGGCTACGGCCAGATGTGGGTTGGCTCCTTGGGATGGGGCACAGGGCACAGAGGTGGTCATCGCCGCCGACACCTCAGAGGCATGATGGGAGATGTAGGCACAGAGTGGCCATGCAGACGATTGACCTCGGGTCATATGACACCCGCCACGACCCCCATCAGGAAGTGAGCGCATCAATATTGACCCTCAACAGCACCAGCAGCACTTCAACTGGCACTGGCACTGCCGCCGCTGCCGCCGCCAGGGCCGGCGGCGGCATCGCTGACGGCTGCGCAAGTTTGCGGTCTTTCGGACGTGCGCAAACCGTGCAGCGAGCGAAAAAAAAAGCCGCGGCAATCAGGCCGGTGTGGCTGCGCAACCGTGCTCGCGGCGGCAGCAGCACAAACGGCGCAAACTTCCGCCACAAATCGAAGGCAGGTGTGGATCATGAGGCGTCACGGCTGAACGGGAAAATCCGCTTTCACCGCTCCTCCACGACGGAACACCCGGTAGGTCTAGCAAGGCCCCTGGATTACAGAATGCACATTAGCCTGAGAAAAGGAGGGTTGTCCCACCAGACTGTCACTGCAGGATTTCCTCTAGAGAAAGAAAAAGCCCAAAGCTTACCCAATGCTTCACAGGAAACAGGAAGACTCTATCCCGTTCTTTTGAATTCCCTGCTTGTTGGCAGTGGTGAAATTCGGTAATTCTAAATCTACACCAAGCAGGATATAGCAGTATGAAAGTGGTATATAAAAGGCAAAAGCCACACCAAGCAGGATATAGTGGTATGAAAGCGGTATACGGTATATGTGTCAATGGGCCCGAACACTTGTCAGTGCAGTTCAGCACCGCTATAAAGCAGTAGTGTGGCTCCTGCCTTTTATATACCACTTTTATAGTGGAATATCCTGCTTGGTGTAGATTAGGCCCCTGTGTCTAGAATAGCCTTGTGTGTGTGGCCATTTGCTAGACCAGGGTTTAACCCAGTGCAAGCCCCGGGCTCACCCCTGTGTGTCCAGACGACGCACAGGGGATCCCGGGCTCAGGCAGGGGTCAACGCTCCCTTGGACCGGGGTAACCGGCACCTCTTGTGGCCCAATACTTCCAGCAGTCTCAGGCTGAGCCTGAGACCGCAGGAGTGTAGACCGGTCTGCCGCTTTCCCCGGCTACCGCAATTACTTGCAAGTAGCTGGGAAAAGCAGCGAGCGGGGCACAGCGCTCTGCAAGAGCGCTAGGCCCATTGGGGCAGAGGGAGAGATCGGGGGTGGGGAGATTGCGGGGGGAATCGGTGATCGGGGGAAAGTGGAGATCACGGGGGGAAAGCGGAGATCGCAGGGGGAAAGCGGAGATCGCGGGGGGAAGCGGAGATCGTGGGGGGGAAAGCGGAGATTGCGGGGGAAAGCGGAGATCGCAGGGGGAAAGCGGAGATCGCGGGGGAATCACAGCCAGGTGGGGAAATTGGGGGTGGGGGGCTGGGAACCCTTAAAAAAACCCACTTACCTTTGTCGCTGGTGCGCTCCTGTGCACCCAGCCCTTTAAGTAAAAAAAAAATGGTGGACGCGATGGGGCTTTCCTGTAGCCCAGCATGTCTGACATGTAGACTGAGGCTCGCCCCTCCTCCCACACAGATCACCAGGTAGGTCTAGCAACGGCCTCTGTGTATTCGGAGGATCTTTCTATAGTAATGTGTATTACTTCACTTACTTCAAAATGCGGTAAGCCAGCCCTGTTGGGTTTTGGGACCTTCCTGCTCATTCTCCTAAGTGGGGCCCAGACAACACCACTGCCTATTGGCTGCACAGGAGGAATAGGATACCCTTTTTGCCAGCTCCCAAATATTGGGATTGGGTGTCAACATTTCAGAGGACTAGTGCTTATAAGCAGCATAAACAAAAACATATTGCCCCAGTTCTTATGATCACAGAGTGGTTAACAAGCCACCATGGCTGATTTCCATAATTACCCTTGCTGGGCTGGGCTTTTTGTTGGCTAGCAGCTGCAGAATAGTGGCTAAAAAACTGGGCTACCAATCAGAAAGCCCCTGGTTTGAATCTGATCTTCTATAAACCTATTCAGTGACCTGAGGCAAGTCACTTTCCCTCAGCCACTGTCCACCCATCTGCAATATGGGGAATCATAACACTGACTTAATCAGATAATGCATGCTATGCACTTTGAACATTTGGACGTGCTGTGTAAATTGATGGTGTTGATGCTAATGCTGACAGTACAGTCCCTTTTGTAAAACAAGGATCTCAGGGTGGCTGACAGTATGGGGCATTATCCCATTTTATCATCAAAGCAACCCTGTGTGGTAGGGAGTGGCACTAGCCACTAGACTGTGGCCTTAGCTAGACCTAAGGATTATCCCAGGCAAATGGAGGGGTTGTCCCTGCCTGCTCCCGGGATCCCCTGTGTGTCATTTGGATGTACAGGGATGATCCCAGGACAATCCCAGGATATAGGCCTGGTCTAGCCATGGCATATGGCAGGCCCAAAGCTACCAAATCCCAGTTCATGGCTGAACTGGGATTTGCATCCAGTCTCCTCAACCCAAGTCGAGTATTTAATTCACTGCAGCAAACTGCCTGCCACTGAAATATGCAGCCACTACTAACCTTGCAGAAACTTTGCTGGAAGTGTGCAGCAGCTGTTGCCCATGGAAGCTGTCCATGAAGCTAAAGCATTTCGCTTCGGTCCTTTGTGGCAAACACACCGGGGGCAAATGGCAAACCATCACATTTGCATTCCTTAATGCTCTCTCCAAGTGTTTGCTTGCCTGAGGATTAGCCAGAAGCACAGAGAGAGAGAGAGAGAGAGAGAGAGAGAGAGAGAGAGAGAGAGAGAGAGAGAGATGCACTTAAAAATATTGCAGATGCAATAAAATTTGGATCACATTCCCTTCACAGCAATGCTAGGCCTTGTGTGTGTCCCTAAATGCTAGGTTTGTGTGCTTAGGTGAATTTTATGAGCAGATGACTGATGAAGAAGACTTGGCTGCAATCCTGGAGCCAGCAGTAAATGTCTTAGCTATTAGGAGGACCGCGTTCCGCAGAATTAATAAATGTTATTTATGTACCTCAAGCTCAGCCAGAGATCTAAATCAACCACATCTTTCTCCAACACAAATTTTTTGTGTGCTGATCTCGTTTGTGTGTTGTTTTTATTAAAGTTCTCTCATTTTGTCAATCATCCCTGCAGAGGAGTTTCTCATGGCAGGAAGCGATGGGCCTGCTGAGCTGCTTTTGATTGTTTTATTCTTCTCTCTTATGAAGCTTGTATGATTTGCTGTGCCCCTAAGCCACCTTCAGAGGTTGTGTTTTCTTTTTCATGTGATCTGCTTTCCACCCATATTTACAGAGGATGCTATTCTGAGCATTATTTGTGATGGCAGGTTGCAGTGATAATACATGGGGGTACTTCTCATCAAAAGGTGGCACTTAAAAACATAAGCACAGGCCTGCTAGTTTATACCAGAAGCCCATCTAATTCAGCACAACATTGCAATAGTTGTTGATGTTGCTTTCGGTTAACTTTTTGTGAGCTCACATATAGAGTCATACACATTCTGACTGACAGCTGTTGTGGCCCAAACATTACAAAGACGCTTCTTAGGATCCAACATGTCTTTAATGGATAGAAGGGCATTCACATTGCAATGGAGAGACGACTAAGGTGACCCTATGAAAAGGAGGACAGGGCTCCTGTATCTTTAACAGTTGCATAGAAAAGGGAATTTCAGCAGGTGTCATTTGTATATATGGAGAACTTGGTGAAATTCCCTCTTCATCACAACAGTTAAAGCTGCAGGAGCTATACTAGAGTGACCAAATTTAAAAGAGGGCAGGGCACCTCCAGCTTTAACTGTTGTGATGAAGAGGGAATTTCAACAGGTTCTCCATATCTACAAATGACACCTGCTGAAATTCCCTATTAATACAACTGTTAAAGCTACATGAGTCCTGTCCTCCTTTTCATATGGTCACCCTAGAGAAGACGTACCTTTGCCAAGGAATACCCTTCTCTGAAGATTTCTGGGTTTGTCAGCTGTTTTATTAGCCAGTTTGGCAGAAGCAACTATAGCATGAGCAGAAAGCTGGTTTACCAAAATGGAACTTCTAGCTGTCCACAACTTTCCTGTCTGTCTTGTAAGAGGAACTTGACATTTCAAAGTTCACTCAGAATAAATGTTATTTCTGCACCCATACAAGATTTTTTTTAATGAACAGTTCAACTCCAGTATTAACAAGGCTTCACTTATGCTAAGATAAAGCTCAAGCCATCACACTGCCAAAGCCTAAAGCAGAGGTGGGAAACTTGCAACCCTCCAGATGTTTTTGGCCTACAACTCCCAAGATCCTTTGTCATCAGTGATGCTGGCTAGGGCTGAAGAAAGATCTAGGCGCAAAGAACTGGGGGGCCACAAGTTGTCCATTCCTGGCCTAAAGTTGTTTGGATTTGTCTTAGAGTCATCGGGGGTCTATGCCTTGCTTATATGTTTTATACAACCGAGTGGCTGTTTTTTCTAACTATGACTTCGTGTGTGTGTGTGTGTGTGTGTGTGTGTGTGTGTGTACATACAGATCTCCATCCTTTATGACCAAAGGATTTCTGTGTCCCTTTGTTCTTTGAAGCTTGGGCACCAGATCTGCCCATCACCATCAAAGTAGGCTTGTCAAAGACAGAACATTTCTTTCATGTGCTTCACAATGCAACCTCCAAAGTTGTGCTGCTGCTTGCCAAAGATCCGGCTTTGAACAAAATCCTTCGGCCACGGGCTCCTTCCCATCAGTAAAAATGCAGGCTTCACTTAGCAAATAGGTCAGTTCACAGGAGGAGTGGGTTCCCCCCCCCACCCCTCAACCTTTTCCTTAGCAGAGTTTCAGAAGAAACCACCACAGTAATTTTTCTGCACTTTCCCCCCCCCCTACATAATTTATGTTTTAATTTGCGAGTACCTTTAATTTTTAAAGCATTCCATCAGCTTAATCGACATGGCTCCCTTGCCGCTGCCTAGCAATGATTACATCTACCCAGCCGGCCCTCTTCACTTCTCTTCTGGCCAGACTACACATTACATCGAGTACACATATTTTAAAAAGCTCTTAACACTAACCACTTCCTTTTTCTCAGAAAAAGCTGAAAGGATCGAGATTGGCGCATGCTGGGAAGGGGGTCAAAACCCCGTTCCTTCCCTTTCTTTATTTTATTATTTATTTCATTTATATCCCACCTTTTTTCCTTCAAGGGACCCAAGATGGTGTGCATAATCCTCCTCCTCTCCGTTTTATCCTCACAATAACAACCCTGTGAGGTGGGTCGGGCTGAGAGTCTGTGCCTGGCCCAAAGTCACCCAGTGGGTTTCCGTGGCCGAGTGGGGACTAGAACTTGGATATCCCAACTCCCAGTCCAACACCTTAGCCACTACACCACACTGGCTCTCCCTTTGCGCTTAGACCTTTTGTGGATCCAGGGCCGGGCAGCCATTTTTTCTGAAGGAAAAAAAAGCGGCCATTTGCAACCATAGTACAGGGGGGAAAGGAGGGGGAAATTACTATGGTAGTTTCTATGGCATCGCCTGGCCTTCCTCAATCTTGTTCCTTCTAGATGCTTTGGACTACAGTTCCGATTAGCCCTTCCTCTCATCCATGGTCAATGATCATGGATTATGGGAATTATAGTCCAAAACATCTGGAAGGCCCCGCGTTGTGGGAGGCTGGTTTAGCCTATGCCGTTCCATGCCATTTTCCTGCCAAAATGGCCTCCCATCCCAGCCATTCTTTACATGCAGGCGATATTTAAACAGCACCTTCAGGGGGAATAACAACATGGGAGGGATGAGGGCATATGGAGGAAAGGGTTAACCTCCCACCCTCTTCATGTGTCATAGTCTCACTCTGAATTGGGCTCATGCAGCTGCTTTTCCTGAAAAGGGAACATAAATATTTCTAACAATAAATTAAAAATTAAAAATGCACGCTGAATGTATCGCGTAATGTCCCATCTTGACTGGAGGGGATGAAGCAGATACATCTTGGTGAGCTTCCCCCCCCACCCCCATCTAGCTCCCAGGGTTGGCCCCTCCCTAGGGTTGCCATATGTCCCGGAAAACCGGGAATGTCACGGTTTCCAAGCATTTCCAAAATGTCCCACCCAGTCAGTCAAGAATCCCGGATTCCTGGTCCAGACAGCTGGAGAAATTCCAACCTCCAAAATGGTGCTTTCAGCCTGCTCAGTGGAGCGGCAGCGACAGAGAAAAAGACGCATCAATCTGGCGCCTTTTCCATAGCGCCGCCGCTCCTCCACAAGCTCAGCTCAGTCACCCACCGCGACTCACCTTACTGCACCTGCTGCTGCGTAGAAGAGGAACAACAGAGACGAAAGGCGCACGTGCTCTCCTCAGGCTGCCTGAGTCCCATGCAATGCAAAGGAGTTTGGTGAGCATGGCTGGTTGCGGCCACAGTCTTAGGGAGAGCTGCTGGGATATTTGTGGGGGAAGAGAGTTTTGTGGGGGTGAGTGCGAGGTTAGGGGGTGAAGGAGAGGAAAGGAGAGAGGGGAGAAAGAAAAGTCCCCCCCCAAAAAAATTGTCCCAGTTTTGTGAATTCAGAATATGGCAACCCTCCCCCTCCGTTCCCCAACTGCCACCTGAAGGCACCATCTCGCCCTGAAGGGATGGGAGAAGGAACTGATTAAGCCTGAACTCACAAGAAGAGAAACTGCAGAAGAGAAGAAAGAGAAGAGGGACAAGCCATGAAGAACAGCCCAGCCCAGGAGGGCAATAGAGGCAGTGCAAACCTGAGCACACTTTACTCTAGAATAGCAATATTCCCACCCAACTGGGCAACTCTATCAAGCATCGCCATTATGGTTTTTTCCTCCTCCTTCTCAAGCCGTGTCTTCTTTTGACCATAAGCCTGAGGAAAAGGACTGTCTTGCTATTGATTCTTGTCAGCCACATTGGGAGCCTTTTCACTAAAGAGTAGGACAAAAATCTCTTCAAATAAATAAATAAAGTAGCCTAACTCTTACCTCACAATCTCCACACAAGCAGGAGGCCTCCTCAGCCACAATGGCCAAATGCAGCAACTGACTTGACTTCATTCTTACCATTCCCCAACCCCTACCCCAACTCCCAAACCTGCACTTATGCGTCCCCACCCAAACGGTCCCACTAAGAAGTTTATTTTATTTATTTATTTATTTATTTATTTATTTATTTATTACATTTTTATACCGCCCAATAGCCGAAGCTCTCTGGGCGGTTCACAAAAATTAAAACCACAGTAAAACACCCAACAGGTTAAAAACACAATTACGAAATACAGTATAAAAAGCGCAACCAGGATAAAACCACGCAGCAAAGTTGATATAAGATTAAAATACAGAGTTAAAACAGTAAAATTTAAATTTAAGTTAAAATTAAGTGTTAAAATACTGAGTGAATAAAAAGGTCTTCAGCTGGCGACGAAAGCAGTACAGTGTAGGCGCCAGGCGGACCTCTCTGGGGAGCTCGTTCCACAGCCGGGGTGCCACAGCGGAGAAAGCCCTCCTCCTAGTAGCCACCTGCCTCACTTCCTTTGGCAGGGGCTCGCAGAGAAGGACCCCTGAAGATGACCTTAGGGTCCGGGCAGGAACATACAGGAGGAGGCGTTCCTTCAGATAGCCTGGCCCCAAACCGTTTAGGGCTTTAAATGTCAATACCAGCACTTTGAATTGGGCCCGGACCTGGACTGGCAGCCAATGAAGCTGGAAAAGGACTGGCGTGATGTGATCTCGCCAGCCAGTCCCTGTTAATAACCTTGCTGCCCTGTTTTGCACCAGTTGAAGCTTCCGGACCGTTTTCAAAGGCAGCCCCACGTATAACGCATTGCAGTAATCCAAGTGAGAGGTTATAATAAAGCCACAAACCACTGCTATGGTAAAAGAAATAAAATATCAAAAAAAATGACAGGAGTCGAGTTCTGGCTGCCACATCTTCTCCTGCTCCTGTGATGGGGTGAACTGTGCATGGCTGATGGACCACTGGAAGAGTCAATGAGACAGGCATGAAATGTGTCACATTTAAATGGCCAAGAGGCCTCACGTCACATGTCATGTTTCAGTGTGTGTTGATGTCCCCTCTTAAAACAGGGGAAAGGGTCAACTTGGTTTTCAACTTCAAGTTGCAGTTGCAAATGGACATACCAAGGCCTAATCTAGACCAGGCAGGATATTGCACTATGAAAGCGGTATATAAAAGGCGGGAGCCACACCAAGCAGGATATAGCACCATGAAAGCGGTGTATGGTATGTGTCAATGGGCCCCCAACAGTTGTCAGTGCACTTCAATACTGCTATTAAGCAGTAGTTTGGCTCCTGCCTTTTATATACCGCTTTCATAGTGCAATATCCTGCTTAGTGTAGATTAGGCCCAAGTTTCAGTATGATATCTCAATGCTCAGGTGGGGTGGCCACCTATGAATCACTGGAAAAGAGGAAACACATCACCCAAACAGAGGACAAAACAGGCCACCAATCTGCATAAAATGTGCATGTGCTGATGTATAGGTATAGATGCAAATTTAGAAATAATTCTTGTAATTCAAGTTGGGCTATATTACAGTACATCTCACGATAGTGTGGGAGACGGTGACCCACCCATGTCCCTGCCTGTGAAGTCTGCTGTCCTGGTGCTGCTGGACAACTCCAAGGCCCAGCTCATCCTTCAGATGTTTTTTTTTAATCTTTATATTGGACTTGGAATTTTTGTGAACCACCCAGACAGCTTCAGCTATGGGGAGGTATAGAAATGTAATAAATAAATTAAATTGGACTGGGCAGACCTTCAAATAGAGGACACATTCAAAATACTGTAAAGGATGGTCCTCTAACAACCCTTCAATTAGAGGACTATCCTATGTAAAAGAGGACACGTGGCCACTCCCATTACACAATGGGCTTGTTCAGACAACTTGCTAAGCCATGGTTAGGGTGCTAACCCCTTTGCAGCAAGTGCTTAGTGAGAGTGTTTAAACCATGGTTATGTAGCCACCATCGTTAGGAATGGTTCACACTACATGCTAAGTCATGGTTTACATGACATGCTAAGCTGTAACGTTTAGCTCAAAATGCTTAATCACTGTGACTTAGCATGTCATCTAAACAGGGTCGATGTGTTATGTACTTTCTTTCCTCTTTGACTTTGAAAATTACTGTGGAGGTTAGCCTGGCATTCCAAGCTGAAATGTAGAATGGTGCCGTGAACATGCCTACCCTATTTCATTCTGTTATCTAAATTTTCAAGGGGGTACTGGGTTACTAACAAGCGAATGAGTAGGCAAGTTAATTTCAAAAACAACAACACCTCACTTTATTCGAACAAGAAATGCAGTTGTCATTAAGGAAAGCTTGGCTGTGAATATTTGGGGTGGCATAATGCATACCACTGCTCCAGCCCTTTTGGATCAATTTTAGATCCATTTCAGATGTTCCACTGAACAAGTGGGATGTCCAAAATAGGTCTGATTTGATCAGACACAACATCTAGTAATAAGTAATAAGCACTTCCAATTTGCATTTATGGGAATTTTCTCCTTTGAAAGTAGCAGCAAACCAATTAGGGGAAACTAACTTTAATTCATTCATTATATTCCCTTCCACATGAAAAAGAGGTGAATTGAGTATGAGGCTTTAAATGCAGAGTTTGGTTAAGTTTATTCATTTCAACTTTCATCAAATTATTCACGAGGCATGAGGTGTATTTATTCATTTAATTGAAGAAGGGCCAATTATACGCGATTTAAATCTAATAATGAGGGCATGGTGAGGTCATGCAGAGAATGCTTTCGGAAAATCTGTATTTTAAAATCTCGCTTGGCTCACATCAAAAACACCTTTGAAATTCAAAAGGACAGGGAGCTCAATCCAGAACATTCGCCACTGTTAAAAAGAACAGTTTGTACTTTAATTTTGCTAACAGCGGAGCCTGGGGCTCAACTTACGCATGATGTTGGAAGATCCATAATAGATCTCCTGGCTTTGGGGCGGGCAGGCCATGAGCAGGAATCCCGTGCAGGCTGGGGGAAGGAGCTGTGAGTATTATTATTTTTGGCCATCAAAATGACACCCACCCACCCATCTCAATTTGGTTAAGTGTTTGTCTCAGGGATACTAACGGAGTATTAGCAGAACATCCGATATATGTTGGGTTTTGTCAGCCAGCCCACACAAATGATATGCTCATAGGGTGGCATTCTCAGAAAGCACAGCTCTCTAGGAAAGATATGGCTAGAACTCTTGAATTTAATCTTGTTTATTGTTTCCAAACACCAATAAATAAAAGACATTACAGAGCAAAATATAATACATATAGACGAACACACCCACAAAAATCAAACAAAGCAAAAACAAACAAAAAACACAAAAATAAAATGTTCTTCCAATATTCTCCCCAGCAAAAATATGTAACAATGTTATTTTTTCTTACTCCGTCACTGTCAAATCCAAATCTCTAATTTCTCTCTTAACATTTTCTACATCATTGTTTGAATCCACAGATATACAAGTCATCTTTTTCTCGTCCCTTCATAAAGTTTACAAAAGGTTCCCATTCCGTTATATATCTTAAAGTCGATTTTTCTCTCATTATTGCTGTGAGTTTCACCATCTCCGCTAGCTCAAACGTGAAAGATATCGTTGGAACTCTTAGAAGTAATAACCTCCTGTTTGTTATCAATATATCTTCCCCTATGATATGTAAAGGGTTTAGGAACAGAGGATTTTACAAACTGTATTTATTTAGGGTGGCCATATGAAAAGGAGGACTGGGCTCCTGTATCTTTAACAGTTGTATTGAAAAGGGAATTTCAGCAGGTGTCATTTGTATATATGGAGAACCTGGTGAAATTCCCTCTTCATCACAGCAGTTAAAGCTGCAGGAGCTATACTAGAGTGACGAGATTTAAAAGAGGACAGGGCTCCTGCAGCTTTGACTGGTGTGATGAAGAGGAAATTTCACCAGGTTCTCCATATATACAAATGACACCTGCTGAAATTCCCTTTTCAATACAACTGTTAAAGATACAGGTGACCAGTCCTCCTTTTCATATGGTCACCCCAATTTATTCATAATATTTACATACTACTTAATATAATAAAATATCTTAAAGGGTTGACATTCAAAACTACTAAAACCCAAGACTTAAAATGCATATTAGATGCAATACAGCAATAAACAGTTACAACTTAACAAAACAGTAACGAATAAAATAATAAAACAGAGCAGTGTTGTAATCAATTACAAGCCCTGATGGAAAAGCTAACTTACAACTTATATATGCCAAAAGAGCATACTCATTCTCTGGCCTTTGATACAACTTGGCTTCATTTTGTCACTCACGGATCTGAAATCTCTTTAAAATAAAATTTTAAATTTATTGGTTTTTTATAATAATGTCTACATTTACATTTATACACAATAATCAGCCTAAGAGAATTGTATGCAGCTTGGTGTCCTCTTTTGTCCTCCTTTTTGGTGATGCATTTCCTCTTTTTTTGGCAATCCGTAAGTGGCCTCCTTTTATGAACTGCACTTCTCAGATGAATGTGCAATCAGAATTTAGCTACCCACTAGATTTCACAGTTTTCCAAAAATTGGGATACAGTTCTTGGCAGTTTGAATATATCAAAATATACATTTGAATATACATTTTTGAAAGAGAGTTAAATACATATTTGATACTTACTAAAATGTGTACTTAAATACTATTTTGAGAAAGGGGGAATTGTATATTAACATGGAAATGTAATTACAGGTCAAAAGATGCAAAGTGTCATTTTTCAGCATCAAATTGCTTACGCATTTCAGGAGCAGATTGAGAACACAGACTAGAAACAAACAGATTCACTCCTTCCTAGGGTCAAGGAGCAAAGCTTTCCTCCAGCTGTAGCTTCTCAAGGGTCTGTAATTCATCTCCACTTGTGACTAATGGCCCTCACAAGTCCAGCATGCAAGAAATGCGCTGGCTTCCCTTCATCCAGTGTTACAGGATATACGACCACATATACCAGATTCTGCAGGGCCAAATGTAATACACTAGACTTCTCCAGCAAGTGTAAAAGGAATGGAATTCATGAACAAAAAGCAGGTTGGCATATGGGAGTTCATTCAATCAGGGCACCATCTTGTCCCCAATGTTATTTAACATCTATATGAAGCCGTTGGGAGCGGTCATTAGGGGATTTGGAGCTAAATGCCATCAATATGCTGATGACACGCAGCTCTATCTCCCTGTGACAACTGAATCAGGTGTGGCTGTGCAGGTCTTGGACCAGTGCCTAGGCTCAGTAATGGGCTAGATGAGGACCAACGAACTGAAACTGAATCCTGGCAAGATGGAAGCCCTGTGGGTGAGTGGTTCCTGAGTCTGGGAGATAGGCTCATTGCCTGTTCTGGGTGGAGTTGCACTCCCTCTGAAAGATCAAAGTTCATAGTTTGGGGGTACTCTTAGACCCATCTCTGTCGCTGGAGGCCCAAGTGGCAATAGCGGCTTCAACTGGTTCACCAACTATGGCCTCTCCTGGACAAGGATAGCTTGGCCCTGGTGGTACAGGCATTGGTAACCTCAAAATTGGGTTACTGCAATGCGCTCTATATGGGGCTGCCCTTGAAGCTGCTCCGGAAGCTTGAGCTAGTGCAGAATGCTGCAGCTCGGCTGTTGTCTGGAGCTGCCCCTTTCCACATGTAACTCGTCTGCTGAAGGAACTGCACTGGCTGCCTATTCGCTACCGGGCCAGGTTTAAGGTTCTCGTACTTGTGTACAAATCCCTAAACAACTTGGGACCAGGATACCTGAGAGAGCGCCTTCTCTCCTACCAACCTGCCCTGTCACTCAGGTCATCCAAGGGCCTGCTCCTGGTGGTCCCACAAAGACCCATCCTCAGATTGGAGTCCACCAGAGCAAGAGCCTTCAGCATGGTGGCGCCCCTCCTGTGGAATTCCCTGCCTCTGGAGGTCAGGCAGGCGCCAACCTTGTACTCCTTTCGGCACCTCCTGAAAACATCATTGTTCCAGGAAGCCTTTCTTTTTTTTATTTTAATCTTTTTTTATTATTTCCAAACATCAGTAAATAAAAAACACTAACAAAACAAAATATGCATATAAAGACACGCCCACAAAAATAAGACAAACAAAATCAAACAAACAAACAAAACACCAAATAAAATGATCTTCCAATGTTCTCCTCAGCAAAAATATATAACAAAGTTGTTGTCGTTATTATTATTGTTTTTCTTTATCACTGTCAAATCCAAATATCTAATTTTTTAAAAAACATTTTTATTTATTTTCTACAATACTTAAACATACACCATTACAATTAAAGAAAACAACATACTACATAAATGTTGAATAAATGTTGAATAAATGTTGAATATCATAATATCATATCTACATAACATAATCAAACATAACATATAAGTGCACCCCCCACCTTGGGATCTCATTCCTGATTCCAAAATCTCATATTTTCTTCTGATGGTGGTTTCCCACTTCCCTTAGAAAACACGAATATTAGGAACTGTTTCCAGATTCCTTCAAAATCATTTATTTTAGCTATACCTTTTCTCAATTTAATATTACAAGTCAATTTATCATTAATAGCTATATCCCATACTTCTTTGTACCATTCTTCAATACAATAATCCCCTTGAATCTTCCAGTTCCTAGCTACAATCAATCTTGCTGCAGTCAGCAAGTTCGTTATCAATTCCTTAATTTCTTTTTTACATTTAAAATCTTCAAATAGTGACAGTAATGCAACTTTTGGTGTTCGTTCTATCTTCATTCCCACTATTTCTTCAATCTTCAAAAACACCATCTTCCACAATCGTTGTACATATTTGCATTCCCACCACATATGTAAATACGTTCCTTTTTCCCCACAACCTCTCCAGCAATTTGCTGAGTGCTGATTATTTATCTTATTCAATCTAACCGGAGTTAGGTACCACCTCCATATAATTTTAAAGTAATTCTCTTTTATTCTCACTGACATATTTCTCAACGCTCTTTGTTTCCAAAGTCCCTCCCAGCTCTCTTGTCCTATTTGTACATTCAAATCTGTCTCCCAAACCAATTTTCATGAGCTATCCGACAACCCTTTCTCCAACAATATTTTATATATTTCACTCATTAACCCTTTTGACACTGATCTTTCTCCCTTATGTTTTTCTCTTTTGACTACTAATTCCTCAAACTTCGTCAATTCTCTACATTCTCCATTTACTCTTACCCACTTTTTGGTCCACTGTTCTAATTGCCAATAATTTAACCAAGTTAATTTATTATCTTCTAAAACCTCTTCCATATCCTCTCTTGTATTCATTTCTCTCAGCCGTTCCCTTAATTTCATTTTTTTTCCCCTTAAAATTTTATTTAATCTACTCTTTAATTCCTCTGGGAAATTCTTTAACATTATTACCGGTGATAAAGGGGAGCTGCTCGGGAGCAACTCCCCTTTATATTTACTCCAAATTCCCCAGTGAAACCTCAAGAGCGGGTTACCTATACTTTCAACCCATTTTTTTCCTCCTTCCCTAAAAAATATATTTTCCAACTTCACCTCTATATTGCTTGTGGTTTTATCCTCCATCCAATCTATATCTCCTACTCCTATAATTGCTTCCACAATATGCCTTAACCTATTTGCTACATAATAAAGGTTAATATTTGGGAGACCCATTCCTCCCTTCTTTTGGCTTAAGTACCATTTATTCTTATTTACCCTCGCTTTCTTATCCCCATTACAATAATTGTTTATAATATTTTGCCAACTTTTTATCTCTAATTCTGAAATTTGTATTGGTAACATCCTAAACACAAAATTAATCTTCGCTAAAATCTTCATTTTTACTAATGCTATTCTTCCAAACCAGGATAAGTTTAATCTTTTATATTTTTCCAATTTTACTAAAATCTCTTTTTTTAAGCTATTTAGATTCTCCTTCTCTAAACTCTCTAAGTTTTTTGTAATTTTAATTCCCAAGTATCTAATCTGATCCTTAACTCTCATTTCTATTCCGTTTCCTTCCCATTCCTTTTCTTCCTTTTTAGTATAGTTAAACAACATCATCTCTGATTTGGACCAATTTATTCTTAACCCAGTAATTTCCTCAAATTTTCTCAATTGCTGTTCAATTCTTTCCATCTTTCTTATTGGATTCTTTATAGTCAATAAAGTATCATCCGCAAACATATTCGATTTTATTTTTTTAATACCACCAATTCCTTCTATCTCCCCATCATCTCTTATTGCATTCGCCAATACTTCCATAACCATTACAAACAGGACCGGCGAGAGTGGACATCCTTGTCTTGTCCCCCAGGAAGCCTTTCTTTAATGACCAGTCACGGTTCACTTTTTCATTGTGCTTCTTTTAAAAAACTGCCATCTTGGCCCTGTGGGGAAGAAGAAGGACCAAGGGGACAGGAGCAGGCAGAAGTAACATCGGGGCCTGCTCCTGCTGGACTCTTCCCCCCCCCCAGGGCAAACTGCCATCTTGGCCCTGTGGGGAAGAAGAAGGACCGAGGGGACAGGAGCAGGCAGAAGTAACATCGGGGCCTGCTCCTGCTGGACTCTTCCCCCCCCCCCACAGGGCAAACTGCCATCTTGGCCCTGTGGGGAAGAAGAAGGACCGAGGGGACAGGAGCAGGCAGAAGTAACATCGGGCCTGCTCCTGCTGGACTCTCTCTCTCTCTCTCTCTCTCCTCCCTCCCTCCCTCCTTGACTCCTTTTCCTTGTGTGTCATGTCTTTATTAGATTGTAAGCCTGAGGGCAGGGACTGTCTTTTTTGCTAAGTGTAAGCCGCTCCGAGAGCCTTTTTTGGCTGAGGAGCGGGGTATAAGTATGATAAATAAATAAATAATAAATAAAAATCTATTTTAAGGTGTTTTATTCTGTTTTTTATTTTATTTTATCTTGTACACTGCTCCAAAATTTTGAATGGGGAGCAGTACATATAAATATTGTAAAATAAATAAATAAATCATTCAATGGACTATGCAACCTATGGCCCGTTCTCTCATAAATAACCCTATTGGTAGCTCAGAGACATCTCGTCATCTCTTCTCTTCTCTCTTTTTTAACCTTGTTCATCGGCAAATAGCAAGGCAGTTCAGTCACATTTCTCTGCCGCACATGAAGAATTCATCAAGCATCCCGGTGTGGCTTTCCATATGACTTGAGCATCAACACTTCAAGCACATCCTTCAGTCCCGTCGACGCTTCCTTCAACCAGACGCTTAATGAAACACCAATTTTCAAGCACTGTCAAACTGCTCCTCCTCTCCCCCCTCCGCCCCCTCCCCACAGAGAAAAATGAAAGAAAGAACCCTTGACTACAGCAGCACAGCCTAGTCCAAGGCGCTCAGGGATGAGCTATCTTGAGAATACAGCATTTATTTTCCCAATCCCTCTCAGATTTTCCAATCCAACTCCAATTTTCTGCTAGATCACGGCCACACAAGTGCTTCGATGAATTTGATGCTCAAACTTTGGTTGCTCTTTCTTTTCTTGTCTTTTTTAAGTCAGAGGGAAGGAACTGTTTGTTCTGCACTAATCACAAAGGAAAGCATTGTGCCTCTTCCCCATGGCGCCTTTGTGAAAATGAAGGAACATTTTGGTGCAATCTCCCAAACTACAGAACAGAGCAGGTCTTTCGAAGGCAAAAGAATCCAGTGCCAGCGACAAATTGGAAACGGACTGATGGAGCAAGTTGTGACAACAGCAGCTGAGTGTGTTGAGTCCATCCCCCTTGTAATATGTAGTTTTGGAAACATGTGACCTGACATCTCATGCTGTGTGTTTCTTCACCCTGAGTTGCTGCAGAAAACATGGAACAGGGTAAAGAAATGCACAAGCCAGTGCGGTGTAGTGGTTAGAGTTTCTGGAATACAGGTTCTGGTTCCTGCTCGGCCATGGAAGCTCACTGGATGACTTTGAGCCAGTCACAGACTCTCAGCCCAACCTACCTCCCAGGGCCCAGATTTACACCAAGCAGGATATAACACTTTGAAAATGGGTTGAAAATGGTATATGAAATGTGTCCTGGGCCCCAACAGATGTCTATACCGTGATAAACCATTTTAAAGCAGTAGTGTAGATCCTGCCACGGGTGTTGTTGTGAGGATAAAAATGGAGAGGCGATTATGCACACTGCCTTGGATTCCTTGGAGAAAAAAGGAAGGAGATTATATACAGCAAGTCATATGTTTCCGTACTTATACATTATAGTGGGGGGGGGGAGGAAGGAATTTGATAAAATGGTTACCATGGCAATACAGGGAGGCCAAAGGACAAGTGAAGCTTACTGCTTGTCCGCTTACAAGAACTGCCAGTGGCAAAGGAACAAGAGGCCTGGCTTCTGACTTCGTTCAACCTTCGGTGTCCCTGTGTGGAGCGGCCGAAGGATGACTGAAGCTTGTGGGAGCTCCCGGAAACAGATAATCAGTAGGCCTGCTCCAAAGACGTTTGGCTGGTTAAGGCAAGAATCAATATGCTCCCACCCTTCCATGTTTAAAAGCTGACTGGGCTAGCAATTATTATTTTTCTTCAACAGCAACCTCCACAACACCTGAAAGCATCAAGCTAGCTTTCGAGGCATAGGACAGTCTACTTGGTATGCAGCTCTCCCCTCCAACACCTTCCAGCATCTGCTGCCTGAGGCAACTGTCCCATTCTGCCTAACGGTAGGGCCGGCCCCGGTGTTTGGCTCCCAAATCCCCTTGTTATCTCCAATTGAGGGGAGTGCTAGGGGGGGATTCCCTACCATACTGCATGCCCTCCATTGGGAGGAGCAGCAGCATGCTGGGTAATCCCTTTGTTATCTCCAGTCAGAGATAGCAAGGGAATTCCTCTCCCTGGCTCCTCCCAAAGCCTCTGGTAGCCGCCAGGCCAGGAGGTGGGGGACGCAGAAGTAGAGGGCCCCATAGAGAGAGCCCAAGCCTCCACGGGCTGGATGGGCAACCACTCTGAGCCCAACTAGACCTTTGAGCCAATGGTTGCCTTCTGCTGGTCTATTTGGAAGCTTGCCAGCTCTCCCTTGCTGAACATATATTTGTTAAGTAAACCGATATTACAGGAACACCATAAAGCACTGAGAGGGGCTGTGACTTAGAGCACTTGCTTTGCGTGCAAATGGTCCCAGGTTCAAGCTTTAGTTAAAGTGGTACTTAATAAGAGAGAATCGTTGGCGTCGGGGATGTGGAAACACTGATGCAGAAAGACGAACTGAAAAATGATGGCTCCCATTATCCTGGTACCATCACCCAAGTCCCCAGTGGAGCTGTCAAAAAACAACAACAACCCATCTCTCACTGGGGACAAAAAACACAGGACCCTAACTATGCATAGAATCAATCGGCTCCTGTTCCTTTCATACGCTTCCCACCTATTCGCCGGTTTTCACCTTGCCTCCAACGCTGCTTTCAGCTCTTCATCAAAGAATAACATGAAACTTAATGGGAGGGGACAGGAAGAAAAGGCTCTTTTACTAGGCTTTCGTTTGATGCCCTGGATGGATTGTCTCAATCATTTTTATTTATTTATGTATTTATTTATGTGGGTTTTTTTTTAAAAAAAAAAAACCTCCTAAAATCATTGTGAGAACAACAGAAGACAGGAAGCATGGAGGTAATATTAGGGGGAGCTCAGCATGTAATGCCTATCATTTTTTCCCTTCTAAGTGGTTCAAGGAAAGTGCAGGGTGCATTTGGCAGCATATATATATAACAAGGAATGAGGGAGAAATAAGACTGCAGGGTACCAGAGCGACTGAAAGCCCAGCGCTATTGTCAGGAGATGTACAAATGATACAGCAACTGCAGCAGAAAATGAGGGCCTGATTTAGAAGGCACTTGGGAACCGAAGCGCTGAAATACACGAAGCATCAATCCAAAACAATGAGCCAGGTCACTCTCTCCGTACCACCGGAAGGAGGTGGCAGATTGTCAGGCGCTCAGCTCCAAGGCTATGGACATGGCCGTTGAGCCTCCATCCAATTTTCTGAACCTGGAGAGCAAGACCACCGAAAAAAGGAGGAGGGAAGGGAACGCTCCTGTCACTGCAAGGTAAAGCAGGGAGTGGGGGAAGGTGGCAGGTAGAAGATCCCTAAAGTTGTCCGTGATTGTCAGTGGTGTGGTGGTCAACATCGAAGTGCAGGCACTCATCGTGACAGTCCCCATAGCCACGCCCCCAAGGAGACTCCAAAATTGCAAGCTGCCGTGTTGGTCCATATCAACAAATCCAGTCACGTGGTTTCCTTCTCCATCCGGAGCAGATTTTTTGTAAATCTAATGGGTCTGAATTGCTCATTCAAGACAAGCCTCCCCCCCCCAGAAAAATATTTTACATTACAACAAGGAACAATGTATTGTTGCTGGGGAAATTCATTCCCTCACCCCCAGCTATGGTGAGGAGTACAGGTAAGCTCAGGGGGCACAGGGAGTCGAAGGGGGTTGATCATAGAATAATAAATCATAGAATAATCGAGTTGGAAGGGGCCTACAAGGCCATCGAGTCCAACCCCCTGCCTAATGCAGGAATCCACCTTAAAGCATACCTGCAAGATAGCTGTCCAGCTGCCTCTTGAAGGCCTCTAGTGTGAGAGAGCCCACAACCTCCCTAGGTCACTGGTTCCATTGTCGTACTGCTCTAACAGTCAGGAAGTTTTTCCTGATGTCCAGCCAGAATCTGGCTTCCTGTAACTTCAGCCCATTTTGGCAGATAATGTCAATGGTCCAGACACTTTGATCCTGAGACTACAGGCTCTACTACACCACTGGTGACTGTAAAACATGAACAGGAGAAGGTCTTATGTTTACCAAGCACATAGCCAGAGCTTCTGGGAAAGGATGGAGGCATTTCCCTTACTGAGCGATAGCGGTGCAGCATGGAATTCTCTTGCTCCATTCCTGCTGGGCTGGGAGCCCACAGAGCACTAAGCCGATGGCTGAGAATTTGAGTCTGGGTTTTGAGAAGCGTTTCCTCCAGAATTGGAAATGTTTCTTCATAAATGGGATGGAAAGAACTCAAGATGCACAAATTAAAAATCAAATGTGGGAAAGCACCAGTCGGAGAGGTTTGTCCGTCACTAACTTGTTCAAGAATTGTTCAGCAAAAAGGGGCAGGTAGCAGGTTTCAAGTAGCAGGATTAGAAAACCCAAATCCAAGTTGCCATTCTGAGAGTCATAAACTGTTAACTGGTTCATTAGGGTGACCATATGAAAAGGAGGGCAGGGTTCCTGTATCTGTAACAGTTGTATTGAAAAGGAAATTTCAGCAGGTGTCATTTGTATATACGGGGAACCTGGTGATATTTCCTCTTCATCACAACAGTTAAAGCTGCAGGTGCCCTGCCTTCTTTTAAATCTGGTCACTCTAGTATAGCTCCTGCACTTGAACTGTTTTGATGAAGACGGAATTTCACCAGGTTCTCCATATATACAAATCACCCCTTCCGAAATTCCCTTTTCTATGCAACTGTTAAAGATACAGGAGCCCTGTCCTCCTTTTCATATGGTCACCCTAGGTTCATGGAGTTTCCCCTTGAAGTCTTTGTCCAGAAGACTCTACAACAAGGATGGACAGACCTCAGGTTGACAGGATCTACTTTGGGTGTTGTTCTTTTTTGCTAAAACAACAAGACCCACCCACCAGAGCCTGGTGCATAGCACACAGTCTTAGAATTAAAGAGTCCTGAACCTCACAATGTATTTTGTGTACCACATTTGAATGGAGCTCACAGTCCTTCCACACACACTAAAGCAACCTCACCAGGTTCAGGCAGGAGCTGCACTCAGCAAGGGTAATAATATGTTCTTACATATGTTAATTTCAAAGAAGCTCTCAGGAGCTGCATTCCATTGGTGGGCAGGGCCAAAATAGCAGCATACTTTAGCTTCAAGCAATTACTGCTGGTAAGTAAGCCTTAGGAGAGGCATGTCAACATTTTAGAATGGGGTAAAAACTCCACAACAGGTGGGAAATCACCAAATGATGTATGGCCATCTGGGGAAACCAGATTGGGACTCCAGGTGGACCAGATTTGGCCCACAGGCCAGAGGTTCTGCCCTCCTGCTCCCATGGGAGGCT
Organism: Elgaria multicarinata webbii; assembly: GCF_023053635.1. NCBI lineage: Eukaryota > Metazoa > Chordata > Lepidosauria > Squamata > Anguidae > Elgaria > Elgaria multicarinata. The sequence goes on from NC_086176.1 coordinate 16,127,479, forward strand.
GAGTCTAAGCACTGAGATAAAAGACATGAAAAGTTCCTGGGACTTTGTTCCAGGCTCCAGATAAGGGTCACCACCACCACCTCCACATCAAAATCTCTGTGCCCATAGGAAACTAGCATATTGGGTTCTGGCCTAGCTCTCTCCCTGACACACCAGTTTTCTCCATGCAAGAAGCTTTTCATAAGAGGGAGCATTCAAGCCAGCAACCTGCTCGTGCCTCACCTGCAATCAGAAGTGGTGATGTATCTGCTAGGGTGACCATATGGAAAGGAGGACAGGGCTCCTGTATCTTTGACAGTTGTATTGAAAAGGAAATTTCAGCAGGTGTCATTTGTGTATATGCAGCACCTGGTGAAATTCCCTCATCATCACACCAGTTAAAGCTGCAGGAGCCCCGTCTTCTTTTGTATCTGGTCACAGTAGGCAGGGCTCCTGCAGCTTTAACTGCTGTGATGATGAGGGAATTTCACCAGGTGCTGCCTGCATACAAATGACAGCTGCTGAAATTCCCTTTTCAATATAACTGTTAAAGGTACAGGAGACCCATCCTCCTTTCCATATGGTCACCCTAGTATCTGCTTGGGTAGGTCAGCTTGAGCTCTGAGCTTTGCCCTACCCCACATCCATGTATCTGCCCCATGTACCTGTCCTTTTCAGCTGCTGTTAATTCTGTCAATTACAATCCCAAAGAAGGAACTGAACTAGGTACTTTGTCATCTTCAAACTCTCTCTATTGCCGCCTTTTCTCGGCTTGAAATCTTTCTCAGAAGGTATTGCACCGAGATCCAAACATGGTGAGCAAAACTGTTAGGCTTAGATGTGCCTCATTTGTCTATATGTTAGCATTTCTTAGCAAAACGTTAATCATGGTGAGTCTGACTCACTGTATATTGGAAGAATAAGGCAGCGGGGCCCTTTAAACAACACATCTCGTCTACCATGCTGTGCTACAGATGAGCAAGAGACCTTGGATAAGTAGCTCCTGTCCTCCCAACTCTTCCTTTATGTTCCCCCTGAGGAGAAAAACATGCACAAGCCAGATACTGATACCTTCATTAAAATCAAGGGGTGTGTTCCTTTAAAACCGTGCCGCCCGTCAAGGTCCTTGGTTGTTGTGCCAGGAGATAAGAACATGGTGGGGGCAGGAAGAGAGCAAGAGCATTAGGGCTGTGCTTGGAAAAGTGTTTTCGATTCCGTATCACCAGGTATCTCCTGCAAAATTGGGGGCTCTGCTGCTCGGGCAGTGCAGCAAACGGTGCAACATCAGTGGAAGACCACCACCGAAAGATGATTGAGTCACCGAATGGAGGAGTGGGGAGGTTAAACGATGGGTCAGTCAAGCCAAGGCCACTTTCAAGAAGACCGTCCAAGCAGGCTGTCCAACAGGATGGATGGCGCCAAAGCAGGGTGGCCAGGTGGCCTCTTTTATAGAGGACAGTTCTCTATTTGAAAAGCCGTCAGGCAACTGTCCTCTGTTTGAAGGGCAGTCCAAGGCCTTAGCTAGACCTACCGGTCTAGCGGGATGGAGGGGTGAAGATCTCTTGATATGTTTATTGTGAGATCTCCCCCTCTGTTCACACGTGGTGCACGACGACCTCAGAGGGAGAGGACGTCACACCCGACCTTTTGTTGTTGTTTTTCTTAAAGGAGAAGATGCACATGAGCGCTTGTGCTCAAAAAGTAAGGTGTTTTGTTTTTTTAAAAAAAACATTTTCCCCACTCCCACCCCTCGAAGGGCACAGTGCTCCTGCGACTCCATGCGCAGGTCCTGGCTCCTCGCAAGTAACCACGAGGAATCAAGACAAACTGCATTGCCCGGCCACACATTCCGCGGTCTCGGGCGACGCAGTTTGGGCTCAAAGGGTAGGGCAAGATCCCGGGACAAGGGAGGGATCATCCTTCCCTGATTCCGGGATCTCCTGTGCATCACATGAACGCACAGGGAGAATCCCGGGGATTGCCCTGGGATTTCACCCCATCTAGCTATGGCCCAAGTCCCTTCACGTGCAAATTTTCTGCAAAACACTGCCATCTCTTTTTGACTTTCCTCTTTTGGGGCAAGTCCTAAGTCGCTGATCCTAAGCCAAAGAGTGGGGAGAAAAACAACAGAGTTCAAGACGTGGCGTTCGAAAAGAGCTCTGCTCATTGGGAGATCAGTTCTGCATCCAGTACTGACCCCACTGATCAAGGGGGCAATGCCAAGAGCATGGCAAAGTCGGAATCACTCCGCCAACCCCCTGAGAGACCCCAACTCCCCTTTCCTGGAGGGTTGCTGTGGCAGGGGATGTCCAGATTTTATGAAATCCATCCCATGCGTGTTTTGTGGATTGTGCATTGCCATTTGTTCCAGACGGATTTGAATTTTTTCCCCCAACGTGCAGAAAAATATGCAAATAATTCCATAACAAAGTTTACAACAGTTTACATAATTTCTGTTAGTATGTAACATTTAGCCTATTGTCCCCCATTCCATTCAACTTTTCCTCATGTATATTTTCCAGCACGGCATACGACTCAGCAGAAATTTGTGTATTTTCTTGCAAGTGAATTCTTAGAAATCCAAATTTGAGTCTGCCTCAAATTTCTCCGACTTCCCTAGCTGTGGCTACTGCTGCAACTGCTTGGGCCACAATGACAGGAAGAGGAGGAGGAAGGGGTTTCTCCCTCTCTACCACCTCACCACCACCACTTATCCCTCCTCTCCTTGGCAACTGAGAAACATCAGCTCCCTTGAGAAAAGGATATTTCTGTAGGTGGCTGCCATATCAGTGCTCCGAACACCGAGGAAGAGGGGTCAAGAGAAAAAGATTTCACTCCTACCCCCCTCGCTTTGCTGGCACCACCACAGCTGGGTAAGACCACGGTTGGGAGGGGAAATGGGATGTTATTCTCCAACTTGGATTCCAATCCAAACCAGAGGTGAACTATGGGAGGTGAGCTGACCTGGCTCCACATCATGGTACGAGGTTTTCAGGAGGACATCAGTCATTTAAGAAACAAAGTGTCCGTCTGGTTTCCAGAAGGTCCCTTTTCAAGTCCTCCCGCAAGCAGTCACCCTCACAATACTGCGGAGCCCTTAAATTTAGATCCAAAAGCAATTTAATAGTTGGACATTTTAATGTAATAATTGCCTGCCCACCTCTGGTTAAGCCATGTGGTGTCCGCAGGCACCAGTGCACCCCAGACACCTTTCTAGGGGCCCAGTGAGGTGCCTCATCCATCCCAGTATTTATTTATAATTGAGAAATGTTCGTACCGGCAGCTGGGATTGCTTTGCAGCAAAATGAGGACCTCCAGCTTCTGCCAGCTTCATTTGTCCTAGAATCATAGAATAGTAGAGTTGGAAGGGGCCTATAAGGCCATCGAGTCCAAACCCCCACCCCCACCCCCCTGCTCAATGCAGGAATCCACCCTAAAGCATCCCTGACAGATGGCTGTCCAGCTGCCTCTTGAATGCCTCTAGTGTTGGAGAGCCCACAACCTCCCTAGGTAACTGTTTTCATTGTCGTACTACTCTAACAGCCAGGAAGTTTTTCCTAATGTCCAGCCGAAATCTGGCTTCCTGTAACTTGAACCCATTATTCCGTGTCCTGCACTCTGGGAGGATCGAGAAGAGATCCTGGCGTCCTCTGTGTGACAACCTTTCAGATATTTGAAGAGTGCTACCATGTCTCCCCTCAGTGTGGGAGAGCCCACAACCTCCCTAAGTAACTGGTTCCAACTGAATGTCTCTGGAACACATGTAGGGCTCAGCAGCGTTCTTAGTAAATGAAGGTGGCAGGTGACAGCCGGCCCAGCCACCAAGAAAAAGAAGAGAAAAATGAAATGGGGACACCTCTCATTTCTGTCTCGACAGGGGGGCTGCAAAGGGCAGCAGGAAGCCAGCTGAGGGAGCCAAGTGGGAGCAACTTGGGGGTCGGTGGGTGGGTCGAACAGGGCTGTGTGTGCCTGTCTGAATGGATGGGGCTGCCTGAGTGTGAGAAAGAGAGTGGGAGAAAGGGCTTTGCAGGGGGTGGGGTTTGGAGGGATGCTGAAAAAGAGTGGGCATGGTTTTTCATGTGCTTGTGTAACCCCTATGGAGTAGATGGTTTAGTCCATTGGGCGGGTCTCTCACTCAGAGGGGGGGCTAGAGAAGAAACAGCAAAAAGAAAGAGAACCCGTTCTGCTGAAAGCTGAATATTAGAAGGAATTATGTTTAATTGTAAGCTCTTATCACGTCGCGTAAGGTACATTGAACTGTTAATTGTGTACAGTAGCATTTCAAGGGGGTGGGGAATCTTTTTTCTTCTTCTTTTGCATTTTTGATATTTGTACTAATTATATTATTGCAGGGCTAATACTCTGAACTGTTGTGTTACTGGTTGGGGATTGCCCTGTGAAATAAAAGTTGAGGGGGGAAATCTACTAAAGGGACTTTCGTAATACTCGGCACCTGGAGATACAGAACCACGCGGGACTGGGCTACAAGCATGAGATCCCTGTTTTTGTTGTTGCTGTTAGCACATAGAAGGACAATTTGTGGCATATTTCTGTAACTGGATGTTTACTAAAGGAGGGATACATGTGCAGCTCATTCATTTATTATAGTCGCAGACCGGGGTGTGTGTGTGCGTACAAGCATGGGCTTGCACACTCATGATGGATACATGAAAGGTGTGTGGGGTGTGGATGGATGGATGGAGCATGTGGTATCTGTGTACATGTGAGGGAGAGGGAGAGGGAGTATGTCTACGGATATACCGCTGCCCATTCAAGAATTTTGGAGCAGCGCACAGGTAGAATAAAGGAATAAAAAACACATTGAGAACACATTTTTAAAAAGAATCAAAGTGCAAATAAAACCATGGCTGGCCATTAAGGGAAGGCTACCAGATGGTCCAGAGTGAGAAAGAAAAAAGATTGGGGAAATGAGTTGGCTTACCCAGGGAGGGGAGGAGGGAAAGAAAAAAACATTCACCTTCTCTGAAATAGAACCGGATCTACACCAGGCAGGATGTGACATTTTGAAAACTGTTTATGGAGTGTGTCCTGGGCCCCAATGGTGTCACTACTGTTATAAACCGTTTTAAAGCAATACTGTAGATCTTGCCTAGGTCTCTGTTGGTACTGAATGGGTTCAAAGACATTGTTTAGTGTGTTGGGGCCTAGGGTGGCCATATGTCCTCTTTTACTGGAGACTGTCCTCTATTTTGAAGGCATCCCCTATTTGAAGGGCTGTGACCTGTCCAAGCTCTGGTTAGAAAACCATCCAAGGGCATGAAGGGCCTTGAAATTTCACATCAACAGCATCAGGAGAGCAGGTCACCTGGTCACGGTCTTCCACACCATGGTGAGATGTACTGTGTCTCTATTTAAATTATAATAATTCTTTCTAAATGTGCATCTATACATATCAATTAGCATATGCAAATTTTATGCAAATCGGTACCTTTTTGTGTGTGTGTGTGTGTGAGAGAGAGAGATGCATTTACTCATAAGTCGCTAACTTATCCAGTCTCCACCTTTGCCTTGCACTCAGTCCTTTGAGCAGACTACTTGTCCCTTGTGACTAGACACACCTCCCGCGGCAGCCATTTTGTGGTTTCACCCAGGACAGTTTCTCAAAGAGCCAGGCTGTAAAAGATTGCCTAGCCCAGCTTAAGCCTTGTTCATGATGACGTTTTGACTCAGGGCATAGCTAGACGGGGCGATATCCCAGGGATCACCCCAGGATCGTCCCTGTACGTTCACATGATGCAAAGGGGATCCCGGGATTTGGGAGGGATGATCCCTCCCTTGGCCCGGGATATCGCCCTGCCCTTTTAGCCCACTTTTTCCATGGTCTCAGGATGTTCCCAAGACCGCAGAACATGTGACCGGGCATCGTGGTTTGTCCCGGCTCCTCATGAGTAACTGTGAGGAGCTGGGATCCGGGGGTGGGATGGGGGACTGGGGAAATTCATTTATTTATTTAAAAAACTTACAGTTTGCGCACGAGCGCTCATGTGCTTCGTCTCCTTAAAAACAAAAACAAAATGGCAGACGTGACGTCCTCTTTTCCCTGGGACGTCCCGCGCCATGTATAGAGTGGGAGACCTCGCCATAACCATATCGTGAGATCGTCCCCCCTCCATTGCGCTAGACCTGGTAGGTCTCGCCATGGCCTCAATCTGTACTTTCTTACTCTACATTGAAGGCTTAATAAGTCATGGGCCTATAGAAATGGGCCTAGCTGCCTGGCCAGACCTGAATAGCTGAAGCTAAAACCTAACAATGTTCATGTGTAAAAATAAGAAGAAGAAAAAGGACTGTGCATGGAAATGAGTTTCCTCACTGTCTACAGTGTTATTCCTGCACGGGCTGAGTCATAAGAGGCCATTTGAGTTGAAAAACACCATTCTCTTCTGCTTGAGTTAAAAAGGAGCAACCCTGTTAGCTCAAGACCGACCAAAGGGAGCCGCGTTAAAGCAATCATTCCGAAATACCACCCGCCCACACACAACCCCTTAGTCACATCTAACACACAAGCATTTTGTTGACCTGCTGCAAGACCTGCTCCTTCCAGCCGCAGAAGTCTTTGAGATGCAGGCACTGCCAAGCCTGGCATTTTCAACTAATGGCACAAAAGCTGATCCGGGGCAGTCAACACAAAGGCGATTCCCACCACCACCACCACCACCTCTTGACGTCAATCATGGCCTCAGATAGTGACCTTGGACAAAAAAAGATGCCCTGCTGTAGGACAGTCTTCAAAGTGTTTCAGAGCAAAGCACGACCCAATGCGCTTGGCGCATGGAAGGCAGCAGTTTTCCCTGCCATTATCTTAGCGCCAGGGCCGAGGGTCAGTGCATCTTTTCACTACACCTCTTAAGGGATTGAAGCAGGGGTGAAGAATTCATCTTGGCACCTCCTGTGCCAAAGATTTCCTTCAAATTTGTATGCACAAACCCACCACCATTTCAAAGAGGGAAACAGAGACCCCGTTGTAACACCCTTGCACGCACACCTCTGCCAAAGTATACAACACCAAGGTTACATATTGTCTTGGGCTATTCTCTACCTCCTGTACACACTGTGTTCATTTGCTTCTACAGTAGCCGGACCTACACTGATTTCAAAGCAAAAAGCATATTAGCTTTACTAAGAGACCTACCATAAAAGGATCATAATACTAGCATTTTGTTACGTTCGTTTATTATAGCTATATGCTGCCTTCCATCCAAGGAGCTCAAGATGATATTCTTTGTTCTCCCCACTTCCCATTTTATCCTCCCAACAACCCTGCAAGGTGGTCTAGGCTGAGGGATGGTGAAGAGCCAAAGGTCACCCAGTGAGCTTCATAGCTGTTATTAGTGGTCCTCTCCTGCACCGCAGGAGAAAAAAAGTTTGCCCAGCTAGTAAACGGCCAAAAGGAGATTAATAATAATAATAATAATAATAATAATAATAATAATAATAATATATTTCTTACCCACCTCTCCAATTGGATTGAGGCAGGGAACAACAGCAAGCACAAAACACATAAAATACTGACCAAAAACGTGGTCTACACTGTTTAAAAACTTCCTAAAAGCATACTAAAAGCATACTAAAAATATCCTAAAATTCTACTGGATAGGCCTGCCAGAGCTTTCTTGAATGCTAAAAGATTGTCAAGCTGATGAGTCTCCTCCGGCAGGCCATTCCACAGTCTGGGAGCAGCAGAAGAGAAGGTCCTCTGGGTAATGGTTGTTAGCCTAGTCTTTGCTGACTGAAGTAGATTCTTCCCAGAATACCTGAGTGTGCAGGGCAGAGTGTGTGTGTGTGTGTGTGTGTGTGTGTGTGTGTGTGTGTGTATATATATATATATATATATATATATATATATATATGTGTGTGTGTGTGTGTGTGTGTGTGTGTGTGTGTGTGTGTGCTAATGTACATGTATAAACACAGCTTTAGAAATAATTATTATAATTTACATAGAAATTTCAAAGTGGAGTAGACAGTGCCTGTTCAATCAGCTGTTCAGGTACCAACTATTGATGGGCGACTTCAAGCCTTCCTACTTGCCCTCCTTAGGGTTCATTGACTTGGTTCACACGATCTCCGCAACCCATAATGGCTTATTAGCCACGGTTTGTTGAGGCACCCACCGGCACCAAGTTGCCAATTCAAGACCCTGCTACAGCTTCTCATGTCATCCATACCTGACGAGGGTGGCTTGTCTGAGTGCTTAACAAACCACCCCATAACCCTACAACAGGTCGTGGGTTCTGGGTTGTTTGTTAACCATCCCAACAAGCCACACTCACTGGATTCAGATGAGATGAGAGGCTGAGCCCAGCAAGGGTAATTATGCACATCATCTGGCACATGCTTGGCACATGCACATGCGATTGTGCGAACTGGGCCATTATTTTTAGAGTAGTCCATGGACTGGACAGCCCTTCAAACAGAGGAAGCCTTCAAAAAGCCAACGATCCTCTGGCAGCCCTTAAGACAAAGGACTGTCCTCTGTAAAGGAGGACATGTGGCCACCCTAAGAAATATAACAAAGTTCTTTAGCATTCGTGCATGTGGATTTACATGCCGTTGTACTTGAATCAAGGCGTATCACTCGCTCCTGGGCTATTTAAGTTTTGAAGACATGGAGGAAGGCAATGAAACCCAAATAACAGCAACTGTATCACCTAGCTTTAACAAGATATTTCAAGGACATTTCCAAAAAACTCCCCAGAAGAGTTTTCTGAGGAGTAAATCCTATGGCTCCCTAAAGGAGCCATAGAATTTACCTGGGAGCAGGAATTAGAAAATAAGGACTGACCTGGCAAATATGGGCCATTGGAGTCTATGAGCTTTATCACACCAGCGTTATACTGTGCAATCACTGCGAATTACGTGCAAAGGACTCTGAAGTTTTCCCATTTATAATCTGCTTTTATTGTGAAGTACTCTGAAGTTTTCCAGTTTATAATCTGCTTTGGCTGTGAAATACTCCCATGCATCCTGCTTTAATTGTGCTATAATTGTGCTTTAATAGTGCTATAAAGGGAAAAGAATCGAGCTATTTTGCTACTAGTTTTCAACTGAATCGTTTGTTGTTTTCTGAGCAGCCACTGGGGGCGCAGGAGCAGGATTTGATATGTTTAAAGAAAAATTAAACAAATGCTTATATCTGCGTAAGCTTTAAAGATAAAGACTTCAAAGCTGGCACAGTAATAGATACTAAGGAGAGCTTCAAGCATACCAAATTTGAATTGGATTGGGCCATCCGTTGATTTTTTATGGGTTTTTTTTACATTTCCCCCTTTAAACCCTTTGCAAATGATCTTAGGAGCACTGCCACCCGGGGTGTGGTTTTGCAACAACAACAATACCAGCTAAGCACTGTAGGGGATAATTCGAGGGAAACAGGTATGTGGGATGAAGCTATATGTATCCATCACAGCTCATTGACATGATATGATATGTTTGCGTAATGTATATATACATTCAGACTGATGCCACAACAGCAGCATTACAGGTTATAACTACAAAACAATCTCTCTCCAAGCCACAGGATACCAGAAAATGAATCATTGCATGACGGAAAACTCACTGAAATGAGAACCATTCAGGGAATCAAAGAGGGCCGGCCCAAAACGTTTGCTGCCTGAAGCAAAGGGCAAAATGGCGCCACTCCCCGTTCCACCTACTGAAGCTGATTGGGCTGCCAGGAGAATCTTATCTCAACACTGGTGATGGGATTGCATCCTCCACCACACCTGAGGGCAGCGAGCCAGTTTAGGGGGTGCAAGACAGGCTGTGTGACACACAGCTAAGTTTGACCCCCAACAGAAGGGAGCCCCTGGGAGGTTCAGGGAGAACCACTGAAAGCCCTCCAATGTCTGCCACCAGAGGCAGTTGCCTTACTCTGTGGAATGGGAGGGCCAATAACAGTGCAAAATGGCACTTTCCTCAAGCATGTCAAGACTTGAGCCCACAGTAGGTCTCAGACTTGTCACCTGAGGTAGGTCGGTCAGGGATTCGACCTGGGTGCCATCCAGCTCTTTCCACTGATAGGCCAGAGGGAATCAGGTGATATTCTCTGACTCCTACCATGGCTTCTTTCAGATCAAGCCTTGCTCATTGGATTGAGCAACTGGGAGACACAGCCAATTCCCCTTATCTCTGTCAAACAGTGGCGCCATTAGGGCAAGACTTTGAGGCAGAAGCCCAGGGCCTCACTCAGCAGAACGGGCAGGCGGGCCCCAAAACACAGTGGGACTGGCTTCCCACGTTTCGAAGGAAGTAGAATAATATACGTTACCATATAAAGGGGTGGGGGGAGGGAAGAGAGCCCATTAAGTAGGGTGACCATATGAAAAGGAGGACAGGGCTCCTGTATCCTTAACAGTTGTATAGAAAAGGGAATTTCAGCAGGTGTCATTTGTATATAGGGAGAACCTGGTAAAATGCCCTCTTCATCACAACAGTTAAAGCTGCAGGAGACCTGCCTTCTTTTGCATCTGGTCGAGAGGACAGGGTTCCTGCAGCTTTAACTGTTGTGATGAAGAGGGAATTTCACCGAGTGCTGCATGCATAGAAATGACACCTTCTGAAATTCCCTTTCCTATACAACTGCTAAAGATACAGGAGCCCTGTCCTCCTTTCCATATGGTCACCCTACATTAAGTTCAAAGCTTGTGCCACTGCTGTCAAGGGATTGCCTCTTGGGGAACAGAACCACCCAGGCCCGTTTAATGCCCAGTATCTAGTTTTCCTCTCAGCCAAGGCCTGATGTTTGATAGCACTGCATTCTGAGTTAGTGACTTATTACACAGCAGTGGTGTTGCAGGGGTGAGCAGCACACAGGACGACATGCTATAATTGCGACAGAAGACTCAATCATTGTCCACACGAGGGCTTTCTAACCACTGCCCTGGCAATTCATCGAAGAGCTGAAGCCACTTGCTCTTTAACCAGAGACGTCACATTTTGCTCCTTGCCTGATGTTTTATTCAGAAGACTAGGAGGCTTCTTTGACAGTTTCACACCTTCAGGCATGATTTAATTAAGAGTAAGGCTATTAAGAAAAGGGCTAATGGATGCAAGAAACGCTTTGCCTTGAAATGATGCAAGGGACTCCTAAGAGCTGTGGTGTCGAAATATTGGGTCAATTCCATTTATTCTCTGAGATTTTTTTATTATTATTAAACAGAAGAAAAAACTAATTACATTTTAAAAACCTTTTATTTAGTACAAATTGATTTTCCAAATACGATCCTGCAGATTCCATTATTGTGCCCAAGAATGGAACGGAGGCACCTGCCAAGATGCTCAGCAGCCAGAAGGACTCACTGTATAGAGCGGGTGTGAGACACACACACTGACACGGCTGTGGATGCACTACAAATCCCATCAGCCCCATCCAGCATGGCCAATAGTCAGGGGTGATGGGAGCTGTAGTCCAACAACCTCTCAGGGGCCACAGGCACTTCTGGATATTATTTGAAATGTCACTAATCCAAATCTTGTAGTCATGGTCCGAATATGTGAAAAGCCACACTGGATCAAACCAAAGGCTTATCTTGTCCAGCTTTCTGCTCCCATAGTAGCTAGCCGGATAGCGCAGTGGGAAGCCCACACGCGGGACATGAGCACAACAGCACCCTCCAGTATTGAGAGAAATACTGACATACTGGAGGTGATATATAGCCATCGGAACTAGTAGCTCTTGATGATCCTTCAGCCTGTCTGCTATCACTCCATCTTGAGGCAGTGAATTTCATAGTTTGACTATGAACTGTGTGACAGCCCCTAGGCTTCTCCAACAATGACCAAAAGCCAGAGGAACTCACTTCAGACATTCCACAGCAGCCAACCAAGGGACAAAACAAACATTACTTTAAATCTGTGTCAGGCTTTTCTTCATTTTTACTCTAGAGTAGGTGCAGAGAAACTGAACTGAATCTTAAAAGGACACACACAATGGAGTCCTAATGCAAATTGGAGCCCCTAAACCTACTCAAGAAGAAAAATGGGGGAAAGTACATACATAGCTGCTAGACACAGATCTAAAGTAATGTCTGCTTTTGCCAAAGTCATTAGGTACTAGTCCTTGCCTTCTTGTTCAGACCTTTCCACTGAGAAGTCTGAAAACCCTACATCAGCATACCAGTCACCGTAGGCTGTCCCCTTGTCTACAGGTTCCCAGAAAAGGAGGCACCATCAGGGCCAGCTTGAGGTCATCCAACAGAAGAAACACACAATAATTCCATAACAAAGTTTGCAACGATTTACAAAATTGATGTCAGTATGTAACGTTTAGCATATTATCCCCCATTCCATTTGACTTTTCCCTGCATCTATTTTTCAGCATGGAATATGTGTCAGCAGAAACTTGCATATTTTCCTACAAATGAACTTGTGTAAATTTCAGTAAAGTAAAAAGAAAAATCCAGAAGTCCTCAGACTCCGCAACAGCCTGGGGAAGCCAGTCCAAAGTGGAATTCTGGAGGACGGATTCTTAGAAATCCCAATTCATTTTAGTCTGTCTTGAATTTCTCCAGTATCCTTAGCCACCGGCTTAGAGGGTGAAACTGGCAGGCATCAAGTCCTTCTTCAAATGCAGAAGGACCGAGGCCATATCACTTCAATCATCACCAGATTCAGGTGTGTTCAGGCAAGTTTGAGCTCTGAGGCTGAGTTAAGGACAGAAACTTCTTTTGTAAAACAAGCTGGATGACCCAGGTTCACGGATAAAGAGCCCAGAAAGGAAAGAGCGTCATTGATATGCTCCATCTCTGCTTTATTAAAATTCCCAAGGGAGTTGGCAGGCTCATTGTCTTCCAAGCATTTCGCATAATAAGGCCCCTTCTGAGCTTCACAGTTGCGGCTCCATTTGAACACCTTCCCTGTAAGGCAGAGCTAAAGCAAACCGGGATTTTTTTAGGTTAAATGGGGAAAGGACTGGGAGGTATCCAGGCAGGACAAATGGAGCTTAGTAGAGAAAGATTTTTCCCCTTTCTCACAAAGATAGAACTGGTGGTGCTGGTGGGGTCATTCAATGCAATTCATTATCAGGAGAACCATGACAGGTGCAGTGACGGGTGCTAGTTTAAATGGCTTTTTAAAAAAGATTGGCCAATCATGTGCAAATCAGCAAAATTCAAGCTCTGAATTCTACTTCAAAGCTCAGCCCAACACATGTCCGTGCAATATTGCTAGTTTTTTCTTTCTTTTTGCAAAAGCTGATTATGACCCTTTGGATACTCCGTAGCAGCTACAGATGTTGTTTTGTTTTTAATCCCTCCCCCCCCCCCATTTGAGGCACCTCCCAGAATTGCACATCCATGATGTAGCGAAAGAATCCTCAACCCCTTAACTCTCTAAAACAGGGGTGGGCAGCATACGTATCCCAAGGCCAAAGAAAAACCCAAAACCACCCAGTGAGGATGGAGCATGCCCAGTAGCCATGGAATGTTGAATAACAGTTGAAAAAGAAAATCAGGAAAAGGAGTGTGAGGGGTGGAATGGAGTATCCTGGAAAGGGGCATGGTTGGCTTGCTGGAATTCTGAGCAGGAATTCTGAGCTTATTTATTTATTTATTTATTTATTTACAAAATGTGTATACCGCTCCATATCTGAAACAGATTCTGGAGCAGTGAACATAAGAATTAAAACAGTAAAAGGTACAAAAATTTAAATACCATTATTATACTGAAAAACACAGAAAGCCAATAAAAATGGTGGCTCTCAGTCAAGGAATGCTTCCTGGAAAAGAGCTGTTTCCAGGAGGCATCAGAAACAGCATAGTGTTGGCTCCTGCCTGACCTCCAGAGGCAAAGAGTTGCACAGAAAGAGGACCACAATGCTGAAGGCTCTTCTCCTGGTGGACTCCAATTGGGCCAGAGGTCCATGTGGGATCCCCAGGATCATGTCCTTTGATGACCTCAGTGATCAGGCAGGTTGGTAAGGGAGAAAGCACTATCTCCAGTATCCTGGTCCCAAATTGTTTATGGCTTTGTACACTAGTACCAAAACCCCTAAACAAGGCCCCGTAGCAAATAGGTAGCTAGTGCAATTCCCTCAGCAAGGATTGAGAGGCTGACAAGTAACTGTTAGCTCTCCTTCAGGGAAAGTCCTCAGCACGGCCTCAGATACCTTCCAGGCCTGAAGACCTCGTCCTCCCTGCAATCTCAGACTCTGAGGACGTCTGCCCCTCAGCCATGCAGGAGAATGACACTACAGAAATAACAGTGGGCCCTTTAAAAGAAGGCCTTGAGTGTATTGCCCTGTCATGGTAACACCTGTAAGAAACTCAAATGCAAAACTTGTCTAACAGTATATAAAAAACATCACCTTCAGCATATCCCATCTAGTCACCTTTGTTGATCACACAAGACAATTTGTTATAAATAATTTCTGCAGACATTGTTACAAGTAGGTAATATTTTAACTGTTTTATACTACTTAAATATACGCACAGGCCTTATTTGCAATGAGCCCTATGAACCATTTATACGTAGTACTTAAATGTTGTTATTGTTTACATGTATGCAGAGACCATGCTTGCAATGTGCTTTTTTAACTGAAAAATGATTTACTTCTGTTTTGCATCATTCTTGCTTTATATATGTCGTGTTGCAGCCCCTCAAGAAAGCATAATAAAAAGAGAGGCCGAAATGTGTTGGGCTTTTCAGAAATAAATTTGTTTATAGCTTCCTGAGATGATTCTCTCAGAGCTACAATTAGCATTCAGAGGTGCGAAGAGCACCTGAAAGTTCTGGACCTGCCAGCTTTCTGAAGGCCTCACTTGCCTCCAGTCCCTTCCTGGAAACAATAGGAAGCTGTCTGATATAGAGTACCAAACAGAGGGTTCCTTTTCATGAGCTCTAGAGCTTAGAGGTTAAAGGGTTTTCTTTGGGATCTATTCTCTGAATTCAGAATCTTAGAAGTGCAGTCCTCAAAGTGCTATGGAGATTTGCTAAAGTTACAAGCATTATGCCCGCTTATTCAAATAATTTATGAGGTGTTTCAACCATTTTTTCCCTCAGCAAGTGGCAGTCATTGGGCCTTTTTGGCCTTGATCCACCGTTAAATCCCCACAAGAGAGGATGAAGAAGAGGAAGGCCATCGCTGGGTTAATACCTCTCCAGTAAGGATCCCCCTGGGATGCTGTCCAAGGTCCTGAAATTCTTTACTTTGTGGCAGGGTGGATTTGATTTAAATCAATTTGATTTAAATCACTGCTCAGAAAGACTTGATTTAATCAAGTCACTTTCCCCCACACACCAAAAAAAAAGTGCACTCAATTCATTGATTTTTTTTGGAAATTTAGCACTTAAGAGGTAAGGGGTTGATTCTGTGTATATAGATTTGCAAAGGAACAATGGGATTGTGATCTCTGCAGACACAAATTCACAGTTTTGAGAACTGTAAAACCAAGCATCTGTGATAATATCTTCGATATAAAAATTGCCCGATAATCTTACAGAAACCTCTGGAAGAGCACGACGTTGTGAATGGATTAATGGAATTAATTTACCAAAAAAATTAAACATTGCATGAATATACAACCTCATGCTACATAATTAAAAACTAATCCTTATGTCATGATGAATAACCTCTGGACTATAATGTATCTTAAATAGAAAACTATCTTTAGATAGATTTTTCTTCAAAAAGCATTTTTTTTTAAAAAAATCCAATTTAAATTTAAAAACTCCATTTTATTTTTTAAAAATTAAAAGTCATTGATTTTTATCCACCCTGCTTTGTGGAGATCCTGACTGTGCTTAACCTGATGTGATCTTCTCTACCTGACATGATCCTGGTTCACTGGGCTTCTCCCCTCTCGACCTGAGACTAAACCATCTGTGTGGCACATGCTATTTTGTCTTTCCCCAGGGCATCAAGCCAAGCCAGGACAGAAGCATTTTGTTGTAGGCTCCACCTTGTTGCCTATAAACCTGATTAGGGCAGCCCTGTCATGTAGCAAGATAAAGGTGACGTTTTCAGGATGAGGAATTTAGAGGAAAGGCGAGAATTGATGTGTGGTTGGTGCAGCAGCCCGTAAAAACATTGGCCCTAGCAGCGGAAGTAGTTGGCGCTCTGCTTCAGTACACAAAATGTCTAGGGAGATCATCAGACAGGGGGGAATCCTGTTTCCTTACCATTGCTCTTGCTTCCTGCCGCTCTTCTGCTATAGGGATGAGAAGAATCACACAGGAGAGAAAGGGGAAACAATAGAGTGACCATATGGAAAGGAGGACAGGGCTCCTGTATCTTTAAAGTTGTATAGAAAGGGGAATTTCAGCAAGTGTCATTTGAATGCATGTAGCACCTGGTGAAATTTTGTCTTCATCATAACAGTTAAAGCTGCAGGAGCCCTGCCCTCTTGACCAGATACAAAAGAAAGGAGGGCACCTGCAGCTTTAACTATTGCGATGAAGAGGGAATTTCACCAGATGCTGTATGCATACAAATGAACACCTGCTGAAAATCCCTTTTCTCTACAACTGTTAAAGATACAGGAGCCCGGTCCTCCTTTCCATATGGTCACTATAGGAATCATGTGGCTCATTCAGTGTAGTGGGACATCGCCCTCTAGTGGACATTTTATAGTGAAACATCTCTGCACATAGCAGGAAATGGCGACCAATTTCGTTATAACTCAGAAGAGTCACATTTGTTTGGACTATATTACTACAAAAAAATGGCAGAAGGAGAAGGAAACTCAGAGGAGGCACGCAGGAGGCGGACGGCATCATGAGATGAACCCGTGAAACTCTGTGAGTGCCCAGTAACAAGCATGCTATAAAATGCTTGTCTGCCTAGGGCTGGCCCTGCATCTGATGGGCATAATTACAAAATGGGGCATTTTTTAAATGCTTTTTTACCAACAGAAAACAATTCTGGTGAAAACATAGCCAGCACAGCTTGGGCAAAATTTCCTGACTGTGAGCACAATCTGGGGAAAGTCAGGCACCCTTTATTGTCCTACTGGGATGATTGGCACTTACATGCTTAATACTGTGTTTTAAGAGCCGAGGAATAGGAAATTTTAAATGGTGGTTTTTGCTGACAATGTGGCAATCTCCTTTACTATACTTGTAGAGGCTTGAAAGAAGTATTGCAGGAGATTTATCCGTATAGGAGAGTATCAGGCAATAAATTAAAATAAAATCTGAGATGCCTGATTTTAATTTGAATCAGGTGAGAAATGCTGTGAGAAGCAGCCTCAAATCAATATTTGGGTATTAAAATACTTGTGGATCTAAAGACTGTGTTTGAGCAGAGTTATGCTCCGGCAATCAAATTAATTAAGGAGAATATTAATAAAAGGAGCAAGATGAATTTATCAAGGGATGGGTAGCATTCATAAAGGCCAGCATGCCTTCTAAGCTGCTTTCTAATAGGGGTGTGCAGTAGATTCAGATGAATCCCACATCCAGAACTGAAAAGGGAATTGGGATGCATTGGAGACATTTTGGGAACATCCAAGTCAAAACAGTGACCCTCTGAAGCAGACCAAACCATGGAAAGGGATCTGAAATGTAACATCACAATGGATGTTTAGAAATCTATATTTACCCAAGTAATTAAATACTCTATTGCAACCAGTGAAAGAGAAAATCACTTAAAAATATCTTTTAAAAACGAGGCACAGAAAGACCCCAGCTAAAGTCAGAAGAATGCATTTGACACAAAATGTCAATTCCTGGATTTGTGGGCAAGCTTGGGGTGATTTTTGTCAAACTAGTAGGCCTGGCATAAAACTGCTTGCTTTGGGAAGGAGAAAATAAGGGAGGAACTCCTGTTTAATCCATACTATTATTGTTATTGTTTTTAGGATATATTAAGGATTATATAAGAAAAAAACCCAATAATTAATTAGTAACAAGTAATTATTTACAGTGCAGCCTTATACATGATTACTCAGAAGTAAAGTTCACGGAGTTCTGTGGGACTTTCTCCCAGGTAATTGTATATAAGATTGCAGTCTTAAATTGGTTTAGGCTGCAGTCATTGCTCCATGGGACCTACTTCTGAGCAGACATGCATAGGACTGTACTGTTAGAGAAGGAAATCAAAACTTTGTGATGAACTGGAATTTATTTTTAACTTTTTGAAATGAAAGTTTGGAGAAAACAAGAAATATTCCTGTACTGACCTTTGTCAGGGAATATATCCCATTGATTTGTCTGTCTGTTGTTTTTCTGAACTGTTTTTGTTCCTTTTTCTTATTTACTTTACTTTACTTATTTTCATGTGTTTAAAAATTAAAAGAACTGTTTGGCTAAGAGCTGATCTATCCAGGGAGTTTTTCCGGGGTGGGGGTATGTATGTTCAACTATGCATCCTCACATGCTGTCAAAAATGGTACAGCCCTCTCACATGATTGCCCTGATCATGTAGCTTGACTCCTTAGGACCCATTAATTTTAAGGAGATTTTTGGCAAACCTCCTGACCTCAATGGAAAACTCTACTCAGAGGGCTTGGTTTTCTTTCATCGTTGTCCTGTTATTGACGTACAACCTGTCAAGTGTAACAGCATCACAGCAATCAAACCAGCCACCTTGAATTTGATTGTCAGATAGTCACCAAAAGCTTTTCACTTCAGAATTCTAAAATAAAAAAAGCAAAAAGCTCACGCAACACAAAGCAATACAAAAGGAACTAAAGGAAGCTGAGAAAAATCACAGTTTCACAGAAAAAGAATGCAGGCTTTCCTCAAAAGAAAACATGCCATTTTTTTTTATCACAGCTATTATCTGCTGTGAACAGGAATATCTGGATTAAGCCAGAGTTGCAATTTGTTTCATTCCATACAAATGGGAAAGTTTGTGATCTCCTGGCCTAGAAATGATATGGCATCTTCTCCCTTGATTTTTATTATTATTATTATTATTATTATTATTATTATTATTATTATTATTTCTTACCTGCCTCTCCCTTTGGATCGAGGTGGGGAACAACATTAGTACAGGAATCAACACATCACAAAAATTCTTGATTTTACATTAATCTGGATAGGCCTGCCAGAAAAGGCTAGTCTTTAAGGCCGCCTTAAAATCACGCAGAGAGTTAATTTTACGAATCTCCTCCAGCAGGCCATTCCACAATCTGGGGGCGACAAAAGAAAAGGTTCTCTGGGAAACTGATGTCAGCCTAGTCTTGGCTGACTGAAGTAAGTTCACCCCAGAGGACCTGAGTGTGCAGGGCAGACTGTATGGGAGAAGGCGATCCCGCAGGTAACCTGGACCCAACCATTTAGGGCTTTAAAGGTAATGACCAACACTTTGTACTTTGCCCGGAAACTAATTGGCAGCCAGTGGAGTGACTTTAATGTTGGGGTAATATGCTTACCCCTAGATGTACCAGTGACCAACCTTGCTACCATACTTTGAACTAGTTGAAGTTTCCGAACTAGGGTTAAGGTTAATATTTTTATTTTTATCAAAATCCCAAATTGAAATTAGAATTGTCTCTATAGGCTTCATCCTTGTTTGTTTTGGCAATAATTGAAAAAGCCTGGAATTTGAGTTGTTAGCCCAATTATTCAGTAAAATAAGAGGCCACCAGTGAGGGAGGAAGCAGCAGCCAGGCACCTCTCCACCGTGCCTGGGTCCAGCTCCAGCTGAGAGCCCCCTCCCTCCTGCTACCAACTGTCACTGCAGAGGCCACCAGTGAGGGAGGAAGCAGCAGCCAGGCACCTCTCCACCATGCCTGGGTCCAGCTCCAGCTGAGAGCCCCCTCCCTCCTGCTGTCACCTGTAACTGCTGAACTTTCCAACTAAGATTGTAGTGCCTGAATTTGCTTTCCTTTTCCCCCTCCTCCTCCTCCCTCCCAATCCCCTTTCCTTTTGTGTCATGTCTTTTAGATTGTAAGCCTGTGGGCAGGGACTGTCAAGAAATACTTTTGTAAGCCGCCATGAGAGCCTTTTTTGGCTGAATGGTGGCATAAAAATCCTTAAATAAATAAATAAATAAATAAAATTCCCATTTATAGATAGGAAATGGGCATTCTGCGCCAATTGGACATTGTGTTATTTGTGATATTTTGGCCTAGTCTCTGCATTTAGGACTGCTTTAAGTAGGTGGGTGGCTATGTGTTTTACTTAACAGAAGACTATCCTCCAATTGAAAGTGCCCTCTAGTTTATTTATTTATTACATTTTTATACCGCCCAATAGCTGAAGCTCTCTGGGCAGTTCACAAAAATTAAAATCATGCAAAGCATAATAAAACAACCATCAGACTAAAAACACAAATACAAAATACAATATAAAAAGCACAACCAGGATAAAACCACATAGCAGAAATTGATATAGATTAAAATACGGAATTAAAACAGTAAAATTTAAATTTAAGTGAAATTAGGTGTTAAAATACTGAGAAAATAAAAAGGTCTTCACCTGGCGTCTAAAGGCATATAATGTAGGTGCCAAGCGAACCTCCTTAGGGAGCTCATTCCGCAGCCAGGGTGCCACAGCAGAGAAGGCCCTCCTCCTGGTAGCCACCTGCCTCACTTCCTTTGGCAGGGGCTGATGGAGAAGGACCCCTGAGGATGATCTTATGGTCCGGGCAGGTGCATATGGGAGGAAGGGCTGTCCCATCCAAGTCCAGTTTAAGAAAGGGGTGGAGGGGGCTGGAGTTGCCCATCCACACGTCATACCTGGACAATAGACTGAGCAAGGCACATAGGTCACCTGGTCACAGTCTTCCCCACTACGGGAAGATGGACTGTATTTCTATTTTATGGTGATGATTTCTAAATTTGCAGTGCTGCTACATGTAACTTAGCAGATGTAAATGCTAGGCAATCTATGGCCTTTGCTAGACCTAGCAGTCTAACGTAACGGAGGGGTGAAGATCCCGCGATACGCACACACCAGGAAGACGGTAAGCTGGGAACTCTTCTCCTTGATGAGCAGGGCTTTTATTATTATTTCTTACCTAGAGGAGCCATCAAACATACGATCTGCTGAAATGGTATAGGCCCCCAAAGACTGCACCACATGCCTTTTCTGAACATATAGATAGGATCTTACCTTGTACAATTTACTCTTGCCGACCCTAAATTCCCATAGTCATACAACTGTCCTTGCTCCTTGATCTCCACTGAAATCATCCCCATGAGATGTATTCATTTGCTGATATCCCGGTAAAAACCGCTTCAAGAGGGGGCAGAGAAGGAGGGACACAAACAGACATAGCACGCAAAATGAGCAAGACAAGACTTGAGTCGTGTGTGTGTGTGTGTGTGTGACTGGGACCCCTGAGGGATTTTCCTGAGACATTATTGGTTTTTCAGAACAGTTTGTTCTTTCCAGCTAGCATTTACTTTGCTAGCAGCTGAGAGATGATTCAGGCGCAGTCATATAAAAAACCTGAATGGGCTTCTGGGATTGGCCATATATTCTGACCGAGCAAAAGGTTAGCCAATGGCCATGTTTACACAACACCCACCCTGTGTTATCTGTGCCTAGCGCTTTGCTGCAGAGCGGCTTGTTAACCATAGAATGTGGTTTATTTTTATCGAACAAGCCAACTTGAGAACCTATGGCTTATCATTAGGTTGTTCAGGGTGGTTAACAAGCCACAGTGCATGGTTAACGAGCAATCCTGTGGAAAATGTGCTGCATTCAGATGACACGATAACCCATGGTTCAACAACAACCCCCACTGGATTGGTTAGTGTGTTGTGTGAACCCAGCTGGACAAGGTTTTTATTGTCCCATTGCTCTACCCTCTTCGCAGCATTTTACAAAGGGCCCAGAGTCTATTAACAAAATCTATATCTCTGAACATTACATTACATTGGCACTCAGGCAGACATAAATGGACTTTCAGGGATGAAAAGGAGGGAATGAATTATGGTTGAAATGAAAATTTGACAAAATGTCTGATTCAGATTTTGGATGTTGGAATATGGCTTCAGGAATTGGGTCAACCGGTAGTATTAACAAATAAATTGGACTTGTATATTACTTTAGCGTGCTCAAAGTGCTTCACGTACATTATTTATTTATTCATTTATTACATTTTTATATTGCTTAATAGCCAAAGCTTGCTGGACAGTTCACAACAATTAAAACCATAAAACATGAAATAATTAAATACAGGTGATAAAATACAAGATAAAACTTTAAAGGTTTAAAACTGCAATATAGAAATAAAATAACCAAACAGAAGCTAGCCAATTTAGAATACAGTACCAGATAAAAGCAATCTGAAAAACTAAAATTCCTGGGAGAATAAAAAGGTCTTCTTCACCAGGCACCAAAATGAGCACATCGTAGGTGCCAGGCGACTCTCTCCACAAATGGGGTGCCACAGCAGAAAAGGCCCCCTCACTAGTAAAAGGAAGTGAGGCAGGTGGCTACCAGGAGGAGGGCCTTCTCTGCTGTGGCACCCCGGCTGTGGAATGAGCTCCCTAAGGAGGTTCGCTTGGCACCTACATCATTATTATTATTATTATTATTATTATTATTATTTATATAGCACCATCAATGTACATGGTGCTGTACAGAGTAAAACAATAAATAGCAAGACCCTGCCGCATAGGCTTACATTCTAATAAAATCATAATAAAACAATAAGGAGGGGAAGAGAATGTACCAAACAGGCACAGGGTAGAGTAAAACTAACAGTATAAAAGTCAGAACAAAATCAAGTTTTAAAAGCCTTAGGAAAAAGAAAAGTTTTTAGCTGAGCTTTAAAAGCTGCGGTTGAACTTGTAGTTCTCAAATGTCCTGGAAGAGCGTTCCAGGCGTAAGGGGCAGCAGAAGGAAATGGACGGAGCCAAGCAAGGGAAGTAGAGACCCTTGGGCAGGTGAGAAACAAGGCATTAGAGGAGTGAAGAGCACGAGCGGGGCAATAGTGTGAGATGAGAGAGGACACCAGGTGAAGACCTTTTTATTCTCCCAACATTTTAACAATCTATAAATACATTTTAACATGGTGTTTTAAATTTGTAATTTTGCATTGCTGCTGTTTTTATCTGGTTGAGATAAAATTTTATATTGTATTTTATATTATGGTTTTATACTGTTATTTTATACTGTGAATGTTTTTAATTTTTGTGAACCGCCCAGAGAGCTCCGACTATTGGGCGGTATAGAAATGTAATAAATAAATAAATAAATAAATAAATAAATAAATAAATAAAACTAGCCACTCACCTCACTCCCTTTGACAGGGGCTCTTAGAGAAGAGGGTCAGGGCAAATGTATATGGGAAGAGACATCCCTTCAGGCAGCCTGCCCCCAAGCTGTTTAGGGCTTTAAATTTTAGTACCAGCAATTTGAATCAGGCCTCGAAATAGACTGGCAGCCAGGATCCATCCCAAAGCTATCTTTATCTGCTGCAAAGGGTTGTTTTTACAAGCTCATGGGCCAAAGGGTTCACTGCCGAACTGTCCTTATTAAGACAGTGGCAAAACCTATTGTAGAGCAACGGATTAAGGACACAGATCTTCAATACACTATGGGCCTTGCTAGACGATGCCGGATAAGCCGGCAGGGAGGTGGGGCAACGGCGCGCTAACTTTAGCGCGCGCCGCCCTGCCTCCTACACACAAGACGCGCAGGGACTCCGGAAGCCCTGCAGCATTGGCCATTTTTTTTGTTGTTCTTAAAGGGGCCACGTGCGCCCCGAAGACTCCGGAGAAGGTAAGTGGGTTTTTTTACTTAAGCCCCCCCATCCGCTCCTGATCCCCTCCCATGCCTCCTGCCCACTCTTTCCCCGCCCTCCTTCCCTGTCCCCGATCTGTGCCACCCTCCGCCATCCCTCCCCGATCTGTGCCACCCTCCGCCCTCCCTCCCCGTCCCCGATTTGTGCCACCCTCCGCCCTCCCTCCCCATCCCCAATCTGTGCCGCCCTCCGCCATCCCTCCCCAATCTGTGCCACCCTCCGCCCTCCCTCCCCG
Organism: Elgaria multicarinata webbii; assembly: GCF_023053635.1. NCBI lineage: Eukaryota > Metazoa > Chordata > Lepidosauria > Squamata > Anguidae > Elgaria > Elgaria multicarinata. Next base: position 16,151,358 of record NC_086176.1, read on the forward strand.
TCCCCGATTTGTGCCACCCTCCGCCCTCCCTCCCCGTCCCCGATCTGTGCCGCCCTCCGCCATCCCCCTCTCCTGCCGGTCCGGCCTTCCCCCCTATCTCCCCCCCCCCGGATCCCCCCGGTCCAATGGGCACAGCACTCTTATGAGCGCTGTGCCCAGTCCATGGCTTTTCCCAGCTACTTGCGAGTAAGCGAGTAACCGCAAAAAGCCATGGACCTTGCTAGACGTTCCGCAGCCCCGGCCTCAGGCCAGGGCTGCAGAAAAGGCGCGCCATAAGCGACTTTGCTTATGGCGCGTTAGGGGAGGCTTCAGCATGGCCTGACCCCGGATCCCCCTGTGCGTCATCTGGATGCACAGCAGGGAAACCGGGCCTCACAGCGCGCTAAGGCCTCGTCTAGCAAGGCCCTATGTCAAAAACATGTAGATCCTGCTCTCGGATCTAAATTTTGAATTTCCTAGACCTGCCAGATATTTGGACTATTTGACCATCCCTAAGTACCAACATATTTTTTCAAGGGCCGGATTCAACTGCTTCCCTTCTGCAATATTAGTAGGGGCGCTTTCAGGGCACACTATGTAGCTTCCACATGGAGGAACGAAATAGACTTCTTGGCCCTATCATGAGGAAATGCCCTGGAAGGTCAGCTGAGCAGTATTTGGAATACTTCCTGGCAGGGATGTACAAACCAACAGCAGAGGCAGTGGCTGGGTTCCTTTTCTCTGAAGAAAAGGACTCGTAAGACGATTTCCTCAACATAATTGCAACTTCTATCTCAAGTTGTTGTTTTCCTTTTTTTCCCCCTCTTTGTCTCAGGTGTTTTAACTACGTTACGATATTTTTAAACATGCGTATGTTTTAATCATTTCTCTGCTTTCACCATAAGCATTTAATGATCGTGTTTCACTGTCTTCATGATGTCTGCCACTGTTTCTCATTGGGTCTGTGACCGTATAATAAATGATTTGATTTGAGTGGCAGCCAGCGGCAGATGAGAGAGTACTGCCATAATTATCTTGTAATCCTCACAACAGCCCTGTAAGGTAGGTCAAGATTATCATACCCATATTGCAGATGGGCAGCTAAGTGACCTCAGAAGAGGAGCTGCTGCAGAGCTTTCTGCGATGGCTTTGGGGGGGCAGGTGGCGAGATCCACCATCGCTGCAGTCATAGCTCTGTCTCCAGATGCAGACGCAGTGATGTGCAGCGTGCTATGACTCCCCAGACACCCCCTGGGAGCCGTAGGACCGCTCTCTCAACATTGCAGCCCTACCGAGTTTATTATAATATTGAGTTCCTTATACTGCGGTAATAACCCAGTGGGATTTCAGACATACCTTTAACAAGAACAGCATTCACTATACACCAAAATCTCTGGACCCTCTGCATCTGAAGTGAGACATTCAAGATATTTGGAACACAACGACGCACAAAGCCAGAAAACATTTGCTAAACCCACGTTAGCGCTTTCCCTACCATCGTCCGCATCTCTCATTACCATTCATCACATTTATGGCTACATTTAATTCTCGGTTGGCTCCATTATTTATATGGAATTTGTTGATGAAACCCATAATGAGCAATGCGCCGATAGGAATGAGAGCTCATTTCACAGAAAAGGAAAGGAAAAGAGGCAGAGAAGGGAGGGGGAAGGAAGGAAAAGAAACCCCTTGTTTTATTGTAGGGTCAATAAAGGTGGCTTCATACATTCTGAGGAAGCAAAGCAAGATAAAACGCCCAGGGAGAAACAAAGGGGAGACTTAACATATACAAAAGGCTAGTCTGACAACTGGCACACGCTTGCTCTGGTTACAAAACACTAATGCATAAATATCTTTTAAAGAGTATCTCAGAATAATTTAACTTAATTTGTTAATTCCTGCCACAGTTATTTCTCCACCCCACAGGCTGGGTAAAACCCCAATAAAGTCACACACTACCAACGCTGATCTTGTGAAGTCCTATTTTATTTCATAATACATTTGAAATAAAGGATAGGAAAGGATAGTATATTAGGCTGCTTACAGGGAGCGTACAAACTGTGAACCGCCCAGAGAGCTTCGGCTGTGGGGCGGTATATAAATGTTAATAAATAAATACAACTCCCTTGTTAAAACAGCTCCACAGGCTTCCAGTCTGTTTCCAGGCACAATTCAAAGCGCTGCTTATGACCTATAAAGCCCTTTATAGGGCTCGGGTCCAGGTTATCTGAAAGACCATATTCTCCCTTATGAGCCCGCCCATCCTCTGAGATGTTCAGGGGAGGCCCTTCTCTCAGCCCCACCACAATCACAGGCGCACCTGGTGAGAACGTGGGAGAGGGCCTTCTCGGTGGCTGCTCCAGCGCACTGGAACTCCCATCCCAGGGGAGCTAGACTGGCTCCCTCCATGGTGTGTTTCCGGAGACAGGCTGAAACTTCTCTGTTCCAGCTGGCCTTTGAGTGGGGAGGGTAGTGTGGAGCTCTGTTTATGCGTTGTTTATATATTGGATTTTTTTTAAAAAAAAATCATATTTTAGATGTTTTTAAATGTTTTAAATATTTTAGTATTGTAGTACATTTAATTATTTTTAAATTTCTGTCTATATCTGTTTTAACTGTACATATTTTAATTTGTAAAGCTAACTTGAGTCCCAGTATTGGGGGGAAAGCAGAATAATAATAATAATAACAACAACAACAAAAATACAAATTATATATTTGAGGATAAGGTGAGCACATCAGGGATTTCAGGAGCAGAACTGGGAACCTCATGGGCTGAGGCTTGAACCTGGTCTGGTGAACTACCAGGCCTCAGAAACCTTGTCAGGTACAGAAGGGAATATAGATATAAATCAGCCCCTGTGACTGGCAAACAATATGAAGCCTCTGATTGGAAGCCTATTTTTCTGTCCTAGTCTGGTCAACAGAGCAGCGCTTTTTGCCTATATTTATTTATTATTTTTCTATACTGCCCCATACCCGAAGCTCTCTGGGTGGTTTACATAAGATTAAAACATTAGAAACGATAAACAAAATTTTAAACCATAAAAACATCCCACAGAATGTTGTATACTCAAGAACATACAAGAACATAACAACTATGAGCTTGTAGTTCAACTTCAACTTTCTCCACAGCGTCATGGCCTGGGTTGTAGCCATTCAGAGCCTTGACAGTGACCAAGTTCACATGATCATGGAAGGAAAATGAGCCATGGCTTATTTTCCCTCCCTACATGTGGTAGTCATGTGCTGCCCAATTAGCCAAATTACCCCTGAGGGGCATGGGTTGTCATGATATTGAAAACCAGTGGTTGGCTGGGGTGGTTTCTGAACCACCCTGAAATCCATGGTTTGTCCTAGGATTGCTGGATGGTTCATAAACCAGCTCAGCCAGCCACCCTCACCGGGTTCAGATATCACAATAACCCATGCCCGGCAAAGGTAATTATACTAATTACCTTTAGTATAAAGGCTGGAGACTGGCGTACACAGGGAGGAAAATAAGCCAAGTGGCTTTATTTTCCTCCCATGATTGTGTGAACCTGCCCAGTGTTAGAATCTGTTAGAATCTCAAAGTGACTAAGAACACATTTCCTTTTTTCCCTAGCTTTTGTTAATTGCATATTCATCAAATGCAGATCTGCCCTTTATAGAAATGCCAAAATAATGGCTTACTCTAAGTCTTTATTTCTTAAAAGCTTTGCACTTTGCATGCCAGTAAAAGTCAAAGACATTTTACTTCTCTCCCTCTCATATAAGTAAATTCAGCTTCTATACACAGAACTCCTGCAGAACTTTGGATGGGGACAAATGCGAACATGCAAGAAAACCATCTGTGCGATCCAAAACCCTTCAGCACTTTGATGCAAGAACAGAGCATCCAACTCAGCAAAGGTTTTCTAGATTTGCAAATAATGCACAATTAAGTCAATTCTGCATGGCATGTGCGACAACATTTCAAAACTGCATGGCAAGAATCACATAGATATGCGCCCCTTTTATTTGTAGACTTATCTACCATTTTTCACAAGGGAAAAAATGGTGATTTAAAACAATCGGTTTAGAACTCATAAATCAAAACTGACCATTCAACTCCTTCTGCAATGTAAGTGGTGTCAGCAAGTGAAAAGGTGAAAATAATATGAAACATCTGAACTCAGAATTGAGTCCAAAGAAGATCAGCCCAATTGGCTCTACTGCAGTCATTTTGGGGATCCCTCTGTTCTTTCCTCCCATATTCCCAAACTTACAAAGAAAGTGGGGGGGGGGGGAGTTTGTGCCACAGATTGGCTTCAGCATCGTGTAAGTGGTTATAGCAGCAGTGAGGATCACTAGGAGAATGTATTTCCCCTGGCATCCAGGGTCCCTCAGTGTTGTAGCAAATATGCCTGGCCTTGTCAAGGGCTACTGGGAATTATGTGGGTCTCAGTATTGCTCATTACTACATTTCCATTCATTTCCAGTGTCCCTGGGCACTGCTACAAGCATACATGTAGCAGCAAACCAAAAGGGCAGCAGCTGAACAAAGCACAAAAACAAACAATGCCCCCCAAAAAGCACACAACTGCATACAAAGTAAATTATTTTTATACAACACAAATATGTTATCTATAGGACAATTAAGTCAACTAACTGGTTACATCTCAAGTCTGGATTTTTACACAATTAAGTGGGTGGATTCTTAATGAAACAGATAAATAACCGAGTTGTTTTTCATAAATTACAGGCATCTGGTATTGATCCCATTTCGTCTTGCTAGACTTCATCAGAGAAACAGTTTCTTTTTCTGTAAAACCAATAAACAAGACTTGAATAGAATAATATAAAGGGTAACATCATTATCCTCAGAAAGCATCAAGATTCCAAGTGTATTTTAGAATGTGTTAAACACTCACCGCCTTGTGTGAGCAAATGCTGTGGGAGTAGGGTTTGTACAGGCTGTAAATAGTAGTCCCATACTTGACGGAAAGTCTCCTTCTTTTACTACTAGTGTGAATATTGCTATTCTAGTCTGCATTACATACAGTGTTTGCTCCTGTACCTTTAAGATTTGTATATAAAACAACTGAATAAGATAACTTTAATTTGTGTTGTATAAAAATAATTTACTTTGTACGCAGTTGTGTGCTTTTTTGGCACTGTTTGTTTTTGTGCAAGCATACATGTACCACGGCCATATCCAGGTTTGAGGTCTGCCTATATTGGTTTCCAGGTGCCCTCCCTGCCATTCCCCCTGCTTTGGTAAGCTATGGAAAGCTATGGAAGGCACTGGCCCCATTCAGACAACACGCTAAACCATGCTGCTTAACCACAAATGAACCATTTTGTGGTTAAGCAGCATGGTTTAGCGTGTTGTCTGAATGGGGCCACTGTTTCAGGGGGAAAGGTGTTGTACGATCCAGGGTGAGCTACTCCACCTGCCCTCCTGCCCCCTACCCCACCTAGAGACTTTAAAAGCAAGGCCGGAGCTGAAGTTTGGGAAGCGCTGATTCAGGGGGAGAGATGCTATTCAAACCAAGTTATTTTTTCTTATTTGTTCTGTTTTGCTGCAAACTTGCATTTAGTATATTTCTGAATATTATTGTGAGGTCATTTCGTATATCGTTAAATACCATTGTAGTATATCATTTTGTGATATTTCTGCTGTTAACTTGCATTTAGTAGAGTCGAATGGATTATTGTTTGTATTATATTGTAAACTATATTGTAAACTGCTGATCTACTTTATTTTATGTACAGCGCATTGTAATAAAGTGCAATATAAATTATTATTATTATTATTATTATTATTAAAGGGAGTCCAAATGGAGGCCTCCCTGTAACTGAAATAGAAGCATTTGTGATGCAATGGTTTTGGACCAGGCCCAGACTCCAGGACGATCTGAGTCTGATCTAGGGTGGCCACTTATGAATCGCCCCCAAAGAGGAAACGCATCACCAAAAAGATGGCACCAATTTGCCTAACATTTACATGTTGATTTATAGGTAGAAATGCAAATTTAAATGTGATTATTATAATTTAAAGAGAAATGCAATACATCTCACTAGAGTGGGGAAGACCATGGCCAGGTGACCTGAGTGCCTGCTCAGTCTGCTGAACAGGTGCTAACTGTTGACGGACACCTTCAAAGTCCAGCTCTTCCTTCTGGGTCTTTCTCTTCATACTGGACATGGGAGTAGACAGCCCTTCACACAGAGGATACCTTCAAAATAGACAGTGGCCCTCTGGCAGCCTTTCAAATGGAGGCCTGATCTCTGTAAAAGAGGATAATTGGCCACCCTATCTCTGATCCCAAGTGGATCCAGATTGGGCAAGCTCCAATAGACCAGTGTCAGAACCCTCATCCCATTTGAGAATTCACTCTGTCACGTTGAACTCAGAGACCAGCTGTGTACTCATTAATGGGCATTGTGGGGCATCACAGCATTTATGAATATTTAGCCTTCTTTGACCTGGCACCCTTGAAATGTGTTGGACTGCAGCTCCCATAAGTCCAATGACCATGCTTTCTGGGGATTATGGGAGCTGCAGTCCAACACATGTGGATGGCCCCAGGATGGGAAGGCTCATTCCTATCCATTAAAGAGAGGTATCAGTCTTTTCCCTGACTTCTTCTACTTCTTATGCGTTTACCACAATGCTAAACATATCTACAATGCCCTGGTGTGCCTGACTGTTCACCCCTGAATTCCCTTCCCTGTCATAACTTTAGGATGCTCCTGGCAAAAGGCAATAAACAATTTGAAGTCATTCAACATGTCACTGTCAGTGACAGCCAGCTCCATTCTCTTTTAGGACACTTCATCTCATATGAATTCATCATTACTTGGAGGGTTTGTCATATTAGTCACCTTTAAAGACTTTTTTTAAAAATGGGGAAAAAACTGACCTACTTGTGGCACTCAAAGTAATCATACCTGAGCAGACATGTGGGGCATGAAAAATGACAGCCCTGTCCTCAAATACACACACACACACTATAATTTTTGCAACACCGTGGTAATACTAAGGGCATGGCTAGACAAGGGAGGTTGAAGAGGATGATTTCACAATTTTATGATCGCAAGATTGTCCCCCTCGTCTACACCTGGCCACAACCGCCATTTTGGATTTTTTTTTTTTTTTTTTTAAAAAGGAGCACACGAGAGCTTGAATGGAACTGTGAGGTGTTTTTATAAAAACACCCCATCCCACTCCTGATGGGCACAGAGTTCCTGAGGTGCTCTGTGCCCCATTCCCAGCTCCTCGCAGTTACTCATGAGGAGCCGGGGGGAAACCACGATGGCAGGCAAAATGTCCCACGGTCTCAGGATGATCCCAAGACCGCAGCAAAAAGCGGGATGGAAGGGTAGGGCGATATCTCGGGGAAAGGGAGGAATCATCCCTCTCTGCTCCCGGGATGCCCTGTGCATCATGTGGACACACAGGGAGGATCCCGGGGTGATCTACGGGATATCGCCCCGTCTAGCCATGCCCTAACAAAGAAAAAAAAAGAGGGGGATTCATATCATGAAACATATCAATATATGGTAATTATTATCATCTCTGCCTAATGGAAGGGTCAGCCCTGCTGATTTCTATTACAGTATTCCATTAAAGAAGCCCAGATTATTATTATTATTATTATTATTATTATTATTATTATTATTTAAAAAAACTTCTGGGTCTTCTTTTTAACTCTTAAATAGCTTGTCAACTTTACCACCAAGCGAAAATCCCGTATCTTCTCAAACCACTTCTTAACTGATGGAATTTTCCCTTGTCATCAATATCTGGAGAATTTTACTTCAGCTGCACTTATCATATCCCCCACACATTTCCTATCCTTGGGATGATGCATTTCATCTTTGGGATACAACCGTTGCCATAATAGTGAATCCATTCAAATATTACAACCCAATATTTGCTCCATTTACATGTTTTCTTTCCCCCTCACATCTCTTTTCAAAAAGGCATCACCACCAAAGATGAAGGAAGTCTGCCTGTCACATGACTGCCACATTTCCAGAAGCAAGGACTAAAGTTATTCTTTATTTTATTCAAAATGATGATGATGATGATGATGTTACATTTATATCCTGCCTTTTTTCCTCCTACATAATCCTCCTCTTCTCCATGTTATCCTCACAAAAGCAACCCTGTGAGGTAGGTTGGGCCGAGAGTCTGTGACTGGCCCAAAGTCACCCAGTGGGTTTCCATGGCTGAGTGGGGACTAGAACCCGGATCTCCCGACTCCCAGCCCAACACCTTAGCCACTACACCACACTTCATATATTCAAAATATATGAAGTTACATACCACCATATAACTATTTTATAGCAGCTTTCTCTAATATCCACATTAAGCAAGAAGTAGTGACCCTTTGTTGAGGGTTTTAAATGGAAAAGTGGGGCCTAAATAATTAAAGATTCTTTTTTCTTTAAGGTGGAATCACTGGTTTCCTTTGCAAATAGCCTAAAGTCCACCAATATGATGGACAGGAGAAGGAAGCTCTATGTTGCAGTAGTGCTAAGTGTGTCAACTGCAGCTGTTGCATGAGAGTAACCAATTGGGGCCCTTTACTTAAATTGGCAGCATTATTACTCTTTGCTAGGAACGTATGAGTGCCAATCTTCTCCTGCACTGTATCGCTGCAGAAGAGTATTGGAGCACATTCTAGGCACCCAGAGTTCAAGTGAGCCACCGCCCCACTTGTACCGAATGTGCTGCCTAGAAGCAGGACCGGCCCTACCATTAGGCAGAATGAAGCAGCCACTTCAGGCGACAGATGCTGAAGGGTAGAAAGCAGCAGCAAGTTAATGACCTCATTCAGACAACATGCTAAACCATGCTGCTTAACCACAAAATGGTTAACGGAATGCTTAACCGTGGTTTATGGTGTCGTCTGACACACGTTTTCCCTAACCATCTGCCCCATTAACCACATTGTGGTTAGGCTCACTAAGGAAAACTTAACCACAAAAGGGTGAAAAGTGTTGTCTGCAAGCATTCCGCATGTGGTTAGCGTTAACCACAGCTGAACATGGTTAAGCTAACCGCAAAGCCCAGAGTGTCATCTGAACCCCCCCATTGGGGGACCGAACTATGGCCATAGGTAGACGGGGCGATATCCCAGGGATCACCCTGGGATCATCCCTGTGCGTTTACATGATGCACAGGGGATCCCAAGAGCAGGGAGGGATGATCCCTCCCTTTCCCCGGGATGTCGCCCTACACTTCTAGCCCGCTTTTTCTGTGGTCTCGGGCTGATCCCAAGGCCGCGGAATGTGTGGGTGGGCATCACGGTTTGTCCCGGCTCCTCACGAGTAAACATGAGGAGCTGGAAACCATGCACAGAGTGCAGAGCTCCTCTGGAGCTCTGTGCCCATCGGGGGTGGGGGAGAGCAGGGGAAGTATTTATTTTAAAAAAAAAACCTTACCATTTTTTGCACGAGTGCTTTAACAAAAAAAAACTCAAAATGGTAGGCATGATGTCGTGCGCCGCATGTAGACCAGGGCGACGATCTCACTATCATCAAATTGCAAGATCGTCGCTGTAAAAACCCCTGGTCTAGCTGAGGCCTATGTGAGCCACAAGGCCTCCTCTGAGCTCCATAAACTAGCCTGCTTTTCTCAGGGCGGAAGTCAGATTCAGCTGCCAGTCTGGTCGATTCCTGTACATGGAATGGGGTGACGTGCCATCTTATCCTTTCCCGGACGCAGCAAAATCACTTGGGCTAGCCCTGCCTCTAGGATTTCCCAGGAACCTGTGCAAAAATACCCTTTTTCCATCCACTTCCCCTCTCTCTTCATAACCATGTTTTCGTGACACATTTTTCCTAGAGAGAAAAGTTAATGTAATATCTAGAGAGGGTGCTTCAACTCACAGAAACAGTGAGGTTTTATGCTATTAACGCAAAATTAAATATGAAAATAAATGACATGGAATGATAGCTGTGTTGTTCTCATCCAAAATTAGGTGCATAAAGGATTGAATGTTCAGCACAGCCGCTGCCTCATTTTTAGGGAATAAAAGAGCAGCAATCCCACCCACAGAGAGAGAGAGAGGGAGAGAGAGAGAGAGACATCAGACAAGCATTAGAAATACCACTTTAACGTGTGTTCTTTTCTCTCAAAAGCAAGTTTGTAGTGGCATGTAATAAGAGTTAATCTGGGTAGTGTCACAGGCAGTTTCAGCACACAAAGATAAAATGTTTTGTTATTTGAAAAGTTTCCGACAAAGAACATAACTGCTTTGATATTTATGGAAGATAATCCTTTTCTTTAAACATTCGGAAAGAATCATGTTTATAATGGAAATACCCACCCACCCCAGACAGGAAGATGGGCTCTATTATTGCTGGAGAAGAAGGACACGGAGAGATTTAACAAGGGAACGGGACAATCTCTTTTTAAAATGGGAACAAAAAGCAGGCGGGAAATATACCAAAGTTGCAGCCATTCAGGCAATTGCTATATCTCATCTTAAGCTATCCAATCATACAGGCAGCTGCTGTTCTCTCACTTAGGTGCTCAAGAGACAATCCAGGCGCATGTTGCCACACAAAATAAACAGCAGCAGAAAAGAGTTGTGCGTCCTTTTCAAAGCTTCTGTGGGTATTTACTGGAAGTGGGTAGCATCTTCTTCAGCCCTGGGAGCCAGATCCTCCCCAGCCAAGCTGTTCAGGGGGGCAAATATTTCTGGCCACATTATCACCATTAATCTCTCCCTAGGCCCTGCCCCTTGATTGGGGAGGTATTGCTTTCCAGGCTGAAGAGTAAGTCCTAAAGGAGAGGGTGTGCATCTTCTAATTAGAGCACTTCTAAACACCGCTCTGAAAGCTTAATGATAAAGGGTGGGATATAAATGTTTTAAATAAATAATAAATAAATAAAGATTCAGCCCCTGGCAAGTGCCAAGCACAGAACGACAAGCAACAGCAAAAAAAGGGGTACCCTCACTGTAAACTGAAGAGAAAGGGGAAAGATCCACCAACACTCCTGAGTTGAGCACACAATATGTAGGGAGCCCAAAGTGTTGTGCATATTCAAAAAGCCTCAATGCAATTTATCCAAGCCAGCAGTCATATAATAAGTGTCAATGGACATTTAATAAACATATAGCAAAGTTACTGGTGATTAATAAGGACAAACACATGTCATAAACATGAAAGAGTACAAACAAGTGAAAACGTATAAATGTAATATTAAGTGATGACTCCGGATTGTATGCACTATTTCCAACTTCATCAGTAATACACGTTTTCAACTTTCAAAAGTTAAGTATTCACCTAACATAAAAGCTTGGCATGTTGGCTGCAGGTTCTAACCCCCATGGTAGAGTGTTTGCTGAAATACAGACAAATAAATGGACGTTGGTAAACTTTAAGCTCCACTATAATTCCTATGGACGCAGAATGACAGCACATCATGCTTCAGAGCCCTTCCCATGCATGCAGAAGCCTTTGGGGGTATCCTCTCCTTTAGTGCTGAGAGGGGTGGCAAGTAGGGGTGTGCACGGACCCCCCGCTCTGACCTGCGGGCCGATCCGAAAATTTCGGATCGGCCCGCTCCGCTCCGCGCCGCTCCACCCATACTCCGCTCCTCTTCGCCGCGGAGCTCCGGCTCCGAATCAGAGCTCCACAGTGGAGGGGAGTGGTGCCAGGTAAGGCCGGGAGAGGAGGGCGGGGGGTTACTGGGCCCTGCCGCTGTCGCCCCATGGGCGACAGTGACAGCGGCAGGGCTCGGTAAACCCCACTTACCTTTCCGGCGGAGCTCCAGATCGAGGCGAAGGATCCGCCTTCACCTCGATCCTCTTCGCCACGCTCCGCCAGCCCCCCAATCCTCTTTGCCTCCGCCTTAAGGGGAGGTGAAGCACCCTGCTCCGCTTCTAATTCGCCGGTCCGATTAGAAGCAGAGCACATCCCTAGTGGCAAGCACCCCAATCTGGACAGCAGACACGGAATCACAGAGTTGGAGAGGGTTTTATAAGCCATACAGTCCAACCCTTGATTGATGCAGGAAATCCAGAGCCCCAACTGATGAACGTTCAGCCTCCACTTGAAGACTTCCAACCAGAGAGAGCCCACCAAATTCCTAGCTCATGGGTTCCATTGCTGAACTGCTCCTCCCATCCAAACCTGTAACGAGGGTTGTACAAATTGTGTAAAATCTATGTTTCGCAGATTGTCAGGTGCCTTTCATTCCACTTTCTGCCCACCTGCAGAGTCAGGGACTTTTAGTTTCTGAATTTGTACAAATGCAAATTTGCGCAAATTTGTATGTGCGAAACTGTGCCAATTCCCCCCAAATGTGCATTTTTCATATTTTAGCCTTGAGGAAAATGAGCATTTCTGGATGTTTGCTTTTTTTAAAAAAAAAATGCATATTTTTCTACCACGAAATTCATGGGAATTTCACGAAGGTTAGAAAAAATGGTCCACAGTTCCATGGAATCTGCCCAACGGGGGAAAACTGGTCTGCTGCAAAATCCAAGGGTTAGATTCATAAAAATCTGAACTCATTTGAGTCTATTGCACATATCTTCAACACCCCTACCTACTTCCCTATCCTGTGTTTGTTTTTAGGTGTTCCCAGACAAGGCTTTTGTAGTGCAAATGCCCTGCTTCATTTACAGAATTTTCAGGGGGGTTTTCCCATATAATCTAGTCGCTCATTTGTAATTCACTTGTCCTTACCCACCACTTATTTCTTTCAACCAAAATCTGTTGAGGAAAAGAGGGAATCAACACAAAATGTCTTTTAATTGGTACCATTAGGAAGCACCTTTGATTTGGTTGGGTTTTGGTTTTTTGCCGAAATGCAGGACTTTGCATTTGTCTCTGAATTATTTTATTAGTACTGGCCAGTTTCTCCATTCCATTTTTGTTGGTTTGAATTTTATTCCTCCCAGTTTTGTATCATCTGCAAATTTGATCAGGATTCTCTCTACACTCCTTCATCTAAGTTAGTGTGACCAGTCCTCTATCTGAAAGGTGGCCAGAGGACTGCCCTCTCTTTTGAATGTGTCCTCTACTTGAAGGGCTCTCAAATCCAAGTCTGGTTTAAAGGTAAAGAACTATCAGAAGGAAGAGCTAAAGGGCCACAAAGATTGTCCATCACCAGCACCTGGACAGCATTCTGAGACAGGCACACAGATCACCTGATCTTCCACACTATGGCGAGAGGCCATGTATTTCTATTTAAATTATAATAGTTTCTTTATTTGCATCTGTACATATAAATAAGCACATACAAATATTATGCAAATCAGAATCTCCCTTTGTCCTCTCTTTTCATGATGCATTTCCTCAATTCGCAACTGTCCACCCTACTCTAAATATTTGATAAAAATGACCCACCAATTGACTATTGCTGGTTTAGGACAAAGGGTGGCACTTATCACACATGCATTCACAGCTACCATTTGATCTTGGCAGCAGAGGTAATCTTTAAGGTAGGGTGACCATATGAAAAGGAGGACAGGGCTCCTGTATCTTTAACAGTTGTCTTGAAAAAGGGAGTTTCAGCAGGTGTCATTTGTATATATGGGGAACCTGGTGAAATTCCCTCTTCATCACAACAGTTAAAGCTGCAGGTGCCCTGCCCTCTTTTAAATCTGGTCACTCTAGCATAGCTCCTGCAGCTTTAACGGTTGAGATGAAGAGGGAATTTCACCAGGTTCTCCATATATACAAATGACACCTGCTGAAATTCCCTTGTCTATACAACTGTTAAAGACACAGGAGCCCTGTCCTCCTTTTCATATGGTCACCCTATTTAAGGGAGTCAAGCAGCCAATGCAGCAGGGATGAGTAAAGAGAGCCCATTGATGGCAGTCTCAACCTGCATCTGAGTGGACACCAAAATAGGGCGGGGGAAGAACTGGACCCCTCCCAATCTGGCTGGTGAATTGAGATCTTGTCTGGAATGTGCTCATCACTAAGCTTTACACCAGCCTTCCTCATTGGCCTTGCTGGCTTGGAACAATGGGAGTTGTAACCCAACACTTCTATAGGGCATCCAGTGAGGGAAGGTTGTTTTCCTCTTTTAAGAGAAGCCCTAATTGTGGTCTTTTCTTGCACGACTTGCTTTTATGAGACCAGCATGCAGACTTTCATATCGAGAGGATGCACATCAACCTCTGCATTCCTGGGTGACCAAGCATGTTTATACTCAAACATCTCTCCTCTCGCTTTGCCGGTTCATAGGGTTGGACTTTGACAGAAGCTCTGTGGATGCAAATTAGCTTCACAAGACTGTAAACATACAGAACCTCAAAGAGGTTCTGGATGCATTTTTAACCCTGGGGCAAGCATATTTACGAAACATGAAATTTTATTTATTTTATTTTTTATTTATTTATTACATTTTTATACCGCCCAATAGCCGAAGCTCTCTGGGCGGTTCACAAAAATTAAAATCATCATAAAACAACCAACAAGTTAAAAATACAAATACAAAATACAATATAAAAAGCACAACCAGGATAAAACCACGCAGCAAAATTGATATAAGGTTAAAATACAGAGTTAAAACAGTATAATTTAAATTTAAGTTAAAATTAAGTGTTAAAATACTGAGTGAATAAAAAGGTCTTCAGCTGGCGACGAAAGGAGTACAGTGTAGGCGCCAGGCGGACCTCTCTGGGGAGCTCATTCCACAACCGGGGTGCCACAGCGGAGAAAGCCCTCCTCCTAGTAGCCACCTGCCTCACTTCCTTTGGCAGGGGCTCACGGAGAAGGGCCCCTGTAGATGATCTTAAGGTCCGGGTAGGTACATATGGGAGGAGGCGTTCCTTCAAATAACCTGGCCCCAAACCGTTTAGGGCTTTAAATGTCAATACCAGCACTTTGAATCGGGCCCGGACCTGGACTGGCAGCCAATGAAGTTGTAAAAGGACTGGCGTAATGTGATCTCGCCAGCCAGTCCCTGTTAGTAAACGGGCTGCCCTGTTTTGTACCAGCTGAAGCTTCCGGACCGTTTTCAAAGGCAGCCCCACGTATAACGCATTGCAGTAATCCAAACGAGAGGTTATCAGAGCATGGATAACTGTAGCTAGGCTATCACTGTCCAGATAAGGGCGCAGTTGGTATATCAGCCTAAGCTGATAAAAGGTGCTCTTTGCCACTGAGTTCACCTGTGCCTCAAGTGACAGTTCTGGATCGAAGAGCACCCCCAAACTACGGACCCGATCCTTTAGGGAGAGTGCAACCCCGTCCAGGACAGGGCAAACATCACCTCGCCGGACAAATGAACCACCCGCTAACAGTACCTCCGTCTTGTCTGGATTGAGTCTCAGTTTGTTAGCCCTCATCCAGTCCATTACCGTGCCCAGGCACTGGTTCAGAACAGTCACTGCCTCACCTGGGTTTGATGAAAAGGAAAGGTAGAGCTGGGTGTCATCCGCATATTGATGACACCTCAGTCCACATCTCCGGATAACCTCCCCCAGCGGCATCATGTATATGTTAAACAGCAAATGTGATGGCTTAAGTATAAATGACAGGATGAAATTAAAAATATTGGTCATTCCTACCTTCTACCACCACTAATGTGTATTTTCCCCTTTGACATTAGCTCCTTGCATTTCGAAGTGGCACATATCCATCGTCTTATGAGTTCAAAGTAGGATTCCCTAAAATTATGTACAAATGTAGTACAGTCCTCTACAAGATTGCACCACCTTGGGATGCATATGGAAAGTATCATTGGTTGGAAAGTGGTTCTACACCAGCAGCTCCTTGCTTAAACATGGGAACTTAATAAATCAGGACAGAGGACCATCTGGAAAATTGCCTCTGACATGTACGTTTTCCACATCCTTGGAGAAGCTGATGATGGAGCGCTTTCAATCAAACTATGTTCCACATGGTTTCTAAGATGGTACATTCCCGTGCAGGACTGTACCATGTGCTCATATCGACTGTCTTTCACTTCAGGGAGGTGACTGTTCACCACTAAAACTACAATCAATAAATATCCATGACCTTAACTTTGGGGAGTGAAAATTGCGTATTGCACATGTTGCTGCCCTGATTACAGCAACAGGTTTTCAGACAATTGCTGGAGTTTTGTATGGCAACTAAGTGTACAATTAAGTCAATTGCATAGAATTGCCCAGCGTCGTGCCAATAGAAAGCCCGTCAGCTCTTCAAGTGAAGGAAGGTGATGGGAAAGTGCCCTACGCTAAGTGAAGCAACAAGCTGTTCAGCCACTTGAGCAAGGAGCTCAGTTGAGAAATAGCACAATTGCAAGTTAAAGAGCTTGTTATTTGTTAACTAAGGTCCAAAACAATATGCAAACTTACCATTTGGAGAATCTCTACCCTCGGGGGAAATTGCCTCTCTGCTTTTGCTGATAAGTGTCCCAAATATGCGCCGGTATTTTGCAGTCAAGTGAAAATATTCTGCAAAGGCGTTGCTCTCTTTAGGACTCATTTTAATACTGCAGCTGCCTCTGCCAATATCTAGTTAGGAGGCAATTTTCAAAGTAGTGAAAACAATAATTGCCTGGATGCTGTGCTGACACCAAGCAACTCACATTTTAACCTGGGTTAGCTTTAGTCATTTGGCACAACTACCAGAACACGGTGAGAAAATGGCATTTCACTTCTGTTTCTGCTGGTCCTTACACAAAAGCCAACGCGATTCCTCTGGGTCAACAGGGCGTAAAAATGAATGGACAGGAGGTTGTTTTCTTTCCCTAGCCATTTTCCAGAGCCAGGATTATATGCTTACCTGTGCCTTTAAAAAAAACACCACACACACTGGTGGCCTAAATCTTCACTCTCGGGTTGGCCTTTTGTAACTAAATCTGCATTTCTGAGCTCAGGCTTCACAGCTCACTAGACCAGAATTAAACTGCCCTGTGAGGCGTATCTGCTAAAAATACCACACACAGGGAATCCTAGGATTTCAACAAAATCGGAACCTGTGCATTATTTTCCTGGCCTCATTTTTTTTCCCCTGCAGTTACAGAGGAGAACAAAACAATATGTCTAGGTTCCTGCTCCCTCACTTCTCTTCAAGATAGAAAGTTCATGCTTAGGGTGACCCTATGAAAAGGAGGACAGGGCTCCTGTATCTTTAACAGTTGTGTTGAAAAAGGAATTTCAGCAGGTGTCATTTGTATATATGGAGAACCTGGTGAAATTCCCTCTTCATCACAACAGTTAAAGGTGCAGGAGCTATACTACAATGACCAGATTTAAAAGAGAGCAGGGCACCTGCAGCTTTAACTGTGGTGATGAAGAGGGAATTCCACCAGGTTCTCCATATATACAAATGACACCTGCTGAAATTCCTTTTTCAATACAACTGTTAAAGATACAGGAGCCCTGTCCTCCTTTTCATAGGGTCACCCTATTCATGCTCCAATCTGCAGCACCACTGAAGGTGGCGGGGCATGGTCCAAAAACCTTTAAAACCAATAATTGGCATCCTTGCTTTAGTTTATGGACATTTTCCATCATTCTTTCTTGGATCATAACCCGTTCCACCTTCCCAGCTCCTCTTCCCACCTACAGCTCCGCACTGAGCCAGCTCACATGATATGATGGCTTATCTTGGGTTAACCAGCTGGTGGGTTAAGTGTGGGTTGTTTCACCTTCATTAACTTGTAATAGCCAGGTTCTCAGGACACACCACAACCCCAATCACCCTGCTCAAAGATTGCATATTTAAAAGGCCACCCACACACAACCCGTATGTATGCACTGTGGCTAATCCTTGGTTAATTAACCCACAATAACCCCTGTGTCATGCAAACTGGGTAATTTAGTGTTAAATTGGAGTTCGTATTTATGCTACATTTGATTTTTATTGTATTACGCTTGGTGGTGGGGCTGTTTGTTTTCATTTTGTAAGCTGCTCTGGAAATGTTTGTGAGAATATCAAAAATAAATCAGTAAACGACGTCATTTTGCCTGCACTCAGTATTAGGATAGGGCTGCATAGCAGATTTCCTGGACACCTGTCAAGCACCTGTTTCAGTGCTTTACCAGCAGCCCAGGAAACAAGGCACCCACAATAGGGTAGTTCCTGTCTCCTTCTGCATCAGCTGTCCTTGACCCTACATTCCCAATGTGGCTCACCCATTAGCACAGCAGTGCCCCAAAACTTTCTGGATCAGTGAGTACATTGGGAATGCTAAGAGTGTTGTGTAGGGTGACCATATGAAAAGGAGGACAGGGCTCATGTATCTTTAACAGTTGTATTGAAAAGGAAATTTCAGCAGGTGCCATTTGTATATATGGGAAACCTAGTGAAATTTCCTTTTCATCACAGCAGTTAAAGCTGCAGGTGCCCTGCCTTCTTTTAAATCTAGTCACTCTAGTATAGCTCCTGCAGCTTTAACTGCTGTGATGAAGAGGGAATTTCACCAGGTTCTCCATATATACAAATGACACCTGCTGAAATTCCCTTTTCTATGCAACTGTTAAAGATACAGGAGCCCTGTCCTCCTTTTCATATGGTCACCCTAGTGTTGTGGGCATTCTCAGAAAATGGCCGCCAGGAGGGGGGGGACTGCTTGCCCATTCACAAAATGGCTGCCATGGAAGACATGACAGGTTACATGACTGCTTTTCCAGGAGACAAACTGAAAGAAACATAACTGGCCTCAAAACCTAAGTACAAGGCAGAGAGGCTCCAGACTACAAAACCACTGTTTTGTCACACCTTTTTCATGCTCTGACACTCATTTCACTGCAGGCAATCTGTTGAGGCACAGAGATGTGGGGACCAAAGGCATTCTTAGACATAAAGACGTCACTGGAGGCTGACACGTCACTTTCAGCATGCCAGTCTCCCAGTTTATTTTGTATTATTATTTAATTAAAAAGAGGCTTTCAAAATAAAATAAAAATCAGGAGGGGAAAGGAGTGTGGCAGGATATCGAATTTAAAGGGGGGATCCCGTTCTGAAACCCAGTGTAAGCTTTTTAGTGGCGTCTCCCTTTTGGGTACATGTCAGAAGCAGGCAAGCTGGGTGCCAAGCCAGGCTCAGTGTTATTTGTTCAGAGATTTGTTTCAAATTATTGCAGGTTTCGGGGCACTAAATGAATTTCCGTCAATTAGCTGTAAATCGTGTTCTTTTTCAAATGTCAGGTTTGTCATTTAGTCTAGATAAAAACTGGCAGAACACAGCTATACTTTGCTAAGGTTCACAGTTCTGTACAAACCATGAATGCGTGAGCACCACATTGGAGACCCCAGCATCAAAGAAACAGGGCCAGACACCCCATGGTGCTGGTGGTGCCCTGCGTCTGCCCCTTGCAGGCCATTTTTTATATACAGTTTGCTTTAGAGCCAGTGTCAGCACTGGTATCCTTGGACAGCTGCTGTGAGGCCCCAATGGTCTGGTGGTGCTCACTGCTGATGACTGCCTTGGGCCTCCCCTTTAAAAAAAGAAGAAGCATTTCTGGCCTAATGTTCTAAGCAGCACTAGGTGGGATGGGTGATAGCTGCCATTTTAATACCTTACAAATGCCTTGGTGTGTCAACCAGTTCTGGATGGGGTTACACTCCCCCTGAAAGACTGTGTTCGCAGCTTGGGAGAGTTTCTGGATCCATCGCTCCAAATGACAGCCCAGATAGATGTGATGGCCAGGAGAGCCTACTATCTAGGGGTGTGCACGGACCCCCCGCTCCGCTTCACTTGCAGATCCGCCATTTTTCGGATCGGGCCGCTCCGCCCCGCCCCCGCTCTGCCCACTTCCGCTCCGCTCCGCCCGGAGCTCCGGATCCGGATCCGGAGCTCCGTTTCCCCCCCCCCATAGGCTTGCATTGAAAGCTAAAAAATTATACAACTTTTTTTCTGTTCAAGTTAGAAACCTCATGTTTGGCACCATGACACCTCATGGGGATATACACACGCACGCCAAGTTTCAAAGCAATCCCATCATCCCCTGATTTTTGGCGAATTTTTGAAAATCGGGCACCCCACACACAACATCCCTGCGAGGTGTGTTAAAAAACACGGGGAAAAGCCCGTTCAGATGAAGAAAGAGAAGTTTCCCAGAATCCCAAGTTACCTGTTTTGCCTATGCCCTCCTCCAACTTTGGGATCATCATGACCGGGAGCTGACTCTGTCCCTCAGCCCTTTGAAAAAGGTATTTTTCCCGCCGATTTTTTAAAAAATTCTAGCCCGCGACCCGTACGATGCAGAAAGTTGAGAGTGGTCTCAAAATGACCCCCATCCACGACTCTCTGTGCACAAGAATTTTCAGAATGATAGCTTAAACCCCCCCCCCCCCCAGTTATCCCCGATTCTTTCCCTCAATGCAATCCTATGGGCGAAAAGCCGAAAACGCAGTTTGAGCCGCGTGGTTGACCCGATTTTCACAAAAATATAGCCCGCGACCCGTACGATGCAGAAAGTTGAGAGTGGTCTCAAAATGACCCCCATCCACGACTCTCTGTGCACAAGAATTTTCAGAATGATAGCTTAAACCCCCCCCCCCCAGTTATCCCCGATTCTTTCCCTCAATGCAATCCTATGGGCGAAAAGCCGAAAACGCAGTTTGAGCCGCGCGGTTGACCCGATTTTCACAAAAATATAGCCCGTGACCCGTACGATGCAGAAAGTTGAGAGTGGTCTCAAAATGACCCCCATCCACGACTCTCTGTGCACAAGAATTTTCAGAATGATAGCTTAAACACCACCCCCCCAGTTATCCCAGATTCTTTCCCTCAATGCAATCCTATGGGCGAAAAGCCGAAAACGCAGTTTGAGCCGCGCGGTTGACCCGATTTTCACAAAAATATAGCCCGCGACCCGTACGATGCAGAAAGTTGAGAGTGGTCTCAAAATGACCCCCATCCACGACTCTCTGTGCAAAAGAATTTTCAGAATGATAGCTTAACCCCCCCCCCCAGTTATCCCCGATTCTTTCCCTCAATGCAATCCTATGGGCGAAAAGCCGAAAACGCAGTTTGAGCCGCGCGGTTGACCCGATTTTCACAAAAATATAGCCCGTGACCCGTACGATGCAGAGAGGTGAGAGTGGTCTCAAAATGACCCCCATCCACGACTCTCTGTGCACAAGAATTTTCAGAATGATAGCTTCAAAAACAACGTAGTTATGCGCGATTATTTGCCGCAATGCAATCCTATGGCGAAATGTTTTCAAGATGGCGACCGGAGCGCTCCGCCTGAACTCGGAGCTCCGAAAAATGGCCGCTTCTCTTCGCCTTGCTTCTAGGGGGTCCGCGGTCCGCTCCTACTCCGCCTCTGGGTAAGGCGGAGCAGGCCAATCCGCTACTGCTTCTACGCTCCTAATCGGAGCGGAGCACATCCCTACTACTATCAGCTTCAGCTGATACGCCAGCTGCACCCCTTCCGAGAGTTGGAAGACCTAAAGATGGTAGTGCACACGCTGGTAACTTCGAGGCTCGACTTCTGCAATGTGCTCAACATAGGGCTACCTTTGTGCCTAGTCCGGAAACTTCAACGTTCAAAATATGGCAGCCAGGCTGGTCACCGGTACACCTAGAGGTGACCACATTATACCACTTTTAAAATCTCTTCACTGGCTGCCAATTAGTTTCCGGGTGAAGTATAAAGTGTTGGTTATCACCTTTAAAGCCCTACACAGTTTGGGTCCAGGCTACCTGCAGGATCGTCTTCTCCCGTACAATCCACCCCACACACTCAAGTCTTCTGGGAAGGATTTACTCCAGCCAACAAAAACAAGGCTGACAACTATTACCCAGAGGACCTTTTCTTCTGCCACTCCCAGTTTGTGGAACGGCTTGCCGGGATAGATTCATCCACTTAACAGTCTTCCGGAATCTAAGAAAGCCATAAAGACTGGTCTCTTCCAGCAGGCCTACCCAGTTGAATTTTAAGATGCCTTTTTCATAATGTGCTGTTTTTAATAATGTATTAGTTTTAAATGTTTTTGTTATATGTATTTTATGTTGTTTGCATCTGTGTTGTAACCTACCTCAATCCAGAGAGAGAGGCGGGTAACAAATAAAATTATTATTATTATTATTATTATTATTATTATTATTATTATTATTGGTGTAATGTCATTCTGGGGCATTGTGGGAAATCTAAATGTGGATCCCAGGTGCTCAGAAGGTTTCTGCTTTGCCACTACTAGGGCACACTAACAAAGGAGGGGGCTCTTTGCCAGCCCCCGACCCCCAACCTTAGAGCAGGCACTATCTTTGTTATATGTCATTAACTGAAGACAAATGTAATTTTTTAAAAAAGAAAAAATCACTACAGTAACATAGCATCTGGGCTCTCTTCCTCTAATTATATCCCCTTCCACACATGAATGGTGGCAGAGTTTTATCGAAGAGCACCAAAGTGTTCATTTTGGATCATACATCATGCATACGTGATGTCACTGTGAAGATGTGGGAATTAAAAATCAAATTGTGCGTCTCTTGTGGGACAGAAGAAGAAGAAGAAAGGACTCGCACCAATCCTCGCATGGCGGAGTGATAACTGTATGGCCCAGATTGTTTCCGTCTGTTGGATAAAGGATCTTTAATTAATTCCGAGCTACGTCAGGCTTTAATGGGCACTGGACTCATATTAAAATATCAACAAAAAGCAGCCAGACACAACGGCGTCCATTGTTCTTTCACATAATGAAGCTCATTAAAGATGATTAAGCTTCCATAGGCCAAATCCTCCAATTATGTAGGTTGGTCATTATCAGGATGCAAGGCAGCAATTGGAATCCATCCAGTTTCTATCAAGTGGGGCAATGGCCCATTACTAATCCCATGTACAGAAGCTATCTCCCTTCCCTACACAACTCAGATTTGCTGACTCAAGACCCGAAACGGCCATGCATATTGCTGCTGGCATTCCAGCATGTGAGAGCCATATCCGACTCCGCTTTCCCTTCACACTGCTTTCTGCCTCTGAGTCACTTTGATGCATGGCAACGCTGGACAGCTTCTGGCTGTCTGGAGCAGCTTGGCCAGGAGCTTTCTGAGTCCGGGCACTTCACAGCTCCGAAAGAAAGGGGCCTTTGATCAGAAATTCTCCGTTGCATTTATTTTATTTTATTGCTTTGAAGCAGTGTTGAGGGATGAGTCAAATTGCTCAACAACACAAATCCAGCACAGTGAATGCCTCCAAGGACAACACAGAATTCGGCAGAGTGTGAGACAATTCTTTATCTAATTTGAGTGCTTATGCATCGCCCCCCCCCCCCAAAGAGGACAAAAGAGGGCAAGATTTGCACAAAATGTGCATACGCAAATTTATAGGGATAAATGCAAGGATAGTTTTTATTTATTTCGACTGCATTTCTTCAGTTTAGGAGTTCACCCTATAGCCAAAGTGCTCAAGCAACGTACACAATGAAAACAAATGCAGTAAAGTCAATGGCAAAGCACATTAAGGGTGCAACCCTATGCATGTTTACACAGAAAAAGATTGCACCCTAAAAGGACTTAGAAGCAGCAACAAAAAATTAAAATTATTTTCCAAAGAGAAACATATCAAAGCCCCTAAAATATGGGGGGAAAGATTGTTTTAAAATTCAGCTTGAAATACATCACTAAAAATTAAAACCAACAGTTAAAAAAACTTAACTTCAAAATCTAATTCTTTTGTTTTCATAAAAGTCATCCCGAAGCCCTTTTTTATATTGATGAGTGATGAGATCTTATCATATTTCAAGATTTACATCGATTTGGTAGTGAAGCATGTGGTCAGAGAGATGCAGCGAGTCCATAAAATGTCTAGGGGAGAAGTCATCAGTGCTTCTTTCTTGGCTTTCCTTTGCTTCATAAGCACATTCCACGCTGAGATCTTTTTGCAAAACATCCCACATATTTCAGCACTTGCAGGGATGCCTGTTGTTACTCCTTTGGCTTCTCAGTGGGTACGATGTTTTCTTTGACCTTATTATGAGTCCAGATACCAAAGGCGTACATTGGCTGTTACTAAGTTTCAGCCAAATTTCCAAGCCAGGGCTGAATATTTCCACAGTTGTTGTCCACGTTAGTCCATCATGGCTGCTCCAGAGTAGAAATCAGGAGTTCCTTGGCTTGGCAGGACCACATTAACAGATGGGATTGGCAAATATGGTCAAAGTGATAGGTATCAAGGGCTCCCCTACAAAACCCCTGGTCCCTAGATATCACAGGGTAAGGGCACACTCCTTTGCATGGTTAGACAGGAAAAGGCCCACAACTCCCAGCATGCCCCAACCAGCATGGCTAGCTGGGACATGCTGGGAGTTGTAGGCCCTTTTTTGTCTAAACATGCATAAGATTGCGCCTTAAGGCACTCAACTGATCCATTAAGTCCAGACATCCCTAATGCCCACCACTTTCTGATTTACAGATAGTAGTAAGGCTCTCTCCCTTTTATATACTTAAGTGTGTATATCAAAGCCAGCACATAGGGTGACACCAGCCCACCTTAAGTGTCCACCCAGGCCAGGACACAGCAAGCTAAAACATCATATATATCCAGATCAAGCAGTCATCTGATAAAGAATAAATGGCTCTATCTAATGGCATCACACCACATATCACTGCATCCTCTCTTTAACTGCTATGCTCACCACACTAGCCTTTTACTTAGCATTTCACTCTGTCTCTCTGATCCCACTCACCCAACTAACTCTCAACCCTAATTCCTCTACTTTTTTTTTCTTCCCCTCCTCACTCAACTGAATCTTTTTGACCTCTAACCAACTGCATCTGTCCGCTTCCCCTTTTGACCGACGTTTTAAATGGACTTGGCCTCTGTTGTGCCTCTGCTTGAGATAGAGGAGGAAGGCTGAACAGATGAGCCTGAGTGAGTTTGGGGAGGGGCACATCACAGGAGCTGGCTGCAGGCCCACACAGCTGGCCTGCAGGATTATTATTATTATTATTATTATTATTATTATTATTATTATTATTTATTTATTTATTTATATAGCACCATCAATGTACATGGTGCTGTACAGATAACACAGTAAATAGCAAGACCCTGCCGCATAGGCTTACAATCTAATAAGTTGTAGTAAACAATAAAGAGGGAAGGAGAATGCAAACAGGCACAGGGAAGTGTAAACAGGCACCGGGTAGGGTGAAGCTAACAGTATAGGGTCAGAACAAACTCAATATTTGAAGGCTATAGGGAAAAGAAAAGTTTTTAGCTGAGTTTTAAAAGCAGTGATTGAGTTTGTAGTTCTCAAGTGTTCTGGAAGAGCGTTCCAGGCGTAAGGGGCAGCAGAAGAAAAAGGACGAAGCCGAGTAAGGGAAGTGGAGGTCCTTGGGCAGGCGAGAAGCATGGCATCAGAGGAGCGGAGAGCCCGAGCGGGGCGATAGTGTGAGATGAGAGAGGAGAGATAGGCAGGAGCTAGACTGTGAAGAGCTTTGAAGGTCAGCAGGAGAAGTTTATATTGGATTCTGGAGTGAATTGGAAGCCAATGAAGAGATTTCAGAAGTGGAGTGACATGGTCAGAGCGGCGGGCCAAGAAGATGATCTTAGCGGCAGAGTGGAGGACAGAGACCAGCGGACTGATGTGAGACGAAGGAAGGCCAGAGAGAAGAAGGTTGCAGTAGTCCAGCCGAGAGATAACCAGTGCGTGAACGAGAGTCTTGGCAGAAGAGACAGACAAAAATGGTCGAATCCTGGCAATATTATATAGGAAGAAACGACAGGATTTAGCTACTGCCTCGATGTGAGGAGTAGACGTGGGGGTTTGCTGGAAGCAATTGTGGGTTTTGGCATTCTGTCCCAGTCACATGCCTGCCAGCTCCTTGATCTTGTTTGGACTATATCTCACCCTGGAAAAACCTCAGCTGTTTTTCAGTGCATTCCTGAAACCAGTATTGTTTACCTGGTTAGGGTGACCCTATGAAAAGGAGGACAGGGCTCCTGTATCTTTAACAGTTGTATTGAAAAAGGAATTTCAGCAGGTGTCATTTGTATATATGGAGAACCTGGTGAAATTCCCTCTTCATCACCACAGTTAAAGCTGCAGGTGCCCTGCTCTCTTTTAAATCTGGTCATTCTAGTATAGCTCCTGCACCTTTACCCTGCCATCCTGTTGCCTCTTAACGCCCCCCTATGCAATCCCACCGCCCCCAAGTGGGCAGAACTGCCCACTTTGGGAACCACTGCTCTACGATATATAAAGGATTTAGCAATAGAGGATTTTACAAATTGTATTTATTTAGGGTGACCATATGAAAAGGAGGACTGGGCTCCTGTATCTTTAACAGTAGCACAGAAAAGGGGATTTCTGCAGGTGTCATTTGTATATATGGAGAACCTGGTGAAATTCCCTCTTCATCACCACAGTTAAAGCTGCAGGAGCTCTACTAGAGTGACCAGATTTAAAAGAGGGCAGGGCACCTGCAGCTTTAACTGTTGTGATGAAGAGGAAATTTCATCAGGTTCCCCATATATACAAATGCCACCTGCTGAAATTCCCTTTTCAATACAACTGTTAAAGATACAGGAAGGGCCTGTCCTCCTTTTCATAGGGTCACCTTAGTTTACCTTGGCTCCTGATGAATACTTTCGGCATACCAACCTTGGACAGTTTATTGATGATTCTAGCCCCTGCTTATCTCGCAACTCCTGTGATTTACGGCAGCCCCTGCTGTCAATCATCCTTCAACATGTTCTTCTGTTCCAATAGTCACTTAGTTATTTAATTCTATTTCTTTTTATATTGTATATTCTTTTCTTTTAAAATAATCACATTGGTTTGTCATGGGGAGAGGGGAGGTAAATGGGTGAAGGGGGCTGTAGGGGAGGCATATAGAGATGTGTTTTGTTTATGTATGTAATTTTTTTAAAAAAAGAAACCCAATACAATTTTAATAACAAAAGCAAATAGACCTGCAGTGGCCACGTGTCCTCTTTTACATAAGATAGTCCTCCAGCCCATGTCTGGCCTAAAGATATAGGACCATCTGAAGGAAGAGGAGAGGCCCTGAATTTGCCCATCTGCAGCACCTAGAGAGCAGACTGAGGATGGCACACTGGTCACCTGGTCGTGGTCCTTCCATTCTAAACTATAATAATTCTAAATTTGCATCTATGCATATGAATTAGAATATGCCAATTTTATACAAAACAGTGCCCTCTTTGGGGACAATTCATCAGTGGCCCCATATCCAACGTGTACATGGCTAAAGCTAGAGTGGGTGTGGTGCTGGGGTGGACAAGAACGACCACTTAAAACTTCAGCACTATTTCCATAGCCTTACGTTTGTAATTGTTTCAGAGTTTACCATCCCGGTGACAAAATACAGATCCTTGAAAGCCACAAAGATGATGCATTTCCTTTCAAAATATGCACTAAAGACTGGAAATTATATTCCTTGGGAACTCCAAATCATTACTGTGACATTAAAATAACCTTTTAGAAAATTGTTCCTGGGAGACAGGGCTAACCTTTTTGCTGCAACCATATGAAACAAACTCTACATGAGGCCACATTAGAGCTGACATTTTTGATCAATTGAAGAACCGTACAGCGGGAACTCACGGTAGCTGGACACAGGGAAGCTTCCACTAGCACAGGAGCATCTGGCTTGGATTAGAAATTCATTAGCAAAGTTCTTTGCATTTCAAAGAGCAAAGGTTTCTCCATTTCAGCCTTGCCAGTTATAAAGCAGAAAATGCCCTCGCCCCCTCCTAGCATGCTGGCCAGAGCAAAGGAGAGGTCCCAACATGCCCCAAACTCAAATATGTGGGGAGTTCTAGGGAAAGCTATAGAATAGATGATGTTGCTGACCTGTAAATATTTACAGCAGATGTTTCTGCCTCCTTGCACACTCATGTTGTGTGTCCCACAATCAGGACATTTGACTGCAAAATAATAATTATAATACATTTATTTCTTACCTGTCTCTCTGTCTGGATCGAGGTGGGGAACAACAGCAAGTATAAAATACATAAAATACTGATTAAAAACATAGTATACATTGTTAAAACATCCTAAAAACATACTAAAGGCATCCTAAAATTCCACGGGATAGGCCTGCTGGAAGATATCAGTCTTTATAGCTTTCTTAAATGCTAAAAGACTGTTAAGTTGATGAATCTCCACCAGCAGGCCATTCCACAGTCTGGGAGCAGCAGAAGAGAAGGTACTCTGGGTAATACCTGTCAGCCTAACTTTGACTGACTGAAGTAGATTCTTCCCAGAAGACCTGAGTGTGCAGGGTGGATTGTATGGGAGAAGACAATCCCACAGGTAGCCTGGACCCAAACCATGTAGGGCTTTAAAGGTGATAACCAACACTTTATACTTCACCCGGAAACTAATCGGCAGCCAGTGAAGAGTTTTTAAGACTGGTGTAAAATGGGCCATGTAGTTGGAACCAAATCCTTGTTGCACATTTAATGCATACTTTTGCCAGCAATTCACTTGGCTGCATCTCATATTCCCCATTCAAAAGTCTGGGCAGTGTAATCCAGATCTGAGTGGCTGTCATGCTTCATGTGCACATTATGATCTACCATCAGATTAAATTGTGCATCAGCTTGTGCATCCCCTTTCCACTCCAATCTGGTCCAGATTCAGAGGCTTTATTAAAACTACACGTGTAGGAGAGAAGCCCACCTCCAGCAAGCTGAACTCTCTACCCCATCATCCACATCAGCATACTTTTATACCCATCAAAGTTGCTCTGATGAAGTCATACTTTTCCCTCCTACCACTTGTGACTGATTACAAGTCCCATACATGTTCCATAAACGAAAACCATTCTTACATAAACAATACCATATTTTGGCAGCCTATGACCAATACAAAATGTTGCATTCTGTTCTTTGATAAGCCCCCTCCCAAGGACCTTTTGGAAAGTCCCGGGTATGCCCTGTCTTTTCCAAAATGCCGAGTCAGGGGACTTAGGTGATAAACAATGAAGCAATGCACCTTCATGTCTGTCTTGGTTCCCAAACACAAGACCATGGCAGATAAGTAGCCAAGAGATCAGGACAGCCTTGAGCAGCCGGCCAAGAGGCATTCTGTGTTTCCAAATTCAAAAGCAAGGAGGGGAGGGGGGAAAGGGATCAAAGTATTTCTGGGTGCTTGGTCACTTTTTCACATCAGACAAGGGGTTTTAATGGGGTATTTTCAGATTTCCTTGTCACAAGATTACAGCTATTCTAGGACTAGACATATTATTTTTTGTTTATTTGTGCAATGGATTTTTTAAACTGCCTCTCAGGATAATTTATCTAGATCTAGGAGAAGCATTGATAGCACAGGTACATGACCAGCACCAAACACAAAATTCCCAATCCTGTGTATACTGCCAAATCTACAAACTGAAAGTAAGAGAGAAGCAGCAGATGAGAAGGGGATGGACCAACCTTTAACTCTCTCGATACTTTTCCTTTATGCACACAAATGAATAATCAAAGGTACCTAAGGGTGCAATCTGATGCATGTTTAGACAGAAGAAAGTCCTACAACTCCCAGTATTCCCCAGACAGTTTTATGACTTCTTTTCTGCCTAGTCATGCAGAGGATTATGGCCTAAATATATTAAAGTGCAATGTGTTTCAGAAAAACAATGGGGACAAAAGGAATGGGCTGCTAGTGCAATCCTGAAACAATAAGAAACAAGTGCAAATGCTTGTTTCCAAAACAGGGGAGGGCAGTGCAATACCAAGCGGGGGGGGTGGTGGTTGCTAACCTGCCCTGTTCTAGAAATGAGCATTTCCACTAGGGCTGTGCTCCACTCTGATTCGCCTCCGCCAAAAGCGGATCCGAATCGGGTTGGGGGAGCTGCGGATCGACGCGAAGCGGTTTGCCTCCATCTGGAGCTCCGAACACAAGTAAGTGGGGGGGTGGAGGCTTACCTGGCGGTAGCGATGCTGCAATCCATGCGGCGATGGTGGTGGAGCCAGGTAAGGGGGCAGGGGGAGGGGGGCTTACCTGTGTCCATCATGGTCCAGTACCAGCTTCAACTGAGGCCCTGGCCTCAAAGCAGAAGCAGCCCATGGCCTGCTTCCACTTTGAGGCCTGGGCCTCAGTTGAAGCCAGTGCCAGACCATGATGGAGGCAGGTAAGTGGGGGGGTTACCTGGCTCCGTCGCTGCAGTCCGTGCGGCAACAGCAGTGGAGCCAGGTAAGGGGCTAGGGGGAGGGGGCTTATTCAGCCCCCATTTTGTCCCCCCTTCCCCACTTATCTGCCTCCGCCATCCACCGCTGAGGCAAGTAAGTAGGGAAGGGGGCAAAATTTCGATCCGCCCCTCCAGATCTTGCTCTGCAGAGTGGAGCAGGGGAGGGTTGGATCGACCTGAAGTGGTTCGGGCCCGATCCAAAAGTTCTGGATTGGGCCACGAAGCAGTTTGGGGGGTCCATGTACAGCCCTAGTTTCCACTCATTGTTGTGCTTGGGTCAGGAACCGGTAGTTCCTGTTGCATTACGGAGTCCATTCTGCTAGTGCAGGGGTGGACAACTTGTGGCCCTCCAGATTTTTGGCCTACAACTCCCATAAGCCCTTGTGGCAAGGCCAATGATGTGGGATCATGGGAGTTGTAAGCCAAAACATCTTGGACTGTCTCTAGTGCAAGCCTTGGATCTAGTTAATTGAAGGCTGCAGGGCAATGAGGAACACAGCCAAATAAAATAAGATATGAAGAACGATAATGGATGAGCTCTTGTGCGGAGTCATGCCTTTGATAACAAAAATATTATTTTTCTTCATTAGGTATTACAGATGCATTAATACAGCTTGTAGATAAGTAACACTTGATATTATACTGTGTTCAGCCTTGCATAAAAAAAATAGCAGACACAATTCCTCTATATTAATTTAAATCCTCCCTAGTACATTTGCTGGATGAGCAAAAGTAAAATATGCAGATTGTAACAAATAGAGAAAAATCTAGCAAGTAGTTGACTGGTTTCACTAAATAAATGTTAAATGGTGGAGGTTTTTGTTTTGTTTTTAAGCTAAGGGAGGATTTAAGGTCGTGAGTAAGCCACTATCATCGATCTACATTAATTTCAGTATTTGTTTGCCAGGTTGCTAATTATCACAATGAAACTATCCAACTGGAATGGATCTTTCATGTCTTTGTGACAAAGGGAATGCATTAAATGCATATCGTGGCCTAAGGTGCTTTATCTTCAGAGAACCTTTTCAAATAGCACTTTCAGTTCCATGCTATGTGGCCAAGATTCTTCTATCACCGCTCCAGTCAGAGGCTAAAATTAACTAGTGGCAAGGAAGTTTTCAACTGCCCCTTCAAATTAGGAGGGGTGAAACCTTTCTCAACCCGAGGGCTGCATTCCCTCAGGGGTAACGGGAGGCACATGCCAGCAGTGGCTGTCCCAGGCTCAAAAGAAGTGGGCCCAGAAATACATACATACATACATTTGCACTTGTGAGTAGATATAGATACATACATGCATATTGGGTGGATCCAGGATCTACCTTCTGCAAAAGGAAGGGCTATGCCTAACCCTAACCCTCTGCCTAACTAGGAGGGTTACCCCTCCTCCCACATGACAGCTCACTCAGTTCAGCAGGTCCCCTGACAACCTGTGTAGGTTAATTCAAGTGGAAAATGTGTGCAGGGATCAGCTCATACCACTATGCAATCATTATTTGCCACTATATCGGAATGTTTCTTTCAAAAGCCATTCAGGGTCTCTTAGTATAGTAGAAAGATCCAATAGCAACTAGACTATTGTATAGTTGAGCTTTCAGTCTCCTAGGAGGGGATCTACACTAGTATATGAAACGTTGTTTTTAAGTCATTGAACGTTTTGTTTTTGAACGATTTAAAACGTAGCACTTTTTAAAACGTTTACTTACTTTTCTCTTTCCGTGGGAATGCATTCCTTTTGGCTACACTAAGAAAAGAAATCCGTTTGTAATTTCCCCTCCCACTTCCCTCCAAGACAATCCTCCACCTGCAAACAAACCAGCCAGCAGCCTCCCAAAAGTGAAACTGGAAGTGTCTGCAAAAAAGAGGCTTGAAAGGAAAAAAACAGCTCCAACTTTCGGCGTGGAAATTACATAAACATGCCCCCAAGGAATGCGATTGGCTAATTAAGAACTACAGGAAACCCATTTAATACGATGAAATCGGCCACATCATACCAAATAGAATGACTTACTTCAGAGAAGTTCAAAATAAAAACTGGAGAACAGACAACAATAAAATGTCACAAACTATACGTCATGTGGCGAAATACTACCAAACGCACACTTAAAAATAGTAAGACACGTTCTAACTTGACTAGTGTAGATCCCCTCTAGGTCTGGTCATATGCACCCCAGGCAAGCCTTGCTGCACAAACCGAACCAATTTGTGAAGGCTAAGTGCTGTCCAGGAAGGACAGGAGCAACCCACCAAGATGGTCAAGCAGAGCTCTCCAGCCAGAATGCTCCAGAGCTAAGGCAACTAAGCCAGAGGGATGTTGTCACCAAGACCCAGGCTGCAAATGAAGTTTAAAAAATGAAATTAAAAAAAAAAAACCACCTCTATTTGTCGCCAAACACCTAACGCCAGTCGACATTGGTTGTTCCAATGCCAGTACGGCAGTGAATCTGCTCTTGGTTTCAGTCAGAACCAGTAAGAACTCTAAAGGACCTATCCAAGGTGCTTTCGCAACTTCTGATTGATTCTGACTGAAATCTGAAGCGGATTCACCACCACAGTGACATGCGTGCCACCAGCCTCCACTGCTGAACTCCTACCTGGCCCAGGAGTGTCTACATTGGGGACCAACAGGGTGCTTGTGGGTGCCTGCAGACACCTCTCTCATTATGATTTCATTTCATTTTTACTTACTTTCAGGTAGGTGGGCATACGTTTGCATTTTAGGCATTTGATTTTAAAAAATAACTGGGAGGATGGCATGCTGCAAACTGAAATGAGGGCTTCCAGCACCAGCTTTCTGTCCAAGAATGTTTCTGGATCCCATGTGAAATTCAGAGGCATTCTTAGGAGAAACCAAAACAAAACGTGGTGGACCTGCAGCTGTCAATTCAATCCCATTTCTGGCATAGTTTTTTTAAAAACACACACACACACACACACACAATTTCATCGTTAAGTTTCATGAAAATAAAGTCTTCTGCACACATTTTTGTTTTGTACAAATATTGATAATCCAATGCTATGTTGCTCTCCTACCCAAGAGTTTCTATCTCTCTTGCCCGGCTTCACCCGTTCTCTTTGGCTGCCCCGTCTGCTTGGAAGGCTCTTCCAGAGAATCTACGAACTACGAGTTCCATCTTAGATTTTAAAACGCGTTTGAAAACTCATCTGTTTTCCATAGCTTTGGGTATTTTAGCCTGATGTACTGTTCTCATTGCTATGATTATTCCCTTATTTCTGTTTTGTGTAACCCCTCCCCCCCCTTCATATGTTTTAATGTGATTTTAGACTGTAAGCCTCAAGGCAGGGTACTGCTGTTTTATTTGTATATTCTGTACAGCACCAAGTACATTGTTGATGGTAAATAAATAAATAAATAAATTTCATTCTTTTGTGGTTGTGGTTGTTTTTCAATAGAAAATTATGTCTTTTCTGAAGACGTCAACAGTCAGTAAGGAATTTCAGGAGAAAACAACAACCACAGAAGTCCAGGGTGGGAGGGGGAAGGGACTCCAGAAGGCTGGACTAGGACCACGGGGGGGGGGGGGGGGAATTTGCCTCCCCGCACCTGATGTTCTGGATCTCTGCTGTAAGGAGTGTGGAGGAACATCCATACTGTTAACTAGCTTTTAGCCACCTTGTGGAATCCTCTGGCAGAAGCGTGCAGTACAAGCACTGCATCGAATAAAATAAGAAAGCAATATTGTCCTCTTAGAGCCAAAGGATGAGATATGGTAAGTGTAAATGTACCTTGCAATGGACAGAATTATGATGGTAACATTAAGGCAACTTTTCAAAGCTCACACAGATATTTTCAGGTCAGAAATTCAAAACCAAATACATTGCAATCACTTCAATCATATTTGGGTTTTTTTAAAAAAAACACCAAAAAGACTACCAGTGTTTATATTAGACAGCCTTCTTCAACTTGGGGCGCTCCAGTTGTGTTGGACTACAACTCCCAGAATGCCCCAGCCAGCTGGCTGGGGCATTCTGGGAGATGCAGTCCAACACATCTGGAGCGCCCCAGGTTGAGGAAGGCTGTTAGCACCATCAGTTCATGTCTCCACAAAAAGACTGTAACCTCAAAGAGGGTGTCCAAATTATTTGATCTTATAAATCTAGCGTGAGCACTTCCGGGAGGCTCTCTTCAGTGCATTGCTTTGAATGCCAGATTTTTATGAATTTTAATCCCCGTCTGCTGAAGGTGTCACACCGATTTCCTTTTCAAAGAAGGACTAAAAGATCAACAGGCTCAGTGTAATTTTCCATCACGTATCCTTATTCTCATCTTTCCTTATAGGAAACAAAGAAAGAAAGGCCATGTGCAAAAGCAACAATCCCTTTTCACAGTGCAGAAAAGCTCTCATAAATCGACAGAGACAAGTCACAGCTACCAGAAAGAACAAACAGGCCCAGTTTTTCCAGGCCAGCATCACTACAATATTCAAACATGGAACTCTTGCTAGAGGAGATCTCTGTTACTAAATCTAAAAAGGTTTGAAGATATAGATCCCAACAAGCATTATAACGATATTTATTTATTTGCATTTGAATACTGCCATATCTGCTAAAAAGCCATTGAGGTGGCATTTGCACAGAATGTGGTACTAAAAATCCCCTCCCTTGGGACCATTCTCCTCCTCCTCCTCCTCCTTCTTGAACCAAGCTTCTAGCCATCATGGATGGGAAAATATCCTTGAAACATTTATCGGCAATGCATGCTGAAATTATATAAGAATTTAATGTAGCCTTGGAAGTGTTAACTGTATTCTTATATATAGTTTTAAAAATACCGGTTGCAGATGACATCTCAGAAGCTAGAGGGATGATGGCTCAAAAGCATTTCAAGTAGACAGATTAAAGGTGCAAACCTATGCATGTTTAGACAGAAAAAAAGGTCCACAACACCTAGCTTGGGCATGCTGGGTGTTATAAGCCTTTTTTCTGCCTAAACATACATAGGATTGTGCCTTAACTCTCTCTGCTAGTCTCTTCCCAGGACTAGCAGAGGCAGAATACAATTGCAAACATATGCCCACATACCTGAAAGTAACCCCCATTGAACTCAATGGGACCTACTTCTGCGTAGACATGGATCCCGCTGTAAGGTATGCAGAAATGTGCATTATTGATACAGCTTGCTGTATTCAACTTTCCTGGTGGCACAGAAGAAAATGCAGTTTACCTTGATACAAGAGAGCTCTAGCTATGGGACAGTATAAAAATGTAATAAATGAATAATTAAGATAAGTTTTAATGCAATGTATATATAGCCTTCATGAAACCTAACAATGGTGCAAAGGCAAAAAGACCATCAGTGATGCGGGATCAAGTTGCTATCCATCTCTCATAGATCCATCCAAGTTCAGAAAGCAATGCTTAGCACAAAGGCCTCTGGTGGTTCACACATCCGCTGTTAACCTTTCACTCTTGCAAAAGCCTATTTGTCGCTGCAAGATGATACCAAGGTCTTGATACTTGGGAATTTGAACTCCGTTTTCATTTTGCAAAAACAAACAAAAATCCAAATCCTCTCTTCTAGCTTCTTTGCAGTAAATGGGGGATAGAAGAATTTTTTGCATGGTGTCTATAAATTTGTTCATGCTCTCCCTGCCCCAGGCATGCGCACCCAACCACCACACATACACTAGGGTGACCATATTTGGGAAACCAAAAAAGAGGACACCTAGTGTGTGTGTGGGGGGGGGGGAAGCAGCTTTCTGAGTCCTGCAGAAAGTACGTTATTCCTCCGCCACCTTAAAGGACCCGATTGGAGTGGAGGAGGGGAAAGGATTTCATTCTGCACCACCACCATCCACTCCAATTGGGGCCTTTTCTATAATGTCCATGAATGACCCACTTTCCCCTTTAAGACCTCAATCGGAGCTCGGGGTGGGGGAATGATGTGCCCCAAGAAAGCATGTCATTCCCTCCTGCCATGCTAATGGCAGCCTTAAAGAGGAAGGCGTGTCATTCCAGGACATTATTGAAAATTATAGAAAATCCCCCCTGACACCATGGAAAGAACAAAAACCAGGACAAATCCGGGGAAATCCTGACAGTTGGTCACCCTAACATACACAGCACTGCAAACAATGCTTTTACGGCCTGCGAACATTTGACTCACGTTTGCATCAGGTTGTGGGGGGCGAAGAACTAAGCCCCTATGATCAACTAAATCATACGTTGCAGCTCTTTCGGGATTACAGCACTTCTGAGTGTGGTGCGGGAGATTGTATGATTGAAGGTTCTGGCAGATCGAAACAAAGGCCTGTATGCCCACTGAAAATGAGCATGCTGGGGGAAAGCGTTCCAGCCACAGCTCTCTGACACGTGTGCTTGCTGTGCGCAGGTGGTTTTATTTATATGGGAAAGCAGTCAAACATATGTCGTCCTCACTGCCCAACGTGCAGCCTGAAGAGGCCTAATCCAGAAAGAGCAGCACTGTGACAGTCTGGTGATCAAGGAACTAGACACTGGCTGCTAGAGTCTCTGTTTATTCAAGACACGATGTTCGTCCGCAGCTGCTGCTTAGGCTACCCTGCCGACCAGTTAGAGGTGGTTCTATAATGGGGGCAAGTGGTACAGGGCAGAGAGATTTACACACACACACACACACACACACACACACACAACCAGGTACATGTGCAGCTGCAGAGCGCCGCACATTCGTAGATTATTATGGTCGCAAGACCAGCAAAGAAGAATAGCACTGTGAATACAATGATATCATAGAATCATAGAATAGCAGAGTTGGAAGGGGCCTATAAGGCCATCGAGTCCAACCCCCTGCTCAATGCCGGAATCCACCCAAAAGCATCCCTGACAGATGGTTGTCCAGCTGCCTCTTGAAGGCCTCTAGTGTGGGAGAGCCCACAACCTCCCTAGGTAACTGGTTCCATTGTCATACTGCTCCAACAGTCAGGAAGCTTTTCCTGATGTCCAGCCGGAATCTGGCTTCCTGTAACTTGAGCCCATGATTCCGCGTTCTGCACTCTGGGAGGATCGAGAAGAGATCCTGACCCTCCTCTGTGTGACAACCTTCCAAGTATTTGAAGAGCGCTATCATGTCTCCCCTCAATCTTCTCTTATCCAGGCTAAACATGCCCAGTTCTTTCAGTCTGTCTTCATAGGGCTTTGTTTCCAGACCCCTGATCATCCTGGTTGCCCTCCTCTGAACACACTTCAGCTTGCCTGCGTCCTTCTTGAATTGTGGATCCCAGAACTGGACGCAATACTCTAGATGAGGCCTATAAAAGCAGTTACAGTAAAATTTTAAAAAGTAAAATTGAATAAGCAGATTTTTAAAAATGCACATGTCCCACTCATAAAAATACAAGTTTTATCAAGTAAAAACCATTGTCAGACATTTAATATCATCCCACGCCGACAAGCAATTGCAGCAGCACAAAATTTAGCCGCTTTGTTTTTATATCTCTTATTTGGGGATTGACTTGCTCATATCTACCGTTTGTGTCCAAAGTGAAGTTTTCAGCAATTTTCTGTAAAACAATGATTTCAATGAAACAAAGGCAATATTCGTATAAAACCCAGAGTACATCTGACTTATTTTCCATCCATCTTTTGATCTGAAATGGCCTTCCAGAGCGATTATATTCACTAGAGAGAGCATATAGATTAAAAGTTATTATTGATGAACCATTAAACATTGGCTAAGCCCAATGCTGTGCAAGCGGACCTCAGCTAGTGCAACAGGTCTTCTCCTTGCTCTCCTCCTAGCTGCAAGCAAGTTGAAGAAGAATTTATTACGGTCACAAAACTAGCAAAACAGAACAGCACTATATACCCTATTTCTTCGATTCTAAGACACACTTTTCCCCCCATATAAACATCTCTAAAAACATTAGAATCGCGGGTGTGTCTTAGGGTTCTTTTTCTTTTGGTGGTACTGAAATTAGTGTGCGTCTTACAATCGATGGTGCCTTACAATAGAAGAAATACGGTAATATTCCCAGGGCCGGCAAAGAAAGATTGGGCTAAATATAATGACATAAAAAGTCAATAATTAATTAGAAGTACAAGTAGATAAGCAATTAATTAAATTGTACATTGTACATGTCCCACTCATAATAGTATAACATTTAAGAAATTAAAACAGCCTGAAGAGGCCATATCCAGCAAGAGCGGCACTGTGACATTCTAGTGATCAAGGAACTAGACACTTAGGCCTCAGCTAGACCTAGTGGTCTAGTGGGATGGAGGGGTGAAGATCCCGCGATATTTTTATTGTGAGATCTCCCTCTCTGTTCACACGCGGCACACAACGACCTCAGAGGTCATGCCTGCCATTTTGTTTTGTTTTTTTAAAGAGACAGGCGCGCACAAGCAGTGAAAGCTGCAGGTGCCCTGCCCTCTTTTAAATCTGGTCACTCTAGTATAGCTCCTGCAGCTTTAACTGTTGTGATGAAGAGGGAATTTAACCAGGTTCTCCATATATACAAATGACACCTGATGAAATTCCCTTTTCTATGCAACTGTTAAAGATACAGGAGCCTTGTCCTCCTTTTCATATGGTCGCCCTATGCATGCAGCACCTGGTGAAACTCCTTCTTCATCACAACAGTTAAAGCTCCAGCAGCCCTGCCCTCTTTTGTATCTGGTCCAGATGGCAGGACTCCTGCAGCTTTAACTGTTGTAATGAAAAGGGAGTTTCACCAGGTGCTGCATGAATACAAATGACACTGGCTGAAATTCCCTTTTCAATACAACTGTTAAAGATACAGGAGCCCTGTCCTCCTTTTCATATGGTCACCCTAACTAAACAGACTCTGTAGCACAGGGATGGGGAACTGGTAGCCCTCTGGATGTGGTTGGACTCCAACTCCCCTCAGTCCTAGGCAGCAGGGTATATGGGTGGGAATCATAGTTGCTGGAGTCGAGCCACATCCAGAGGGCAATCCCTGCTGTTGTGTCTATCCATGGAATTCACTCAGAGATGTGGGGGAACCAATACATTTCTTGCGGATGGGATCCGAGAGTGCTTTTATCAGCTGCTGTCGGGATGCAGTTTTCCTCTGCATATTGATGGCATGCTGCTGCAGGATATCAGCCATCCCAAATCACCCCTGCATCAAAAAGCTGCAAGGTAAGCAGATGATTACGTGCTCGTATTTGTCAGCTGGCATTAGCCTCAATTCATCGTGTTTACTCTGAATCACCAGAGGTCCCAGGGAGGAGGGAGCGATCCACTTTTTGCTGTTTACCTTACTCCATCTGCTGGGATATCTTGTTCCTTGCATAAGCTGTTGCTCTTAGCTAGTATTAGTAAGTCATCACCCCTTTCTTTAGCCAAGAGTCGAAATGTGCCAAAAAGGGCAGGAGCGTTTCCCATGGAAAGCTTCAGGAAGCTAATCAATGGAACATCTGCAGCTAATCCTCTAAAAACCCAAAGAGACTGCAAAAGGGGGCTTGCGGGATTTAGACCTCAAATTGGCGATCAGGTCTGAGGACTATTCTCACGTCAGGTGTGGAGGCCCTGGGCAGGGAGCGCTTTGAGGATCAAAAACAATGGCACTCAAGCCAAGAAGGAGAAAGAGCTGGGAGAAAGTCATAAGCTTCCTGAGATGAGGGTGGTAAGAAGATTTGACTTGAGCTCCCGGAGCAGTGCCAAAGGTCAGCAGGGAAAGGTAGATTCCAGGACAGGCACCTTAAAGGGTCAATTGGCCAAGAGCCAGCCAATTTGAGAACGGAGTCTTACTGGCTCAGGGGCAGTGAGCACGGACTCGAACTTGGACCAGATCTACACCAAGCAGGCTATAACACTATGAAAGCGGTTTGGAAATTGGATATGGTCTGTGTCCAGGGCCCCAACAGTTGTCAAGGCACTTCAATGCTATTATAAAGCAGTTGTGTAGATCCTGCCTTGAACAGGCCTTGTGGCAATACACAGTGCACCTTCTGCGATGGAACAGGAATCAGATACATCTTCTCGATTTCCATGTCCCATCCCCCTCCCCAGTAATGCCTTAGTTCAGGCTTCCAGGTATGTTGGACTAAAACTCCTATCAGGTTGGTTGGGGATGATGAAGTTACAGACCACTATGTTGGGAGGGTTGATGAAGGCTGCCTTAGATTCTGTCACAGCTATTAAAAAGGCCCATCTCACGTGAGGTGGCCATATGTCCTCTTTTGCAAAGGACCACCCTCTGTTTGAAGGCCTGTCCAGTCCAAATCCAGTTTAAATAATCAGAACCATCAGAAGGAAGAACTGGAACTTGAAGGTGCCCA
The DNA here is from genome assembly GCF_023053635.1 of Elgaria multicarinata webbii. Taxonomy (NCBI): domain Eukaryota; kingdom Metazoa; phylum Chordata; class Lepidosauria; order Squamata; family Anguidae; genus Elgaria; species Elgaria multicarinata. The sequence continues at coordinate 16,191,630 of NC_086176.1, forward strand.
TCAACAGCACCTGGACAGCAGGCCAAGCACACAAGTCTCCTGGTTATTCTTCCCACTAGGGAACTGGATTTCTATTTAAATTATATTATAAATTAGCATATGCAAATGTTATGCAAATGCATGTCCCCTTTTGTCCTCTTTTTTGGCGATTCGTAATGGGCCACACTACTTCTCAGCCAGCTTATCCCAAAAGCCAGCCCTGCTGACTTGGGTCAGTCTACGCAAATCCTCTCCGTGACCTCCATTTCCAATTTACAGCTGAAACAACGAGCAACGTTCAGAAGCGTTGTGTAAAGGCATCTGGCTTCATGAAGTCTGGGGCTAACTTTACCTGGAAGCCAACGAATACCTTGAAAACATACAACAAAACAAATCAGCACTACTGGCACCAACACTGATTTTATTCCGGCGCCAAGTGAAAACACGGCTTTTTTAACAAAGCCTTTAGTGGTTAAATTCAGTAAGATGGCACATGGTTTTAACTGTTTTAATTGTTTTACTGCTTTTAAATTATATATTGTTTTAACTCGGTTCATGGTTTAATTTGTTTTTAGCTGTGTATATTTACTGTTTTATACTGTATGCTTTTATCTGTAGAACTTAATGATATAGGTTGAGATACAAATGTTTTAAATAAATAAATAAATAAATAAATAAATAAATAGATAGATAAATAAATAAATAAATAAATAATAAACACACCTAACAAGGTAGGGCTACAGATCCCAGCTACCTGCAGCACACACAGGCAGCTCACCACCCCTACACCCATAATAACATTTTATTTGGCATTTAAAATTCATATTGTAACATCCAGTGGTAGAATAAAACAATCAGCACATAAACAAGATAGATTTAGGAAACTACTTTAGTGGGGCTTCCAGCCAGCCCACCTCTCTCTTATCTCCTCCTACCAATTCTGCCGTTCAGGCGCTATGCACTGATGGGTAACCGTTCTGATGGTTTATCTTTAAACTGGAATCGGACAGGGCAGCCCTTCAAATTGAGGACACCTTCAAAGAGAGGACCATCATCTGTAAAAGAGGACACCAGGCCCCCCTACTCCACCTACCCTATTTGCATGCTCTAGCAATTCAGGTTATGTATATATCACACTGTACAGTGATTTCAGAGCAAGACGGCCACTCATACATTGCCCAAAAAACAAGGAAATGCCTCATTAAAAAAGAGGAGACAGACTTGCATAACATTTGTGTGCACGAATTTATAGGTGCAAATTTAGAAACGATTACTGTAATTTACAGTAATTGTTTCTCAATTTCTCAATTTTTAGAAATTTAGTTTCTAATTTTTTTGTGAACCCCCCAGAGAGCTTCGGCTATTGGGCAGTATAGAAATGCAATAAATGGGTTAGCATTTTGGGTAAGGCCATGGGGAGGTGAGGTGTGTGCCTCCTCAGTCTGCTAGGCAGGTAACTACTGTTCTTGGGTAACTTCAGAGCCCTTCCTCATGATGCTTGATCTTCAAGCTTGACTTGGACCTAACAACTTGACTTGACTTGGACCTAACAACACCTTCAAACAGAAGACTGTCCTCTAACAGCCCTCCAGCTAGAGGACTGTCCTCTGTAAAGTCAAACAAATTGGGAAGTATCCATGTCATTTGGTTAGTACAAATGATGTTGGGCTAGCAGAACCCGGGTTCGGAACTATGCCCAACTAAAGTTATGTTTGTGCAAGTCATTGTGCAATGGATTGCACAAGCATAGTACAGAACTGCTTGCACAACCGTGCTTGGACATACATATGCACAACCATGCTTGCACAAGCATAATGAGCAACTAATTGCACCACAGAAAAATTCAGCTGAGTTCCACTGACACTATTTGAGTTTGAAGAATGATGCTGCTGAATATGGCCTATGGCCGCCCTAGCTGTGGCTGAACATTGCAGAGGTAAATTTCTATCTGTGGCCAAAAGCTGTTTGGTAACCTTCAAAAAAGAGTTCAGGGCATCCTAGGAAATAGTTTGAAAGCCACTGATGTATCATATTTCACAGTAGTGTGCAGCACAATTTAATGTATGACAATATTTGAAACTTGACACGCAGGGATCTTTTTGACAGTATTTGATCAACAACAGTAACAATTAGTATGTGAGAGTTGACAGCTTAAGACATTTCACATCCAACGCTTGCCATAATCAAAACAATCCAGAGATATCAACAACAGTCAAACATGCCAACTTGAGATGAAAAACTCACATTCAGAATTTAAACTTTAAAAAGTAATATCTGTTATACTTATAACCCCGCCTTTCTTCCGTGATGGAACTCAAAGCTGTTGGTGTACATGGGGGTTCTAGATTTTGCCTTTAAAGTTCTCATTCAAACTTTTGACTTGTGTAACTGGAAAAACTGAATGTCCCAAAAAGTGGTGAATATTGCTGAGACTGCACAAAATATAGAAGTTGGTTGTTTCTGGCCACAACACACAATGAGAGCCAGTGTGGTGTAGTGGCTAAAGTGTTGGTCTGGGAGTCAGGAGATCCGGGTTCTAGTCCTCATTCAGCCATGGAACCCACTGGGTGACTCTGGGCTAGTCACACACTCTCAGCCCAACCTACCTCACAGGGTTGTTGTGAGGATTAAATGGGGAGGAGGAGGAGGAGGAGGAGTATATACGCCACCTTGGGTTCCTTGGAGGAAAAAAGGCAGGATATAAATGCAATAAATAAAAATTCCAGCTTTATTCAGCATCAGCAAAGATTTGTTTTCATCAGTAACTTCTCGCTAGTGAGTAAAACACAGCACAGCCTCTCTCTTTTTTAACAACTCTATTTCCACATTCACCTCTCATTGTCCTTTGGCTAACCATCTATTCCCCCTCTCCTCTCCCAATTCTAGTGATCTTCTGTGTAGTTGCAATCAAGGAAATCCTCATTTGTTAATTAAAAAATAATCACCATTTAGCATAAATTGTCACGTTTCCTTAGAACAGCACAGGCTGCTTTCCAGATCTAAGCATCCCCCAAACTCATGTCCACAATGAAGGCTTCAGATTCCTTGTAAGCCTTAGCAAATTGTGTGCTCTGTCTTCTGTTAAGACGTTTCTCCCTCGCCTCCCTCTTTCTCTCTTTCTTGTTCCAAAAAAGGTGCATTCTTGAGTCAACTTCAGAGGCCCATCAGTGGCTGAGAGGCACACTAATTAAATTCCAGCAGTTGCAGTTGGGAATAGGAAGCGGAATACTTTACATTAACTAATTCAGATCCAAAATGTGAAGAGACGTTAATTATTTTTGCTATTCATGATTTGAAGGAATGATGAGCTACCTGGTGCTTTTGGAATGCGCTGTTTGTTGATTATGTTTCTCAAGTGCGCTACACATCGGTGGCTGATGCAAATCTAATGATGTCAAAAGGTGCCCAAGCAAATTGCAGTCACAAGATGCAAATTCAAACGCACGCATTCATCAGTGGAAACAAATATCCTATTCTGATTTGTCAAAACATCTCGTGATTTTTCTCTTCTTGGGCTTTTCCAAAGCTTCATTATTGACGTGTTTTTGCAGAACTTAATTCCCTTACCTCCGTGTTTCCTCTTTTCCCACCTGTGTCACATTCCTTTGGATCCTAAGCCTTGGGGAAAGTGCCCTTTGGAGGTGATAAATCAATTAAGAGGAAGAAGAAATGCTGTTCATTGCAACTACAGGAAACCAAGCAGAAAAATGGCATTCTATGTAATGCGCATAAGTCTACCTTCAAAGTTGCCATAATAGAAAAGAAGAAACCCTTATCTTTACAAGGCTGAAATCCACGAAAAGATGTGTTGGGGATAACACTGCTGGCTATCTTCAACATTTCTAACCATCGTCTTTAGAAGATCTTATCAACAGACCTGTTCAGTCAGCTCTGATTTTTACAAATAGCTGGTGCAGCTGACTGGCCCAATGTGTGAACTTTGGACCATGACGGCTGTAGTACAAATCTCACTTTCGCTACAAACTCATTAGCCTTCACAGTGCTCTGCCAACATTTTCTTCTCATTTTATAGCACCAATTTGATGGAAAAGAAATTGCTTTTAAACAAAGGGCATGTCTAGACGAGTCGTTATCCCGGGGATGGCCCCGAGATAATCCCTGTGCATCCACATGATGCACAGGGGATCCTGGGGGCAGGGAAGGATGATTCCTCCCTTTCCCCTGGATAACTAGGACAGCTTTAATCCTGACTTTTCCCGCAGTCTCGGGATCATCCGGAAACTGTGGGACGTGTGGGCGGCCATCCCAGCTTCGTGCCGGCTCCTCACGAGTAAATGTGAGGAGCAGGGAACCGGGCGTGGGGCGGTGGAGAACCGGGCGTGGAGCTCCATGCCCATCTGGGGGGAGGGGGATTTTTTTTTAAAAAAAAAACGATCTTTTTGATGGAGCGCTCGTGCACTCATCTTCAATAAAAAAAATGGCGGGCACGACATCCTCCTTCCTCCCGGGACGTCGCGTGCTACATGTAGACTGAGGGGGAGGATCTTGCAGGAGGTCTAGATATGCGCAAACACGCATTTTCAAATTGGTGAAATTCTTGTGGGCAGATTCTTCCACTTACCTGAATTGCAATGTGACCAAAGTGGGGGTGGGGTAGTGAGAGAGACAGACAGTCCGGTCTTTCATTTTACAATCATTTCTCCAGGGACTTGCAGCCACCCTGGCTTCCTGCACTTAAGTTAAAGCCCAGGGGATGACATCATGAAATAGCTTCTCCCATACAGCTTTTTCAGGTCAGGAAGCATGGACAGCCATGGAGGCTGCACAGCAATGGACAGGTGTGGAGGAAGGAGGAGGAGGAGGAGGAGCATACCTCTCAGTGACTTCTCAACGGTAAGCTTAAAATCACCACCAAAAGGAATTATTATTATTATTATTATTATTATTATTATTATTATTATTATTATTTATATAGCACCATCAATGTACATGGTGCTGTACAGAGTAAAACAGTAAATAGCAAGACCCTACCGCATAGGCTTACATTCTAATAAAATCATAATAAAACAATAAGGAGGGGAAGAGAATGCAAACAGGCACAGGGTAGGGTAAACAGGCACTGGGTAGGGTAAAACTAACAGTATAAAGTCAGAACAAAATCAAGTTTTAAAAGCTTTACGAAAAAGAAAAGTTTTTAGCTGAGCTTTAAAAGCTGCGGTTGAACTTGTAGTTCTCAAATGTTCTGGAAGAGTGTTCCAGGCATAAGGAGCAGCAGAAGAAAATGGACGAAGCCGAGCAAGGGAAGTAGAGACCCTTGGGCAGGCGATAACATGGCATCAGAGGAGCGAAGAGCACGAGCGGGGCAATAGTGTGAGAGGAGAGAGGAGAGATAGGAAGGAGCTAGACCGTGAACAGCTTTGTAGGTCAACAGGAGAAGTTTATATTGGATTCTGAAGTGAATTGGAAGCCAATGAAGAGATTTCAGAAGTGGAGTTACATGGTCAGAGCGGCGAGCCAAGAAGATGATCTTAGCAGCAGAGTGGTGAACAGAAACCAACGGACTGATGTGAGAAGAAGGAAGGCCAGTGAGAAGAAGGTTGCAGTAGTCCAACTGAGAAATAACCAATGCATGAACAAGAGTCTTGGCAGAAGAGACAGACAAAAATGATCGAATCCTGGCAATATTATACAGGAAGAAACGACAGGATTTAGCTACTGCCTCAATATGAGGAATAAAGGAGAGCGAGGAATCAAATATAAAGCCAAGACTACGAGCTTCCTTGACTGGAGTAAGTAAGTAATTCTAAAGAATGAGGCCAAAACAGACTTCTAAAGAACCTTGAGAATGAGGCCAAAAAGGTTGTGCCTCTTTCTCAGGAGGGGAAAACTTCCGGGAAGTTGGTGGACAGATTTTGGCACAGCACTATTAGGCAAGCCATTCTTCGCTCAGCTCCAGCCCCTGACGTCCATCTCTAATATAGAGAAAATAGAAAGTGCTTTACCTTACTGGACTGTTTTAAGGATTACTGAGATAATGAATGTGAACAGCACTTTGTTCAAACATTTGCCATGTGCTATATAAGTAGGTTCAGTTCAGTTCAATGCTCAATAACCAACCAGGTTTTTGCATATACACCAGATTAAGAACACAAAACAAGAAAAATCCATGATGTCAACATACAAGGAAATCAGACTGAGCATAAGTAGATAAAAAGGGATTGTGTTATATGAGTGTGTATTATTCATTTCAGTGGAGGCTGGTGGCTCTGATGTCAGTGGGGCAGTGAATCCTCTCCAGTCAGAACCAGCCAGTACTTTAAAGGAGCTATCCAAGGTGATGGTTCTGACTGGTTCTGACTGAAACCTGGAGCAGATTCACTGCCCCACTGACATCGGAGCCACCAGCCTCCACTGATATTGCAGCCAAGAGCCACTTCACATTTTGCATGATTGCTCTGATACATGCAACAAACAAGCGAAGTATAAATGAGAGACAGGCACCCCCACCTACTTAGAGATGTATGGGGATACACACTTCTGAATGCATAGTGTATGTCTCCCACTGATGGTATTTAGAGAAAGGCTTTCTTTAAAGATCTTAGCTTTTCCCAATGTTAAGTCTTCTCACCACCCGGCACATAACAACAGCAGGCAGAATGCTTACTGCCAATTCAGCCATGCTCCACTAATGAGTTGAACGCTCTGGAGGCCAAGTTAGAACATAGCTCATGGAAAATGTTGCTAGAAAGTTGTAGGCACAGTCCAATTCAGAGCCAGTCAGAGGAAGGTGGAGAATGATTCCAGAGGGAACCAATCAGCACGTTTTCCTCCAGTGACAGTTCCCAGGAGGGGTTCAAAGCAGAATGAAAAGAACCAAATTAAAAACCATCTAAAGGCCAATCACATGTGAGCTCAAACATATGGCTGTCTGCTTCCTCCATGGCGATGCTCCACTCTTAAAGTACAACATCTAGCATACAGTAGCCCTGTTCATGAATTCTTCATCTGGTGTTGAATGAACATGCGAGGAGAGGTGTGCTCAAGCCCCACCTCCTCGTTCTCTCATCTATCACCCTATATGCATGGAGGGCAACTGTCTGAACAGGAGAGCCACCTGTAGCTGTGTAGGCTGTCCATGCGACTAAAAAACTCTGGTGCTACAATAGACTAACACAGCTTCCACCCTGGAAATTATTAAAATTCTATGCATTTTCCCCATGAAATACACATTCCTGTGCACATTGCCCCATAAATGTTGGTAAGCAACTTTCCCCTAATATTCGTATTTTGGTGTGCATTTCTCCCTGGTATATGCATTTTTATATCCCTATTTTATTTTGTTTTTAATCTAAGCTTTGGAGATGTGTGCAATGCAAAAGATAACAAGGTTCAGAGAAAGGCGCAATGAAAAGGATAATAAGGTTCAGAGGTGTGTGTAGAGCAAAAGATAACCAGATTCGGAGAAGTGTGCAATGCAGAAGATAGCAAGTTTCGGAGAAGCGGGCAATGCAAAAGATCTGCTTTCTGATCCACATTTTAGTGCAAATTAGGCAAATTTACTTAAAAATGCTGACGGACTGTCAGAATCTGTCCTGTCCTTCAGCACCATCTGGCGGCAGCTTTCCATATAACCAGCCACAGGGCTTCGCAGGATGCGAGCCCTGGCTGGTAAAGCCTTGCAGGGTTCAGGCCCAGACCAGCAGGCACTCCCAGGTGGGCTCATACAGAACAGCTGGGAGCGGCCAGGAAAGGCCTATATAAGAACTGCATTTCCTTTGCCACGGCAACATGGTCTTTCGCTAGCTGCAGCTGGTTCCTGACCATTTGTTACCACAGATCTTGCCTCGCCAGACTCTTGTTCGTCACGACCACACCTCTGCCCCCTTTGCTACCTGATACGTGCCTGAACCTTGCTTGCCTTTGACCGTCGACTTTTGTCTCTGGCCCTTGTTTGGAATCTGTTCCTCCTGGACTCTGCCTCTTGCCTTGATCCCTGCCTGGACCTTGCCTGCTTGTTGACTGGAGTTCTCTTCTGCCTCTGGCCCTTGCTTGGATTCCGAACCTTTGTCTGACCTTGTGCCTGTTTCCTGGATCTGCCTCCTGCCCTCTGTTGGACTCTGCCACCTGAGACCCATGCCTCACTACCAGCTTGTTCCACCAGTATTCCAACTGCCCAAGCTGGTTATGTCTCCATCCATTCTGGCATCCCTAAGGACCTTGCCGCCCACGCCCCAGATCGTGACACCAACCAAATAAAAGGACACACACGCACACCGCCATAACAAGAAGATTGCTCCAGCCATCCTTACCTGGTTAACTTGGGTAGGAACTTATATAAATGTCTTTATATAAGTCCTACACACACACACACACCAAAAAAAGAGTCTTCCATTGATTTGCCCTTGATTGCCTCTCCCTTCCCAACAGCATGCAGAGCTGCAGCTTAGTCCTGCACAACCTACAGTACAGGCAGACTCAATTCTGAGCAGAGACGTGTTCTCAGCGGGGGGTGGAGGGAGAGAGAGAGAGAAAAGTAACTGATATGGATTGCAGTTTTCCCCCCTCAATCAATAGTGCTCCGGACTGCCAAGACACGCAGGAAGCACAAATAATACCCCTGCTGGGAAGCCCAGGGGTTAATTACCACTGGAAATGTGCGAACTTAACCGAGATCCGTGTGACCGGGGTTCTCGCCGAGACTGATTACCTTGATGAAAAAGCCATTAAGATCGAGACAGACTGTCTCGGGGCCAACGGCTCAGACGGAGCTCTTGGATTCACCTTGGTGATCGGCGGTTTGGAAGGAGGGCCCTCTGCCTCTCTTTGCAGCGCGCCCGGCCCGGTTCTGCATTTTGCTTGCTGGGAGTTAAGCGGTGATTTATTGGGTAATTAGGAACCAAGAGCCTAGCGCGATAAAAATGTATGTGGGCTTTGGAGAGAGCCTCCGGATCATGTTCTAATTGGAAAAGGGGAGACTGTGGTGGTCACAGATGGAGAGGTGCATGCACTCAGCCCCCATCCACAAACGCTCTCACATCTGAGCTGTTCAGGGCCACCATTTCTTGCAACAGTGAAATGGCTGAAATAAAAGAGATGAAACCAGTGGGCAGGATTTTCCAGCCACAAAACAAATGGGAGTCGTGTTCAATGCTGATGTGGACCTGACATGATCCACTTCATTTTGGATGGAAGCGTACGCGGCAACCTCATTATGGCACCGTGGCAGAAAGAGGCACCTCCCTCCCTTCCTCTCTGTCAGAGCAGCGACGACTCCAAAGTGGGCCTCTTAAAGACCCTGCAAATCAAACGCCTTCTGAGATGAGACCACGTTTAAGCCTATCCACACATTTTTTAAAAAAATGCTGACACCATTTTTAAAAAAAGGGGAAAAAAGATGCTGAATCATCTTTGCTCCAGGAGCAGAGCAGTCAGCAAGTCTGGATGATGGGGGGGGGGGGGGCATTGTTCTTGTGATGGATATTTAAAAAGGCATGCATGAATGCCCTTGCGCTTTTATAAATACATAAAAGCTAGAGCCTTCAGTGATGTAGGTGAGTTTGAAAAAGCATGCCGAGGAAGAGATGAACAGCGGTGTGCTAAGACTTCGCTTGCAATGTTACAAGGTGTCCTTCACAGCCCTAAATATCAGGAAAATGGAAGGACATGGAACCGTTTTTAACTACTGCACGTTGTCCTCATATGTTCTTCTTTCTAGAGTTTAGAGCAGTTCAGCAGCAGCAACTGTCAGAGATAGCTAAGCTAGAGGGATGTTCGGTGGTGCATCGGCACCAGGGCTCACAGGGTTGAAGTGCCGGGACTTTTAGATTAGCAGGGTTGACCATGCCCTGTCCTGCCCAGCCCACCTAGCCCAGACTGGGGCAGTATAGGAATGAATGAATGAATGAATGAATGAATGAATGAATGAATGAATGGGAAATGCAGCTAAATCTCAGAGTGGGGAATGGGGGCAGATGCATCTCTGCTTTTTGTACCCATGCCACTTGTGCATGTGCAAAATGGCTGTGCACTGTTTCCCTTACATTCTACACACACACACACACACACACACACATGTTTCTGGACCTATTTGGATTGGACCCAAACTAACAGCACAAGCTTATGTATGTCTGCTCAGAAGTAAGTCCTATCAACTTCAACGGAACTTACTCCAAGCGAAGTCGGTTCAGAATTGCTACCTAAGTTAGCGATCCTTCATTCCCATTTAAATCAGAGACTCTTCTGGTCGTCACGATTACCTTTTCACAATGATTTCAGTTGAGCCGAAGTGCAACTAACTCGGGCTGCAATCCTATACACCTTTACATGGGAGTAAATCCCATTGAACTCAGTAGGACTTACTTCTGATTAGACATGCAACGGACTGTGCTCTTACTCTGGATCCAGCCCATAAGAGTTTTCGCAATTCCATTCCACTGTGAGATTAAGCACCCTATGAAACATTCTTCCCTTTTGAAAACAAGGAAGCGGTTCGCCTCCATTTATTACTAACGCATCTGTTTCGGAAGCCAATGCAGGGCAGTTTATTGCAGAGCAGGTGGTTGGAGAGTCAATGAATAACTTTAGATCAGGAAGAGAAGAGCCTTCACCCATGCTTGAAGGATAGCAGAAAGCATTCAGGTTTTGCATTAAAGGTACTCCGAAGTGTCCGTGTTTTCATCAGTGACTAGCCTCTTAAATCTCAACCTACATTAGTAGTAGTAGTAGTAGTAGTAGTTACATTTATATACCGCCCCATAGCTGAAGCTCTCTGGGCAGTTTACAAAAGTTTAAAACGGTGAACATTAAAAAGAAATATACAAAATTTAAAACCATAAAAAGCATAAAATACAAACAAAACACACAATATCCATTTAAAAACAACTATTCTAAGGTCAGTTAAAAAACTCAGCATATGCTGTAAAATGCTGTTAAATACCTGGGAGAAGAGAAAAATCTTGACTTGGTGCCAAAAAGATAACAATGTTGGTGCCAGGCGAGCCTTGTCGGGGAGATCATTCCATAATTGAGGGGCCACCACTGAAAAGGCCCTCTCCCTAGTTGCCATTCTCTGAGCTTCCCTAGGGGTAGGAACCCGGAGGAGGACCTTAGATGTTGATATAGACACGATGCATCTGGAATGGGGAATCAGCCACTTTGAGGGACATATAAACATAAGAGAAATTGGCTGGGTTCACATGATCCCAGGGTGGGAAATAAGCCATGGTGGTGTAGTGGATAAGATGTTGGACTGGGAGTCAGGAGATCCAGGTTCTAGTTCCCACTCAGCCATGGAAACTCACTGGGTGACTTTGGGCCAGTCACAGACTCTCAGCCCAACCTACCTCACAGGGTTGTTGTTGTGAGGATAAAATAGAGAGGAAGAGGATTATGTAGGCCGCCTTAGGTTCCTTGGAGGAAAAAAGGTGGGAAATAAATGCAATAAATAAATAAATGGTGACTTATTTCTGACACCACACATACTGGTCACATGCCAGGTTTTTTTATATAGAATTACCTTCACTAGCGCAGCTGCACATTGTAGGGTGGGTAACCCTGCCGTGCCTCCTGCCAGGTTCATCTAATCTTGTAAACAAAGGGAGCAGGTGCATGACAAGCACAGGGGTGGGGGCAGAATACACAATGGCTTCTTTTCTTTCTCTGTGATCATCCAAACCCAATCACAGTGTCAACCCTTTTTACTTCATGGGAATGTCAGGCCTGCTGGAGCAACAGCACTGTTCAATTTGCAAATCACTGGTGTTAGGGTTCACTAGTGAAAGAGAAAAGACCATCTCATTTTCTTCCCCCTCCCCCCCAGTTAGCCACAAACCCAGAATCCTCATCTCAGTGACTGTGGAATTTGCAAAGTGATTATCAAGGAGGTGCTACTAAGAACTCTGGGTTGTGCCCAATGTTAGTCTAGCTTAAGTCCCATTCATTTTGATAGGTCTACTCTAACTAGAACTAACATTGTACACAACCCATAGCAGCTACCTTCTATTGTGAGTCAAAGCATCTAGTTCAGTATTGACTACATTGCCTGGAAGCAGCTCTCTTCAGACAGAAATGTGTTCCAGATCTACCTGGAGATGCCAAGGATTTTGAGCCTGGGATCTTTTCCATGCAAAGCTACTATTATTATTATTATTATTATTATTATTATTATTTATTTATTTATATAGCACCATCAATGTACACGGTGCTGTACAGAGTAAAACAATAAATAACAAGACCCTGCCGCATAGGCTTACATTCTAATATAGCCCTTCTCCAATTCCCTTTCACTATGTTCCCAGTTTTAATTCATTTTCCCATTTCTTTAGTAGAAGCTAGGCTTTCAAGTAGGGCTGTGCACCACCTCAGGCCGAACCCCAGAAGCTGAGCTGAGGCGGGCCAATTCGGCCCACCTTAGCCAGAATACAAGACCTGAGGTGCTTCAGGTCAGGTCTGAAGCACCTCAGGCTGATTCAGGGCGGGGGTGCCTAGGGTGACCCTATGAAAAGGAGGACAGGGCTCCTGTATCTTTAACAGTTGTATCGAAAAGGAAATTTCAGCAGGTGTCATTTGTATATATGGGGAACCTGGTGAAATTCCCTCTTCATCACAGCAGTTAAAGCTGCAGGCACCCTGCCCTCTTTTAAATCTGGTCACTGTAGTATAGCTCCTGCAGCTTTAACTGTTGTGATGAAGAGGGAATTTCACCAGGTTCTCCATATATACAAATGACACCTGCTGAAATGCCCTTTTCTATGCAACTGTTAAAGATACAGGAGCCCTGCCCTCCTTTTCATATGGTCATCCTAGCAGTCAGGGATATTCAGGGATAAATGAGAGGTGGAACTGAGATCACCACGGAAGCAAGTGAACGTCATGTGCCCTATTAGTGATGACTGTGACACAATCCTGCAATAAATGGCCGGTGTAGACTCCCCCGACATCAGACATTGCATTGTCTTCTAGGCCCTGGAGGCGTCTGACTACAGACTGTACCAGGCCATCCACAATTCGCTTGACTACCAGTCCACACATGCAGCTTCCTAGCATCATCCCTGAGAGTAGGATAAGGAGAGGGGGAATCTTTACATTAATGGAATCATGAGGGGGGAACCTGCTCAAAAGATTCATCTCCCCACACTTTGGAGCACGCTAACCAGCCATTCCTGCCACTCAGAAGTTTAACGCTGCCCTTGCGGGAGGTTTGCTGCTCTTTGCTGTTTCCCAGTCCTGGCTGAGGAGTTGCGCCTCCGTTAACGTCATCACCAAGGCAGCAAGATTCCCTGAAGCGCTCGTCACTCACTGGCAGCTGGCATTGTAACCGACGGGCTATTTATAGCTCGCACGCTTCCCTCGGCACCATTCTTTTCTCACTTAATAAAAAGGAATGCAAAAAAAGTGGGGGCACCTTTCCCCACCCCACCCACAGAAAAGCCCCCCCCCCCCAGCACTTCTGCCTCACTGCTCCTTATTTCAGCAATGAAACGCAAACGGACGGTGTGCTTCTTGTACAGGCTCTAGCCGGGTTAGGCTTTATTCGTGAGTAACCCTAACTTCTCTAGGCCGGCTTGTATCCCCCAAACAGAGCTATGACACAGAAGACAGACGTCTTTACAAATAAAATCATGGCTTCATCCAAAGTTTTCCCAAAGCTGCGCATAGCCATGCAGGTCATAGAGTAGTGGGATATCTGTGCATTGGGGGGTTTAAAGCAAGGGAGGAGTTTATTAGGTGAATTAACTGTGGCATGTATTCCATTAAAGGCTGAGAGGAGTCAAAACTGGGGTGTGATTGACGAAATTGGGAACTTTGATTGGTGGTTGATGCTGCTGCTGCTGCAAGATTCAGTTATGACTAGGGTGACCATATGGAAAGGAGGACAGGGCTCCTGTATCTTTAACAGTTGACTAGAAAAGGGAATTTCAGCAGGTGTCATTTGTAGATATGGAGAACCTGCCGAAATTCCCTCTTCATCACCACAGTGAAAGCTGCAGGAGCTATACTGGAGTGACCAGATACAAAAGAGGGCAGAGCTCTTGTTGTTCTGCAAAGTGTCATGCAAATTGGACACTACTGAGTGATCCAGACATGCCCTAGACCCTGGGCCCACCACCCATGCCTTTTTCCTCCCAACTTGCACAGGCCTTCAGTCAACAGAGCAGTGATTCAGGCAAACTTGGTAGACAGACCCTACTATTATAGAAGGCTACTTTGTGCCTCTCAAGGCAAGAGATGGACTCTCCATCTTCAAGAAGAAAGGAATTTATTTATTTATTTATTCATTCATTCATTCATTCATTCATTCATTCATTCATTCATTTCATTTCTATAGCACCCAATAGCCAAAGCTCTATCTGACACTTCTCCAGTCCAGTTGGGTGTGGCCTTCTACAAGCAGGGAGAGACAGATAAAATCAGCAGTGATTAAAGCTCCATTTACTACTACTACTTTCTCTTTATGGCATATAGAATATGTAGTAGAAGGATTGCTATTTCTTTTAGAGTTGATTTCCTCACACTTGTGTACTACAAAGGCTGTAAGCTGAGACATGCTGTACTAAGTTTCTGCATCTGGGTCCCCCCCCCAGCCCCCATCTTTGCATGATCCCTCTTGTGTGAAGCTTGAATACAACACTCTCCTGCATTAATGCTTTACCCAGAGTTTACCCATAATTTTTTTTCTGCCAAATCATTGTACAAACAAAGTACAAGGTGTGTTTTTTTCAGTTACTGGGCTGTTGGATTCCTTTGCCTGCTCCCTCCCTGTATCCCAAATGCCTTTGAGGCATTGTAGTACTGGCATGTAGAACAGCTGTGGGGGGGGGGAAGGTACCATTTTTGCCTACCTCTATAGTCTGGCAAAACAACCCATGAACAATTTATGGTAATAGGTTCACACCCAATGACAATCCTGAGTTAAAAGAGCCAGTGTGGTGTAGTGGCTAAGGTGTTGGACTGGAAGTCGGGAGATCCAGGTTCTAGTCCCCAATCGGCCATGGAAACCCACTGAGTGACTTTGGGCCAGTCACAGACTCTCAGCCCAACCTACCTCACAGGGTTGTTGTTGTGAGGAAAACATGGAGAGGAGGATTATGGGTTCCTTGGAGGAAAAAAGGTGGGATATAAATGTAATAAATTAATAAATAAAACAACCCAGAGTCACAACCTAACAACAAACAATGAGTTTTCTTCCATAGTTAACCCATAGTTCTGGGTTTGCATTAGGGGTGTGATCCGCTCCGATTAGGAGCGTAGAAGCAGTAGCGGATTGGCCTGCTCCGCCTTACCCAGAGGCGGAGTAGGAGCGGACCGCGGACCCCCTAGAAGCAAGGCGAAGAGAAGCGGCCATTTTTCGGAGCTCCTAGTTCAGGCGGAGCGCTCCGGTCGCCATCTTGAAAACATTTCGCCATAGGATTGCATTGCGGCAAATAATCGCGCATAACTAGGTTGTTTTTGAAGCTATCGTTCTAGAAATTCTTGTGCTCAGAGAGTCGTGGATGGGGGTCATTTTGAGACCACTCTCACCTCTCTGCGTTGTCTGGGTCGCGTGCTATATTTTTGTGAAAATCGGGTCAACCGCGCGGCTCAAACGGCGTTTTCGGCTTTTCGCCCATAGGATTGCATTGAGGGAAAGAATCGGGGATAACTGGGGGGGGGTTTAAGCTATCATTCTGAAAATTCTTGTGCACAGAGAGTCATGGATGGGGGTCATTTTGAGACTACTCTCAACTTTCTGCATCGTACGGGTCGCGCGCTAGAAGTTTTTAAAAAATCGGCGGGAAAAATACCTTTTCCAAAGGGCTGAAGGGCAGAGTCAGCTCCAGTTCATGATGATCCCAAAGTTGGAGGAGGGCATAGGCAAAACGGGTAACTTGGGATTCTGGGAAACTTCTCTTTCTTCATCTGAATGGGCTTTTCCCCGTGTTTTTTAACACAGTAGCCCCACCAAATGCACAAACACAACCTGAAATCATATAGTAAGCCAAGAATAAGAGATAGAAACACAGCACTGCTCCCCACCCTAACCTTGGTGAACAACTGAATCGATGTGGTGCAAGGGGATGAGCTCCCCTAGGGCATCTCATCGTGGACGTGCCCCCACTCTCTCCTGCACTGGAAGGCCATTAGAGCCTTCCAAAGAGAGTAAAACGGTGGAGCAATGCCTATCATGAGTTGAAGTGAATGCTCACTTTTCAGTGGTGGAGCAATGCCTGTTATGAGTTGAAGTGAGCGTTTTACTTCTTCTCAGAGCTGTTGGTAGCTGTCTTGAACTGGCAGCTACTTCCCCCTCCCCCGGGCACGTCCCCCTATTGCTGGTAAAAGACAGATATAGCCTTTTTAAAAAAATTCTTCTTGCTGTTTATTGAGCAACACTGCTGCTTTTAATTCCACCCCTCCTTTGTTTATTGATTGATTTATTCCATTTTATATGCATTACTGGCTTATCCTTGGCTCACTTCCTTATGCCCCCAGAAATGCCAGCTGCATGCCTGCCTGCCTTCCCTCCCTCCTCCCCTGCCCACCTCGCAGGGATGTTGTGTGTGGGGTGCCCGATTTTCAAAAATTCCCCAAAAATCAGGGGATGATGGGATTGCTTTGAAACTTGGTGTGTATGTGTATATCCCCATGAGGTGTCATGGTGCCAAACATGAGGTTTCTAACTTTCACAGAAAAAAAGTTGTATAATTTTTTAGCTTTCAATGCAAGCCTATGGGGGGGGGAAACGGAGCTCCGGATCCGGAGCTCCGGGCGGAGCGGAGCGGAAGTGGGCGGAGCGGGGGCGGGGCGGAGCGGCCCGATCCGGAAAATGGCGGATCTGCAAGTGAAGCGGAGCGGGGGGTCCGTGCATACCCCTAGTTTGCATGTTACAACAACCCAAGATTCAACAACCCACACTCAACCCATACTCAGGGTTGTCATTACATGCAAACCAAGTCTCTATGTAGGGTTCTAAATGTCATGGAATGCAACACTAAGGAACAAAGCATGTATGCACACACAAGGGAGGCGCACAGTTTAATTGCAGTGAACTACAACCACATACCACTATGCAGTGTCCAATTTTTTTTCTTTGAAAAAGTCTTGCTGTGCAGTGTTCCACCCTCCTTCACTCTGATGCCTTGCAAAAATAAAAGCACAAATATCTTGCATAATTTACAATCACACTGGCAGATCCCGTTCCATTCCTTCCCAGACATGAGTAATCACACGCCATACCCTCCCATTCCACAAATGGCCATAACTGAAAAGTTGAGATAGCGAAGAATAATTTAGGCAAGCAGAAATGTCTTCCAAAGCGATCAGGGACACAGCTGTAGGACTTCCACTGACTTCCCCTCCTGATTTGTCATTTTCAGCTCTTGGGCTGGCCCCTGTGTTTGCCAATACGGAGAGGACACCAATTTGCCAGCTTAGCTCTTTTCTCACGGAAGGTCTAGTAAAATGCTCCTGTGCACTTCTTTAATGGATCTCCGCAAAGTGAACCCTGTTTTCATCTGGACAGATTACATTTACATCCTGTCACATCCCATTAGTTGTTTACAACCTCGTGCAACTTCCTCATCCCATCTGCTCATATTGCACCAGCATAATAAAAAGTAAGGTGACCATTAAAAAAATATTCCCTGTAAATCAAACTCCCATCTACGCAACAAGAACTGGAGGGCCCAATTCGCTTTTGTGAGGCTTAATATTGTGATAAATCACAGGCTATCCTAGAAATGACACATACGCCAGAGAATTTGCTTTCTAGTGCCTGCCAACTTGTTTTAAAGAAATAGCGAAGGGCAGAATAAGCCACAAATATAAAAACAGCCAAAACAATATTGGCAAGCCTTACAAGGTTGTTGTAAGGGTTACCAGTATTAATAATATATCTGAAGCACTTTGAACATGACCAAAATTCACCAATTTCTTCATAAAGAGGATGAAATAATTTAAGATTTTGTAAATTTTATTTTTAGAAATGGAATGTGGGAGAAAGCAAAATTGATGGATGTGTCCTTCCAGGCAGAGGGCTTTGAGTGCTTAGGTCATGGGTGAGCAACACAAGGCTGCAGGACCTTCTGTGGGCCCCATGGCAGCAAGTAAAACATTGCCACGTTAGCACTATGGAGTGCTAAACAGGCCAAAATTCAGTTGTTCTGAAGTTAAATTTGGCCTATTATGTGCTACTTAGCCATAACACAGACATGTTTTTCTAACCCACAGTAAGGGAGTATCTGGGGATGATCCCCAGACACACACACACACCCCTAAGTTACCCACCCCTGACTTAGATCTTAAAAGCCTAAGTCTGACTCCCTCTGTAGTCACCCATGACTGTGATGCCAAATTAGGGTTGCCACCTCTTTTCAGGCTTCTCATAGTTACCAGCTACATAGCAGGCAGGTCCTCTCCACGCTGGGAATAGCTGGACCTATTAAATTCAGCCAGTTCAAATGGGTGAGAATTTGATGCATTTTTGAAAGAAATTTGCCAATAAATGTAAATTTCTTCATGCACAGGATGGAAAGACCTTGAGATTGATTGATTGATTGATTGATTGATTGATTGATTGATTGATTTAAAAAATCAAATATGGAAGAAAGCAAAACTTATCCATTCATCCACCCTTTTGTCAACCATTCCTTCTTCTTCTACTCCAAATCCTTTCTCTTATGAAAAATTCAACCATTCTCTTTCAATTTGATAGAAAGGAAATTGCTTTTGAAAAGAAATTCAGAGGAGAAGAAATTTCGGAGAAATGCCCATGGCTTTGGCTTGGGGTTCTTGTGCTTACCTTACTGGTGAGATGACTGAGGAATGTGTGTGAGTAACCTGCCTTTCATTGTACAATCATCTCTCTGACAGCCTGTAGCCTCCTTGGCTTCCCCCACTTCCCACCCGGGGGAGACATCATGAATTTATTCCTCCCATAGGGCCTTTTCAGATCAGAATGTGCAGGAAGCCTGGGAGACTATGCACCAATGGTGAGGTATGTAATAGAAAGAAAAATACAGACAACTCACAGAGATTAGTTATGGTCAAAAACACCACCAACACACATTCAAAATAAATTATAAACTGCCCTGAGAATGAGGCAGAAAAATGAAAGCCCCTTTCAATGGGGAAAGAAAACTTTCAAGAAAGTCCTTAGATTTTTCTTGTCTTACTCCCTAGGGATAAAAGGATACTTTTCAGAATTTTCTCCACATTTTCTTCAACGTTATTTTTTGTGATGGCATTCCCTCCCCTCAATGCCCTGGAGTGATGCTAGATACATGGGGCATTGTGGAGAATGCAAAATGGGAACCAGGTTGCCAACACAATTGATGCTATTGCCATTTGCAGCGGCAGTGCAAAAAAAACCCAACCCTAAAACCCTTGGGGGGTGGGGTGGAGAAAGAAGCTGTTCTACATCCCTTGACCATGGTGATGCCGACCTGTGAGAAAGTTGGAGAACTTCTCCTCCCCTGGGAGAATCTCAGTGAAATTGTCCGTCCCCCCAATTTCTCCACCCACAAATAGGGTGGAGAATTTTGAGAGGCTGACTGTGTGCACAGCTCTACTTAATTCCTCAATAATATGCTACATATCTGCATATAAGTTACAAGTTTTATCACTTGATAAAACATGCGGATGAGACCATGTGCTTGAGTTATTGGCTCTGCTTATATTTCTTATTCTGGTTCTGTCCTTATGGCATGTCACCCTAATCTGGCTTAGGGTAGATCAGTGGTCTTGAACCATAGATCTAGATTTGGCAGGTGGACGTACCACTTCCCCTGGCCCCAACCTCTCTTTCACCCCAACCACCAATCTTTGGGTGGTTTTCAGGCATTTGTATGTTTGCATGGGCCTTGATCCCATGTGCAGGTAGACACTTTGCTGGTCATGAGTGTGTGCTTGCAGCACTTCACTTATATACGTTTTCTCCGTAATCCTTACATCAGTCCTGCAAGTCTAGACCGGTGGAGGCTGGTGGCCCCTATGTCAAGGCTGTGTGTGAATCCAATCAGGGTTTCAGAAAGAGCCAGTCAATACCCTAAAGGAGCTAAAGGAGCCATCTTGGGGTAGGGTTCAGCACCTTGGATGGCTCCAGAGTTATCAGAGCCAACAGCATCCACTGGTCTTGTCCAGTATTTTCTCTATTTCGCAGTAAGGGGGTGCCTGAAGCTGAGAGAACCGTGGCCTTCATTGTTTAGGTGAGATTGGAAACAAAGATTTCCTGGCTGACGGCTTCCATTTTTCACCAGCTCTCTTATTTAAGGGGGAGTCTATTCAGCCATGCTAGTTTCCACCTTTATTCTGAAGTTGGCAGGGTCCCTGGAAGTCCAGCCCAAAGGAAGACAAAATAACCCGGTCAGGCTGGTGAAATTGAAAGGCGTGAAGGTTTAAGGCCTACAGAGGCAAGGTAATAAAGGCAGGCCTAGAAGCCTGGAGTTTTTCTGTTGGGAGGGAGTATCCCTGGGAGGAGTCATTTCATTTCTCCGGTTAAGATTCATTCCCTGGGTAAGTTTCATTTCTCCAGTTAAGTTTCATTTCTTCATGATTGAAACATCACTTTCAGTTTTGGGGGGAAGAGGGAATAAAAGAAGAGAGCCAGACAGAGAGCCAGAGCCAGAAAAGAGCCAAGGAAAGACCAGAGCATAAGGAAAGAGCAGAAAGGTGCAGCTTGAAGAAGTCTAGGTGCAGCTTAGGGGAAAGAACTTGCATTCTTGCAACTTTTATTTTCTTTCAATGCCTTTGTATCACGCAGCTCTATTGACTTAATAACTTTATTGTAATTTGTCTGTTTTCACTAGTATGTGTGTTAAACCTGAAGTGTCTGGACTGTCTCTCACCCCACGTCTACAGCCTAAACCCCATGTTACTGGGAAGGGAAAGGTAAAAAGAAGGAAGATGGGACTCTTAAGGAGGCAGAAATCCAGATGTTTTGGACTTCAAATCCCATCAGCCCCATCCAGCATGGCCAGGGTTGCGGATGATGGGAGTTGTATTTCAAAGCATCTGGAAGACTCCAGGTTGGGAAATGTATATTTTTAGAATCACATGTCACCACTGAGAGGGCAGGGGGCTGTGCTTTGGAATGGAAACACATACCTATAAAGCACTCTCTGCAATTTATAAAAAGGGTGATTACCAGCTGTAATGCATTCAGAAGATTATGCTGGTAGGGAACAGAGTCAAAATTGAGCAAATGAAAGAGGATGACGGTTGCAGGCATATATTTCCATTCCAGGAAAAGCACAGTTTTGCGGCCCCCATGTGCTGACGGCAGCAAGAAGAAGGAGAGGGCTTAACCACCAGCTGGGTGCCCCATATGGCTAGTGAATCATTGACGAGACCAAATCACCCAGTGGGTTTTTTTACAGCCCAAACCCACCAGCTGGATGTCGTGATGCAAAAGGGAATGGCAGGAATATGGTCCGTGCACTGGCACACATTTTGACTACTTGTACACAAAGGCCTTTGGAATCGCCGCCAGCCCTGACTCCTTTGACCTTTTGTGAAAATGCTCCGATCTTTCATGGTTGGCAGGCAGCAGCCTTCATTTGAAAGCTCTAAGTAAGGCTATTGATTCTTCTCTTGGCACAAATCAGCCCTTTCAGCACACAGAGTTTGGGTCCTGCCTTCCAGTTGACCTTGCCTTGTCTTTTCAGTAAGTAAAATCAGGGCTCAAAACAACATGATTGCTTTCCTTTTGATTCAGGGTCCTGTAGACATAACCTCCACACCCAGGACAAAAACCTTGTTCTCCAAACACTTTCTTCTCCCTGAAAACTATTCTTTAGTCTCACACCATTATAGCAGTATTAGATAGGTCAAGCCTGTTCCAATATGGCATCCTCTAGCTGCTTTGGACAACACCTTATTACTGCAAACAAAAGTATCTGAAAGTGACTTCAAGTCATTGCCCTTGGCCGTAGCCCTGTGGCAGTGTGGAACCCAACCACTGGGAAGTGTTTCCTTTTGTTTTGATTTGATTTTTGGCAATAGCTGTGCTGCATTAGTAATATGTGAATTCAGCCTGAGTAATATAAAACCAAGTGGTTTGAAGCTTATGTGGATTTAGGCCATATTGTCCTGAATCCCCTTCAAAGCAAAACCAATGAATATCATTAAGTAAAGGAAAGTTTTATTCACAGAACATAAAATCAGGCACACATTAAAACAAACACAAAACAATATGCTACGTAATGCAGCGCTATGAACATAAGAAGAGCCCTGCTAGATCAGACCAATGTCCTATTTAGTCCAACGTCCTGCGTCTCACAGTAGTGTGAGACACCAACCAGACACCTTTGGGAAGCCTGCAAGCAGGACGTGAGGGCAGCAGGACACCCTCTCCCACGTTGCATAGCGACTGATGTATGTAGGCATACTGCTTTTGATACTGGAGGTAGCACACAGCCATCAGGACTAGTAGCCATTGGTAGTCTTCTCCTCCAGGAATTTGTCTAACCCCTTTTTAAAGCCATCCAAAATGGTGGCCATCACTACATCTTGTGGTAGCGAATTCCATAGTTTAACTATGCGCGGTGTGAAGAAGGACTTCCTTTTATCTGTCATGAATCTCACACCAACCTGCTTCATGGGATGACCCCGGGTTCTCATATTATAAGAGAGGGAGAAAAATGTTTCCCTATCCACATTCTCCACACCATGCATAATTTTGTACACCTCTGTCATGTCTCCCTTTACTCACCTTTTCTCCAAGCTAAACAATCCCAGCTGCTGTAAACTTCCCTCCAGTCACTTTTCTGAATTTTTTCCAACTCTACAGTATCTTCTTCTTCTTTTTTGGTGCAGTGACCAGAAACTGTACACAGTATTCCAAGTGTGGTCGCACCATAGATTTGTTAAGGGCCTCGTGATATTGGCAGTTTTATTCACTCTCCCCTTAAAGGATCAGGCTTGCAATCATTGGCTGCTGCTTGATGCATCTGTCACCGGAGGCCCAGGTGGTCTCCAGGTGACCTCAAAGCTCTACTCTGATGTTTCCAAGAAGTCTTCAGTGACAGCCCCAAGTATAACACATTACAATAATGTAATGGGGAGGTGATGCAGCCAGGCCATCCCTTCCGCAGCTGGCGCATGAGGCCTGGCTGTTGATAGAAAGTGCTCCATGCCATGGAGGTCACATGGGGCCTCACATGACAAAGGTGCTTCAAGCAGCAGCCCCAGACTGCAAACCTGGTCTTTTAAGGGGAGAGTGACCCCACCCAGAACTCATAGTGATGTATGGACAGGTGGCACTTCATTCTATAAGATCTGGACAGTTAGACTATTTATCTCCATGTGCTTCCCTCGCTTTGAGACTTTCTCTCTTGCTCAGAACCTCTGGCAACAATGACATTTGTCTGTGTGACTATGTGCTATGTATTATTTTATTTTCTTAATTAGTTGTATAATCCCTGTTTTTATAGATTTGGACAAATTTGTACACTTTGATATATTAATAAAGAAATTTACAACAACAATAACAACAGCTCCATTAACACTTTCTTTCCTGCCCTTATCTCCCAATCTTACAACAATATTGATCCGGAGCTGTCTAAATGTTCAGAAAGACCCAGGGTGGGGGCATGGGGGCACAGTACAATTATACGCTGACACTGAAATTGCGCACCCACACCGGGGTTTGTCGGGGACTTACCCTGACGTGTTTCTTTGGAGCGAGGCAATGACACCCAAGATGGCGTCAAGACAGCCCCAAAGCCTCACTCCAGAGTCGCAATGGAGGTATGGCCAGGTAGTGCCTGGTGGAAGGCAACCTGTGATTGGTCGCCTTCCACCAGGAAGAAGGCGGGGGCAGCTGCAATTCCCGGATGGCCACCAAGAAACCCTGCACTTCCTCCTCAGTGTTTCTGAGGGACATGGTGCCAACCCAGTACCATGAAGGTACCCTTTGTATCCCCAGGATACAGATGCATAACTGAGGCCATCAGAGGGAGCCAGGCCACCTTCTAGAGCCAGACCACCTTCTAGCGCACCTGGATTCACCCCTCTCTCCTGTTACAAACTGCCACTGCTGAGGACTTCAGAGGAAGAAGACGTAGCAGCCCTTCTACTGTGTTTATTCAACTCCATGACCTGCTGGACTTTGCCACAAAATATCTAGTGCCTGAATTTGCTTTATTACCTCCTCCCTCCCCCTCCCCTCCCCCATTTGTGCCTTCTCTTTTAGACTGTAAGCTAGGGTGACCATATTTTGGAAGCCAAAAAGGAGGACAACATGGCTGCCAACAAGGGGGCATGCCCACCCAAACATGGCCTTGGTCACATGTCTGATTTCACAGCAAACCTGTTCTAAGTAACATCTTAATTAACGCAATTATCAGCCATTGTTACGAAATATTATATATTATAGCAAACAAATTGGAGAGGAAGGTGTATGGGTCAAAATGCATTATTTAGGAATATCACCTCCAAATCATCCCCCCCCCAACTCACACAGAAAACTACAGCCCTCCTCCCCCAGACACTGCCAACATGCACATGCATTCATTCATAGTAGGGTTTGCTTGCAGAATGATATATATCCAACACATTTTTCAGCCATAAGGGCCTTGTGCTTCCCCAAGTGATAGTGCATGCATATGCAGCAGTAAATATAGAAACAAAACTTACTGACACAGCAGCAAACTGTTTACAGCCCTTTTCACTCATTGTGTTGAGACCACCGAAGTCCCATAGTAAAGAGCAGGATAAACATCCATTCGTTTAATTGCTCCCATTGAGCGTTTCCTCAGAAATGTCTTGTAAACAGAAGACATGTCTCCAATGCTAGATAGTTTTAATAAGTCATTTGCTACCCTATTCTAACCCTAAAACCAGATCAGATCCCCACTGCATTTAGCCCAACAGCTGCTGATGGCAAGATGTACTACCACGCCACAAGAGAAAGAATCCCTTACAAACGTTGATTCGGAAGAGCAGTCAAAATGCCCCCAAGTTCTAATGGATCAGCAACATTGGTTTTAAAACAAATTCTAAAAAACTACAGCACCCTTGGTGTCAATAATGCAATATGTCCAACTGCCACAAGCAGTTAATAACTGCAGGAAGATGCTTTCTACAGAACCCCCCTTGGGTACACAAGTATTTGAGATTGAGGCCACATTGCAGCAAATCCAGGTTTTCCACCAAGTCTATCACCAGCAGGCAACCAAAAAATCCTAGGGCATGTCTAAACCAGGGGGGTGGAGGGGGAGGATCTGGCGATATGGTGATCGTGAGATCCTCCCCTTCAGTCTCTACATGATTCGTGATGTCCCGGGAGGAAGAGGATGTCACGCCTGCCATTTTGTTTTTGTTTTGTTTTTCTTTAATCGAAAATGAGTGCTCAAGTGCTCCAGTGAAAAGATGAGGTGTATATATATATATATATATATATATATATATATATTCCCGCTCCCCCCACCCCACCCTCGACGGGCATGGCGCTCCTGAGGAGCTCTGTCCCCCATGCCCAGTTCCAGGCTCCTCATGGTTACTCGTGAGGAGCCGGGACGAAACTAGGATGGCAGCCCTCACCTCCAGCGATCTTGGGATCACCCCGAGACCACAGGAAAAGTCAGGATAGAAGTGTAGTGCAATATCCCAGGATGATCCCTGGGATATCGCCCCATCTAGCCATGCCCCTAGACCTCTGGCAAGTGCATTTGTATGATACATCTCTTTGTCAACCACACTTTACCTTTTAAGGCATATACTTCATTCAAAAAAATATACCCCCAGAAAACACAATGGATCTGTTCAGGCAACACGCTAAGCCATGGTTAGGCCATGAACCCTTTTGCAGCACACGGTTTGTAAGCATATTTAAATCGTGATTATGTAGCCACCATGGTTAGGAATGGTTCACACGACACACTGAGCCATACTGTTTAGCCCAAAATCCGTAACCACTATGGCTTAGCGTGTTGTCTGAACAGGGTCATTGTTTGAAGTGGCTTCCATCAGGCTCCTCCCTCAGCTGTCACCACCAGCAGCAGCCCTTCCAGCAGAATGGGAAGCAGGGCCATTCCACCAGCCCCCCTGAAAGACCTCTTGCATTTTTCTCTTCTCTTCCCAACCCTTTTTTTCCTTTTGGGTTGTGTCTTTTCCGACTGGAAGCCTGCAAGCAGGGACTGTCTTGTTTTTTTATTGATTCTTTGTAAGCCAGTCCAGGAGGGAATCTACACCAGTGCTTATCACGTTCTATATTACCACTGAAAACGTTATATTTTCTGCCATTTTAAAACATAACGGAGCACACTGAGGGATTAAAGCGTTACTTACCTTTCGCTGTGACGTTATTCAATCATTAAAGCAGGACACCCTGATTCTTGTCTAGCTCTAGCTTGGAGTTTCTGTTCAGCGGACGTTACAGTGTTCCGCCCACTTCCTGTTCTACTGCATTCACCCTCCCACCAGGAGAAACGCAGGAAGTACTGTTGTTTTTGGCGCCGAAAACAAATGAACACGCCCCCATGTCAACGACTGGATGAACAAAGAGCGTTGAAATTTAAAAGACACAGAGCGATAACGACGAAAGGGGGCACATACGACCTCATGCAACGCTTTTACAACGAGGAAAAAGAAAACATGTCTCGCTAGAAAGGAGAAAACAGTGAGGATACAACATTTCAAAATGAGCGTCATGTGTCCCAATGAGGTATTGTAACCCATCATTAGTAATGTTATTTTTCATAAGTGTAGATCCAGCCCAGGAGTCTTTTTGAAGAGCAGAGAAAAATGCTATAAATAAATACAGGGGGGCGGGGAAACCTAACTAAATAAGAGGCCCTTAGCTGTCGTTACCCATAAGCTTCAGAGCCAACCAGTGAAGAAGGTGACCTAAAAGAAGACTTCCAGTGGAGGTGAGGCAGCATCTTTACCGACCAAGTCCTCCTTCAATAGCAAAAAGCATGGTAGAGTTCTAGTGACTTTATTGGCATACCATTTTCCCTGCAAAATCATGTTTAAAACAGCCACAACAAAGCAAGACAAAAGTATCAACCCAAAAATAACACACACACACCAAAAAATTTGGACTGAACAGCCCTTGAAACAGAACATGTCTTCAAATAGAGGACTGTCCTCTGACAGCTTTTCAAATAGAGGGCTGATCTCTATAGAGTAGGGCACATGGCTACCCTATAGAGTCTCCCCATGCCAGTGCTCTCCTGCTAGGAAAGTGAGGCAATGATGCCATGGGGAGGGGTCAAAGTGTGGACTCCTATCTTGTCTGGAGCTGCCAAGGCTAGAACTTGGAACGTTTGGTTCTGGTGTGTGGCTACCTTGAGTGGTGCGCTATCAAGACTGCAGGCTGGAAGGCTGTCCTGACAGGGAAGTCTTCCCAGGCTCTTGGACTGATTCCCAGCTCGACTCCTGGCTCCCATCTGTGTACAGCTCAGCCTTGACACACGTGCCCCAGGAATTCTGACACATGCCCTTCATGTGGCAGGAACAAGCCACACAGGAGCAGCTCCCTCATGGGGAATATGACCCAGGTCCAGCCCAGGGTATTTTGCTGACTGAGGCAAAATACAAAATGGTGCCTGCCATGACACAGGCTCTGAACAACAGGCCTGACCGCGGACACTCCCTGCTCAAGCTAAGCCCCACCACTTGAGGAGCCTGAGGTGAGGGACAACCACCGCCTTTCTCCAAACTATGTGGAGAAAGGGGTTAAATTGGAAGGATTTCGGTAATAAATTAAAGCACTGTGAATTATATGTACTGAGGTGAACTATTGTCAGAGTGGGTGTTAAATGTAAATAACTGCAGATGATAATTGCCAAACAAACATGTGGGATTTTTCTGGTAGTTAAAACAAACTGATTAAAATTTTATTTTAAAAGTTCACAAGCTTTGTTTCATAATAAAACAGTTCCAAAAAAAAAAAAACACCTTTTAAAACCTCTCATCCAATCCTTTCACTCTTCTCATACACGCTTTCCTTTCTCTCACACCTTCACGCTTAAACTTTCTTTATTATCAGGATTGTTTAATATACACCAACTGACTATCAGCACACCACCCTCAAAAGACACCACTCTCTACACTGAACCTCAAATTCTCCAGAACCCAAGTACTCTACACACCAAGAGCTAACATACAGAGCTAACACAGAGAGCGCTCACAATCCCCTCAGTCCTTCCCTTATATACCACTCCTCCCCATCCCAAGACATTCTAACTCCACCCACTCATGTCAACATTCTAAACACACCAGACTTACAAATGGTAGACATGCATTAGGGAACTGACTTGTGGGGTGTAACGTCACAGTGCCCTCCCCCATTTCATGTACAGAAGCCAACCGGACTGGCAGCTGAATCTTACTTCAACACTGGCAATGGAACAATGTCCTCACCGCCCAAAGCACCTGGGGCCAGCTAGCTAATTTAGGGCATACCCGCTCCAAAAGAGGGGTATGCCTGGGAGATCAGGAGAAACAGCTGAGGGACTGCCATTGCCACCCCCCAGTATCTGCTGCCTGAAGCCATCACCTCACTCTGCGTAATAGTAGGGCCAGCCCTGCTATGACCTCAGTAGGGGCCCTCAGGAGCAAACTCAGGTTTGTTGCTGCTTAACATGTAAAACGCTTCTAAGTCTCCCCAGTTTACTGGATCATTCTTCTAATATTTATGCAAAATGCAATCAACAGATTGCAGCTTCCCTTGTTTCCCTAAGCAGAATTCAGTCGTGTTCACGGCCTGGCTGCCTTCTGCATATCCACTTTGTTTGCTTGCTGCATGACAAATTTGCTTAGAAACTGTACCTGTATTTTATTCCTAGAAAAGGAAGCCACATGCTCGAGAATGCTATCATTTGGTGTTTCTATTCCCAACGCTGCCTGCCTTTGGCTCTTTGGAGAAGATGCGGTTTCTTCCTCAAGTAAATAATCAAAGATTAGGGTGAACCAAAACCATAAAAGTGGAATGTGACTAAATATGACTTAGCTGAGCAGAAACATTCAAGAGAACCTGTGCTGTAGCAGACTAAAATTGTTTTGCACGGTGATTCATGAATAAAACAAGCATAATCCTTTTTATAAAAAAAAATAATAATCTTATTTTCACTCCCTGAAATATATTTACCAGATCTACTTTCATCTCCTCTCATTGCTTTCCCAGTAACCAACGTGTAGGAGAGGATTAGCAGGGCAGAAATGGTGTTGCACACCGATAAAGACTCAAGTTGGAAACCAAAATAAATAAATAAAAAGTAAAGCCCAGCACAAAAAGAAAAGAAAGGAAGTCTGATGTTTCAAGAGCTTTTTAGGACTACATATGCAAAACTCGAAAGAAAGAAAGAAAGAAAGAAAGAAAGAAAGAAAGAAAGAAAGAAATTTGAGTAAAACGCCTGAAAGAGAGAAAATTGTAAACGTTTTTGATGTTGTTTCATTATGTACTATTGCACATCTTTTTAAGATGCATTGGATGCATTGTATACAGGAATGGAGGACACACACACACACACACACACAATATACATACATATACATACACACATAAGCTAAATGCCTTTCATTGTGATTCGTAGATGTGGAGGAAGAACTTGTATACTGCAAAAACCCTTGGGAGGGGGTCATTGAACCACCACTGCAAGACCCCTGGGCCACCCCATGTCAAGGGTGAAGGAGGGCAAGGCTTTTGTTCACTACAGCAGTCTTCCCCAAGAACAGTGCTTTCCATAAGAATGAATGGTAACCATTCATTTCCTGTGGAAAACACTGTACTTGCAGAGCTTGTGAATGAATGGTAACCATTCATTGACGTGAAAAATAAATAAATGGGTGTACTCAGGAATTGGGGGTGAAATCAGTCTGCTGGCAGTGGTGACTCCAGCCATTCAGAATAAAGGAGGCAGCTGGACAACCATCTGTCAGGGATACTTTGAGGTGGATTCCTGCACTGAGCGGGGGGTTGGACTCAATGGCCTTATAGCCCCCTTCCAACTCTACTATTCTATGATTCTATTCTATGATTCTATGATGCTTCTATCTGTGCAACCCCATTCTGAATTTTGTTTCTTATTCATGTCAGAATCCCTGTCCCGCTTTCTTCCCCACCTAGGTTAAATAGGGTGACCCTATGAAAAGGAGGACAGGGCTCCTGTATCTTTAACAGTTGCATAGAAAAGGGAATTTCAGCAGGTGTCATTTGTATGCATGCAGCACCTGGTGGAATTCCCTACTCATCACAACAGTTAAAACTATAGGAGCTATATCAGAGTGAGCAGATACAAAAGAGGGCAGGGCCCCTGCAGCTTTAACAGTTGTGATGAAGAGGGAATTCCACCAGGTGCTGCATGCATACAAATGACAACTGCTGAAATTCCCCTTTCAGTACAACTGTTAAAGATACAGGAGCCCTGTCCTCCCTTTCATATGGTCACCCTAGGTTAAACCCAGAGAGGGGAGCAGGCCTGTGCCCACTGGTACCACCCTGGACGTGGCCACACTCCACGGGCTCAATCAGCATCCACCCCTACAACCTGCCCACGCTCAGTGGGTCATCTGCAAAGTGGTCCCTACAATCCCTTACATATTGACTGCCTGCATACATACAGCTGAGCATGTGGGTATGAGTGCTGTGCCGAAAATTTCTCCCATGAGAATTTCGACCATTCTCATTCAGTTTGATAGGAAACAAATTGCTTTCGAAAACAAAATTCAAAGGAGAAGAAATTTCGGAGAAATGCTCGTGGCTTTGGCTCAGGGTTCTTGTGCTTGTTTTACTTATGAGATGGCTGAGGAGTGGGCACAAGTACCCTGTCTTCCATTGTACAATCACCTCTCTGACAGCCTGTAGCCTCCTTGGCTTCCCCTACTTCCCGCCCAGGGGAAGACATCATGAAATTATAAACTGCCCTGAGAATGCGGCAGAATAATGGAAGGCCCCTTTCATAGGGAAAGGACACTTCCGGGAAATTCCTGAGGGTTTTCTTTTCTTGCCTCCTAGAAATTAAAGGACACTTTTCAGAATTTTCTCCACATGTTCTTCACCGTTACTTTTTGTGGTGGCTGCTTTCCCTCCCCTCAATGCCCTGGAGTGATGCGAGGTATATGAGGCATTGTGGAGAATGCAAAATGGGGTCCAGGCTGCCCACACAGTGGACGCTGTTGCCACTTGCACTGGCAGTGCAAAAGCCCCAAAAAACTTAGGAAAAGAAAAGAAAGAAGCTGTTCTACAACCCATAACAATCGTGATGCCTACCTGTGAGAAATTGTTGGAGCATTTCCCCTCCCTCTGGAGAAATTCAGTGAAATTGTCGTCGTCCCCCAATTTCTCTACTCACAAATAGGGTGGAGAATTTGGAGAGGCTGTTTGTGCACAGCTCTAGTGGATTCTGGGGGACAGGATCAGCAGGACATGGCCAGGGAGAGGGGGAGAGAGAGAGAGAGAGAGAGAAGATGGCCACAGCCTGCCTACCACCCCCAGCAGAAGGCCAGAAGACATCTCAGGGTCTTTGCCTCCAGTGAATTTAGGACAGACAAAAGGAATTATCTCTTCACACAGCAATTTCCTGAACATTACTTAACATCCAAACAGCTCTGAATTAACCTTCAAGCGATATAAGCACGTGCTTAGGGCACCAAAGGAAGGAAGCACCACAGAGTACCGGTACCGTAGCTGTAACCATCTAATTTTAAGGAATTCCAGATTAAAAATCGTTTTCAATGAATTTTTGCATTTGCATTTTCCCCCTCATAACAGTTTTATTTTTTAAAAAATGCATGAAACAGTGATGAAAATTTGTTGTTTTTTTCTGTCTCCCTAGTTATAAGTAAGTAACTGCCTTCTATTGCTTGCTGCTATTTAGTGTTAAATAAATATAATAAAAAACAGTTTATACTTAATATTGTTGTGTGTTCTGGCGTGGGGGATGGCCTTGAAGAAAACTGAGTTGTTAATGTCGTATTTCACCTTCAGCACAGGCCAAACTAAGCAGGATATAACACTTTGAAAACGTTTTGAAGGCTGTATAGGGAGTGTGTTCTGGGCCTCAATAGTTGTCACTACTGTTATAAACCCTTTTAAAGCAGTAGTGTAGATCCTGAGTCTTAATGTCTTGCCGGCTAAGCAACGGAAGGGCCAAGGGGGCACCATTATTGGGCTGTGCTTAGGGCATCAGCTGGCCTTAATCTGGCCCTGCATCCAACCCTGAAGAAGCGTTCTGGTCAACCGGAAGGCTTGCTCGCTTCTTTGCAACATTTCAGCTGGTCCTTATCAAGATGTGACACCACAGCGGCAGTATTTGAGTTTGGGGGCTTTGTCTCCCTGGGGCTTTATCCTGAATTTGCCTGTCTACTACACGACACTTTCCATCTACCCTTCTCTCTCTAGCAAAAGCTGGGACCTTTCAAGCATTCATGACAAATACGGAGAATTATTTATAAATCATTTGAAA
Organism: Elgaria multicarinata webbii; assembly: GCF_023053635.1. Lineage (NCBI taxonomy): Eukaryota > Metazoa > Chordata > Lepidosauria > Squamata > Anguidae > Elgaria > Elgaria multicarinata. The sequence goes on from NC_086176.1 coordinate 16,223,954, forward strand.
ATAAACGCCAGGGAAATAATTGCACTTGCTGCTTCGCAGTCTTTTCAAATATTACGAACATGCCCAAGAGACTTTGGCTTTTGTGCCATTGTGATTCAAAATAACTTCAGTTCAGAGAGCTCTGACAGCAACAATGCAAAGTGGGCTTCCCATATGAAAATTAAAAGCTGAATGTTACGTCTGGGTTGGGGTTTTTTTTTTCCCCAGAACCTGATTACATTGCATAATTGCTTCAAGTCACAAAGGCTGACGTGACAAAACTCTTGAATTATCCTGGACAACACGACCCTTTATGATTTTATTTTAATGAATTCTGAAATTGTCTCACTTGCTGCGTAAACGTGTTTGACACAGACTGAAACCAGATCTAAAGTATGTCAGAGTTGGTAGATATGGGAATATGGACGAAATAGTACACAACTGCAGCGAAAAGCTAGATTTAAGTCCGTCTCATGTGCTTCAGAAGATTTGTAACCAGGCTCAGCAAGCAGCATCTGAGGTTGGTTGTTAAGAAGATAAGAATTTATTTATTTATTATTACATTTTTATACCGTCCAATAGCCAAAGCTCTCTGGGCGGTTCACATAAGAAGAGCCCTGCTGGATCAGACCAAGGGTCCATCTAGTTCAGTACTCTGTTCACACAGTGGCCAACAAGACGTTGGCCAGGGATGAACAATCAGGGCATGGTGCAACAGCACCCTCCCACCCATGTCCCCCAACATACTGCCTCTGATACTGGAGGTAGCATATAGCCATCAGGACTAGTAGCCATTGACAGCCTTCTCCAGGAATTCATCCAACCCCCTTTTAAAGCCATCCCAATTAGTGGCCGTCCAAGAAGGCCACTCCACCTACCCCTGCCTTGGCCCACTCTTGTAAGCAATTTTCTGGCACTCAGCTGCCATTTGAATTCCCCTGCAATGTCCTTGACATAGGCCCTGTCTACACCTAAGGATTATCCCAGGAAAATGGAGGGATTGTCCCTGCCTGCTCCCGGGATCCCCTGTGTGTCATTTGGATGCACAGGGATGATCCCAGGATGATCCCGGGATAAACTTATAACAGAAGTAATTCCTCAGAGAACTTTCATTCAGTTTAGCAAGCATTGCTAGAGTTACTCGTATTAGATGATGATGATGATGTCAGATGTATGTATGCAGGTTTTAAATTACTTTTTAAGTAAAAAGGGATAAGAGTGCTATGATAGGATGGGGTTATGCTTAATGCAGAGAGAATGTAGTCCTGGTGTTCTTTTATATTTATGTGCACTGTATATTTGCACATAACATTAGAATACCAAAAGCCCACGTGGTTGTGACCTTGGGCGCACACAAATAATTCCAATCATCATTCAGTGCTGTGCATAACCTGCAGAGGGATAGAAATGGGACTAAGTGGAATTCTGGGTTCACGGAGGCGACAATCCTGGACATGTCTACTCAGAAGTAAGTTGACTGCAGCCTAAGTTGTAAGTGAGGAGCATGTGTATGGCTTCCATAATGGACCGGTTAAGCCTGGCTGCTTTTCAGTGAATTTGGAAGCACCTTCTCTTCCTCTCCGAAATGGACGGGGGGTTGAATTTCCTGTTGTTTTTCAAGAAATTCTCTGAATTGCAGAAGCCATTTCAGAGGGAATTTAATTTACCTGCAGTTGTATAATAGTTAATCTTTATACTGCACTGTAAAGTGTTGAAAGCACTTCACATATATTATCTTTGTCATCTTTTCATCGACGCTATACGATAAGCCACTTTTATTATTTTTATGATTATCTTCATGGTTTGCCCATTGGTGTAAGAAGTGTGCTTGGCCTACAATGTGGTCTGTTATTTTTATCCCCATGTTGCTCAGGTTAAAGAAGGGACTTGGGGGGGGGGGGAGCATCTATAAGACACAACTTTGTAGCTGATTCCCTAAACACGCCTCAGCATTGCTGCAGTGAAAAGGAGCTTTGGGCTGTCTATCTGGAAAAGCACAGTGCTGGCGGCCACTTGGCTCCTCAAGCATTCCTCTGCTTTCCCTGGATGGAGGAAAAATCAAAATTGGGCTTGGATCCACACCCAACAATGCCCACTGGGCTTAATTCCAACTGAGACCGCCACCATCAGATGGAGAAACAACGTGATGAGCTCAGAGTAACAAAAAAAGCAGTAAAACTACACCGTGAAAAAGTGTCATTTGGGGGCTGCGAGTTGGCGGCTGCATCATATAAACAATGCAGCGCCCCTGCCCAGCCACTATGGGGTTAATAGAGCATATACGCACACCCCAGAGTGGCTTACTGTAACACTGGCTTGTTGTCCACTATTGCTATCACAGGCCGCAAGCCGCAAAACATCATCAAAGCAGAAATCTCAAAGGGAAGGCAGAGCAGATCGCTCAAAGAAGTGAGTCAAGCTTGAGACTGCAAATCAAGTGACATCTTGGCAGTTCCTCCAATGCACATCTGCACACACAGCAGCAGCACATGACATGCCAAGGTGTGTAGAGGTGCGTCGTCTTTGAAACTTTGCAAATACACAAGTGATTTTTTTTCATCAAGCCAGCAAAAGGGGGATGCCTGTAACATCCTTCAATTTTTGACATAAACTAAATTGCCAACAGAATCAATCAGGTAGCTTTTCTTTGGGTACAAAAATGGTAGGAAACATAAAACACGGCACCTGAAAGTCATATTTCTAAACTGTCATAATAGAGCCATTCTACCTCCCACCAGGCTGCTTCTCCAGGCCACACTTCATACTGATAGGACAAAGAGTCCTGATTTTATTACCAATACACACCTCCCAGACTTCATACCGGGGAGTAGATGACCTAATTTCATGCAGGTGGAGAGAGCCCAGAGAAAGAAGAGGGGGGAAGGGGGGAGCCAAAACAGACAGAGCTACGAAAGGAGGGGAGGGCGCCTCTGCAAGGGATCCATTCAGACCTCTGGCAAGGAAGGAGGAAGTGGAGAGACCTGGAATGAACGGAGCAACGGAAGGAAGGGGGAAGGTCCGACAGAAGGAGCCATTGGTCCCTCCCTTGGCATCCTGCAATGTGGGGAGGGAGAGAAGGGGGCAAAAGGAGGATTGGAGAGAGGTGCCGTTTCTACACCAACCTGAAACCCAGGCCGGTCACAGCCATCCCTATGCGTCCAAATGACGCACTGGGATTCCCGTGAGCAAGCTGGGATGAGCACGGGTTTTCCCAGGGATAAAGAAACCCTGGGAAAATCTGATTCTTCCCACGGTCTTGGGACTGTCCCGAGACGGCAGGAGATGTGTGGGCGCCCGTCCCGGGTAAGTCCCGCTTCCTCACGAGTAAATGTGAGGTGTGAAACGGGTACCGGGCATGGAGTCTTTCAGGCACTCCGTGCCCATCAAAGGTGGAGGGGGGAATGGGATAGCATTGTTTTTTTAAAAAACTCACTTTTAGCTGGAGTGCACGTGCACGTAGAGTTCATGTAGAGTTCAGCGACCAATAGCAATCACATGATTTGCAATTGAAAATGTCACCTCCTGACAATGCTTCATGAAGTTAAATGATACAGCACTATCTAGCGGTCTCCAAATTTTAAATAGTGCATTATCTCTGTTCTTTTTAAAAGCAAGATTAAAAAGGAAAGGTATGGGAGATGTCCTAGGGTTGACAGCATCATGTAATGGAGACACAAACTTCTATGAGTGGCCAATCGTGAGCATGCAATAAATCACTCATGTAGAGACACTCTGAAGTTGTCTTGGGCACTCAAAAACCTGAAGCCAGCACTGATACAGGCCAAAATTCTGTAGGGGTGGCCTCTGGAAAGACCTCAGTAATAGAGCACACGCTTTGCATGCTGAAAGTCACAGGCTCAGTTCCTAGCATTTCCAGTTAAGAAAGCATTAGGCAGGTGATGGGGACAGTTAAGCTGAGAAAGAGTGACAGCTTTCATTGCCTGGTGAGCGTCATCACTAAGGATCGTGTGTCTCCTCTGAATGAATGCTTGGAAGCGGTAATGGGCTGGATAAGGAAAAACAAACTGAGCTGAATCCAGACAAGACAGAGGTGCTTGCTGTCAAAGGCCACAACCTGGGTTTGAGGTGTGTCAACCAGTTCTGGATGGGATTACACTCCCCTTGAAAGACTGTGTTGGCAGCTTGGGAGTGCTTCTGGATCCGTCACTCCAAATGACAGCCCAGATAGATGCAACGGTCAGGAGTGCCTACTATCAGCTTTGGCTGATACGCCAGCTGCACCCCTTCCGAGAGTTGGAAGACCTAAAGACAGTAGTGGACACGCTGGTAACTTCGAGGCTCGACTTCTGCAATGTGCTCTACATAGGGCTACCTTTGTGCCTAGTCCGGAAACTTCAACTAGTTCAAAATATGGCAGCCAGGCTGGTCACTGGTACATCTAGGGGTGATCATATTACACCAGACTTAAAATCTCTTCACTGGCTGCTTTCTGGGCGAAGTATAAAGTGTTGGTTATCACCTTTAAAGCCCTACACGGTTTGGGTCCAGGCTACCTGTGGGATCGCCTTCTCCTCTACAATCCACCCCACACACTCAGGTCCTCTGGGAAGAATCTACTTCAGTCAGCAAAGACTAGGCTGACAACCTTACCCAGAAGACCTTCTCTTCTGCTGCTCCCAGACTGTGGAACAGCCTGCCGGAGGAGACTCATCAGCTTGACAGTCTTTTAGCATTCAGGAAAGCTATCAAGACTGATCTCTTCCAGCAGGCCTATCCAGTGGAATTTTAGGATGCTTTTAGGATGCTTTTAGGATGTTTTTAGCAGTGTATACTAAGTTTTTAATCTGTATTTTATGCTTGCTGTTGTTCCCCACCTCGAGCCAATCGAAGAGGCGGGTAAGAAATATATTATTATTATTATTATTATTATTATTATTATTATTATTATTATTATTGAACATGGACTGGTACCCGTTTCTCTCCGGTCCACCTCCACTACTTTATCCACTGCCCCCCACTTGCTGTTATTCCATGTGCTTCTTACACCTATGCATAAAATCCTGCGCCAGGATTTGCCATGAGCCATTAAAATACGGAGGTGGCAGACTACCGCCACGGAAGGAGTTTAAATCTACATCTGTGCTGGTGACCTAGTACCTTTGCAGTAAATTAAGGTATAACTATTCCCTGTGAAAGCTCAAAATTGCTAACGGGGGATGAAAGAGCAAGGAACAAAGATCCCCATTAAGCAATTCACGCTGCTCCAGTAAAGAGCGACAGGACCGCTATGTTATTAACCAATGATTTAAAAAATAGACTGCCGTTCCTTTTCACCAGCCCACGAGGGGTACGCAGCCATGCTTGAAAGGTTTTCAACCAACTTTGGGCAGGATCATTTTGGCAGGAGAAAACCTGTCTGCAGTTGATACCGTACTGCCAAAAGAAAAGAAATTGGTTCTTAAAGTGGAATGGGTTATTCATGGCGCACCTTCATGCGGCCTGCTACATAAATACCTGTTGGTTGATATTATAGGGTGACCATATTTGGGAAACCAAAAAAGAGGACACCTAGTGTGTGTGTGGGGAAGCAGCTTTCTGGGTCCTGCAGAAAGTACATTATTCCCCCGCCACCTTAAAGAACCCGATTGGAGTGGAGGAGGGGAAAGGATTTCATTCTGCACCACCACCATCCACTCCAATTGGGGCCTTTTCTATAATGTCCACGAATGACCCACTTTCCCCTTTAAGACCTCAATTGGAGCTCGGGGTGGGGAATGACGTGCCTCAAGAACACATGTCATTCCCTCCTGCCATGCTAATGGCAGCCTTAAAGGGGAAGGTGTGTCATTCCAGGACATTATTGAAAATTATAGAAAATCCCCCCTGACACCATGGAAAGAACAAAAACCAGGACAAATCTGGGGAAATCCTGACAGTTGGTCACCCTATGATATTATTCACATTTCCCTCTGCTGCTTTCCGTCTATTGGCTTCTTTTGCGCCGGTGATGTCATGCAGGCAGACCTGATTGGTTAAGTAGTGTCACTTTCCATGGTGCCTGCTTGGCTGGCATCACCCATGTTACGTGATTTGTGGTTGGCTGGAATCATCCTTGAGTCTAATCCAGGAAGGAGAAGGAACAACAGCCATGGGTAATAAATGGCAGCAAAACAGCCGAAGACAGAAGAAAAACGATAGTACCAAATTGGATTGTATTTGTTTTGAAAAAGACGAATATTCCCACAAGGTGCTTCAAGAAATATTTCTACGCAACCGTCATCCAATATCAGCACAAAACTGAAACAGGAGGGTGTTCACCACAGCCTTAGCAACAGCACACAATTTATGTTAAGATAGAACAGAGTAACTGTCATTGCCAAATTAGTAATAGAATGAAACACAGAATGCATTTTACCATTTGTGTTTCTAGCGCATAAGGGTGACTGCATCTCACACGTTAGAAATCCAGAGAGCTTGAAGTTTAAATAATTATTAGCTGGCAGAAAGATCAAAATGTATTAATTATAAATTTAGACATGGGAGCAATTATCAGGTGCAATTAAAGGAATCAATCTGTGTTGCGAGTGATGTTCTTAAACATACACAGTTATCGGGGAATGGGTGAGGTGAAGAAATCAGCTTGTTCAATGTGATTTATAGGGGTCAACAATTGCCCATAACTGCAAAGAGCATAATAAACTGCTCAAAACCAATATCTGGAATAGTGAGACCAGATATCAAGGACCCAAAAAAAGGGCAGTACTAAGCCCATGAGACTATAGGGTGACCACCAATGCCCCAACAAACCTAGGGCAAAAAGCATTTAAATCTCCTCCTTCTCAAGTAGGGTGGCCATGTATCCTCTTTAAAAGGGCCTTCTCTGCAGTGGCCCCTCACCTCTGGAAAAAGCTCCCATCGGAGGTCCGCCACGCTCCATCATTGCAGGTTTTTAAGAAGGCCCTGAAAACGTTATTTTACCAAGGCCTTTTCTTGATATGAGTACTGTTGTTGCTACTAGAGCCATTGTTGCTGCTGCCGGTTTTATTGTTGGCTTTTATTATATTTTGTTTTATTGTGTTTATGTTTTTATTGTTTTTAATATTTCAACTGTTTTTATATATTTTATTGTCATAAGCCACCTTGCGAGGGCTTCTGCCCTGAAAGGCAGCCAAGAAATGTTTTGAATGAATGAATGAATGAATGAATGAATGAATGAATTAAAAAGCGCTTTCCTCTATTGAGAGATATCCTCTATATCGATCCTAGGGAGGCTGCTGAAATCCCGAACCAGGGTCCAGAGACTGTGTGGCACTGAATGATAAGGACAAACTTAATTCAGACAAGATGGAAGTACTGTGAATAGGGAAATGGACCAATCTGGGTATAGGATTCCATCTGGTCTTAGATGGAGGTGTATCCCTCTGAAGGACCAAGTGAAGGGTGACCATATGAAAAGGAGGACAGGGCTCCTGTATCTTTAACAGTTGCATAGAAAAGGGAATTTCAGCAGGTGTCATTTGTATATAAGAGAACCTGATGAAATTCCTCTTCATCACAACAGTTAAAGCTGCAGGAGCTCTACTAGAGTGACCAGATTTAAAAGAAGGCAGGGCACCTGCAGCTTTAACTGTTGTGATGAAGAGGAAATATCACCAGGTTCCCCATATATACAAATGACACCTGCTGAAATTTCCTTTTCAATACAACTGTTACAGATACAGGAACCCTGCCCTCCTTTTCATATGGTCGCCCTAACCAAGTGCACAGCGTGGGTATGCTTTTGCCCTCAGGACTAACTGGAGGAGCTCAGGTGATGACAACCAACTTAGTCCAGGACGCTACTTGTGACCCTATCTGGAAAGGGAGGATCTGGCCTCAGTTATTCATAGCCAGTGTGGTGTAGTGGCTAAAGTGTCAGACTGGGAGCCGGGAGATCTGGGTTCTAGTCCTCACCCAGCCATGGAAAACCATTGGGTGACTTTGGGCCAGTCACAGCCTCTCAGCCCAACCCACCTCAAAGGGTTGTTGTTGTAAGGATAAAATGGAGAGGAGGAGGAGGATTATGTACACTGCCTTGGGTTCCTTAGAGGGGGAAAAGGCAGGATATAAATGCAATAATAAAAAATGCTCTGGTGACATCCAGGCTAGACTACTGTAATGCACTGTAAATGGAGCTGCCTTTGAAGATGGTCCAGAAACTCCAACTGATACATAATGCAACTGCACAGATACTGACATGAGCCAAGCAGTTAACTCATGTGATACTGATATTGTCCTAGCAGCAGTGGTTACCAGTGCATTTCCAGGCCTGATTTAAAGCGCACGCTTTCAACCGTTAAAGCTTTAAATGGATTACATGCCTTCTCCCATATGAAATTGCCCACACTTTGAGGTCATCAATAGAGCCCCCTCTCACTTGTCCACCACCAAGGGTGGTTAGAGTGGTGAGTAAAAGGTACACTGCCTTTCCTGTGGTGGCTCCACACCTCTGAAATCAGCTTCCATTGGGGATTCATCAGGCCCCTTCTTTGCAGGTCTTCAGGAACGCTTTGAAGACTCACCTTTAATGACTTTCCTATAATGTCTCCGCATGTTGCTTTATTTATTTATTTATTTATTTATTTGTGGTAATATCTGTTTTTATTTATTTTTAAAGATGGATCATCACTAGTTTTATAGAACTTTTACTAAATATGTATTTATTGAATATGTGTAGTGCTTGTTTTATATGGTTATTATCTTGTGCACCTCCTTGGGAGGGTTCCATCCTTAAAAGGGACTAGAAATAATTTCAGTTAAAATCAATAGATAACGATGATGCCTGTCTGTCAGCACCATAGTCCCAAGATTGTGAACCCTAGACACCTGAAACTTGGCATGCATACTAAAGGGACCCTAGGGGCTGTGCATGTCAGACTTATTTGGGTTTTGAAATGCATTAATTAACTTTAATTAATTTAGATGTGTCCATGTGTTTGAAGTCTGCAGTATCACTTTCAGACACTAGGTGACATACATCAATAAACAGCACATAGCTTTGTAGTAGATACAGCTTGAAGTCAACAGAGTTATATGGGTGCCCCCTTCCTCTGCTGTGGGGCAGTTCTGCCCCACCCACAGGGAATGGAGTGGGCAAAGTCCTCCCTCAGCGGGCTGTAGGTGTGCATCATAGGAGGGGGCCATGCTTACAGGTGCCTGTGGGCTTTGCTGTCTCAAACTAAGGACTGTTTCACTCCATGTAAAGCCAGGTCTCTTCACTAGTAATAAATCAGTGCTGAACAGGGGTGTAGTCCTTATAGAATCATAGAATAGCAGAGTTGGAAGGGGGCCTACAAGGCCATCAAGTCCAACCCCCTGCTCAATGCAGGAATCCACCCTAAAGCATCCCTGACAGATGGTTGTCCAGCTGCCTCCTGAAGGCCTCTAGTGTGGGAGAGCCCACAACCTCACCAGGCAACTGATTCCATTGTACTAATTTTCCTTCTCTTGCTAAAGATCTTGCTGGTCTGATATAAATGTTTTAAACCACTGTTCTGTTTGAAAAATAGAAATGCACCCCATTTGCTATTTTAACATGGCCCTTAGTGCCACTTTTGGCAGAAAGGCAGGGTTATAAGTCAAATGAACAAATAAATGGCATTGCAATGCAAACCAATATTGGAGTAGTCCTATTTTTAAATATGCATTCTTCGTAAAATGATGTTGATCGTTTCTCTTTTTCTTCTTTTCAGTGCTCCTACCTGCCAACCAACGCACAGGTTTTGGACCGTATGTTATGCATATCGGTTTTAAGAAAATAAATTGTAACATTACCTTAGAAATAAAAATCTGAAGCCCAGAAGAGAGATCAAAGGGGGAACATATTAAAGTTAATCTTCCCAAAGTCAGCTCAGTTATATAAAATTTAAGTGAAATGCAATTTAATGATTCAGAGTTTTCAATTTTTAAACAACATTACAAAAAAAAAACCTCCAAAAATGGAATCGGCACTTCAAGGGATTGAGCCTTAGAAGACTCATCAGCTGATGAAGATCAAAGGTATTCAAGGCACAATGAGAAACTGAGTTTGGAAAGGAGCTGTCAGATTCCAAGCTACTATGGTGCATTTGATTCCGATAGATTTCTGTTGTTTAACGAGCAAAATGCCCTTTATCATGCCGGAGGTGGGGGGGAAGCCCAGATATTGCAAGTGCCCCTCGGGGGAGCTGCAGTTCATGTGTCTGCGCACAACGTACGAGTCATGTCGTGCCTCCATCGGGTTCTTTTCAGCATCAGAAGTGGAGGGGGCTGGGTTTGCACCAGTCACCACAGATCTGAAGTCTAGCCTTTTTTCCTAAAAAGGTTCACGGTGTGGCATAACAGTTAGTGTAGTGAAGTGGGGCTTGGGAGCCCTGGGTTCAAATCCCCACACAGCCATGAAGTTCACCGGGTGACTTGGGCTGAGGCGCTAACTCTCAGCCTAACCTACCTCACAGGGTTGTTGTGAGGATAAGATGGAGAGGAGAAGAACCATGTACGCCAACTTGGGTTCCTTGCAAGGGGAAAATAGGTGAGATTAAAACAAAAATGCAAGAATAAATAATCATATATAGTGACAGCACCCCTAGACTGGGATGGGGGGCTCAGAGGAGTCAGCCCCATCCCTACAGCAAAAGCGGTAGATGGGCACCCCAATTTCCTTACCCATTGTGATAGACTGAGTGGGGGGGGGGTCACCTTATCTCATGGCTGAGACATGAGGTGTTTCAGGGCTCCACCTGCTCTGCTGTGCTGCATTTCCTTCACTATCAATGCAATCCTATGCATGTCTACTCAGAAGTAATCCCACTGTGCTCAATGATTTACTCCCAGGAAAATGTGTATAGGGTTGCAGCCTTAGAATTTTGGGACCAAAACTAACATTACTTTACAAATGTGTCTAGTAGATATATATTCTTTTAACTTTTACACTAGAGTAAGCACAGGGACCCCAATGAGGATTTAAAAGCGCCTCTACCCAATTGTTATGGGCCCAATGTGCTCTATGTGGGGCTGCCCTTAAGACTGCTCCGGAAGCTGGAGCTAGTGCAAAATGCAGCAGCTCGGCTGTTGTCTGGAGCTGCCCCTTTCCAGCATGTAACTCCTCTGCTGAGGGAACTGCACTGGCTGCCTATTCGCTACCGGGCCAGGTTTAAGGTTCTTGTACTTGTGTACAAAGCCCTAAACAACTTGGGACCAGGATACCTGAGAGAGCACCTTCTCCCTTACCAACCTGCCCGGTCACTGAGGTCATCCGAGGGCTTGCTCCTGGTGGTCCCACATAGACCCATCCTCCGATTGGAGTCCACCAGGGGCAGAGCCTTCAGCGTGGTGGCCCCCCTCCTTTGGAATTCCCTGCCTCTGGAGGTCAGGCAGGCGCCAACTTTGTACTCCTTTCGGCACCTCCTGAAAACATCATTGTTCCAGGAAGCCTTTCCTTAACAACCAGCCACGGTTCACTATTTCATTTTACTTCTTTTCAAAAATCTATTTTAAGGTGTTTTATTCTGCTTTTACTGTATTTTATCTTGTACCCTGCTCCGAAATTTTGAATGGGGAGCGGTATATAAGTATTGCAAATAAATCATAAATAAATTACACATTAAAAATAATGTCTGCTTTGGTCCTGAGGGGAAAAGAACCATCAAGGACTGAGAACTTACTCACTCACTCTCTCTCAGACACATACACACTAGGGAAGTGCTCTGCTTCTAATCGGACCGGCGAATTAGAAGCAGAGCGGGGTGCTTCGCCTCCCCTTAAAGCGGAGGCGAAGAGGATTGGGGGGCCAGCAGAGCGTTGCGAAAAGGATCGAGGTGAAGGCGGATCCTTCGCCTCGATCCAGAGCTCCGCAAGAAAGGTAAGTGGGGTTTACCAGGCCCTGCCGCTGTCGCCCATGCAGCGACAGTGGCAGGGCCCGGTAAAGCCCCCTCCCTCCTCTCCCTTACCTACGTCTGTCCGCGGTCCCTCGGCTTCTTCAATTGAGCCCACAGCTCAACCAGGAAGTCTAGGCCGTGGCCTAGACTTCCTGGTTGAGCTGCGGGCTCAATTGAAGAAGCTGAGGGACCACGGACGGATGCAGGTAAGGCCCCCCTCCCCCTTGGTCCCTTACCGGGCTCTGCAGGTAAGGGAGAGGAGGGAGGGGCCTTACCTGGCACCACTCCCCTCCACTGCGGAGCTCCGATTCAGAGCCGGAGCTCTGCGGCGAAGAGGAGCGGACTATGGGCGGAGCGGGCTGATCCAAAAATTTTAGATCAGCCCGCAGGGCGGATCGGGGGGTCCGTGCACACCCCTAATACACACACAAATAGGGAGAAAGAATAATTCCATTTAAAAATAAATTAAAAATAGTTAAGTTATTCCATGAATACAAACATATTGTGCCACCTCAGCTAATTAGAATGCAAGCCATTTCGCAGAGGTTTTGAGGGTTAACTCAGTTACTAGAAGCAACCGCAGCCATTACACAGATATGGAGTGTGACTTCATTTAATTTCATAATACAAAGTTAGAAAGAGAAAGATACAATTACTGAAAAACTGAACACACATATAAAAATGGGGAAAGGACAAAACCAGCAATTAGTGATTTCCCACGCTAATTATGTTGCGAGATACCATAATTTACATTAAAAAAAAGGAGAAACAAATGATGAACGCACAACTGCTCAGCCCTGAAATTACATATATCAAACGAGGTCTAACGCAACCGAGGTCTTAGCACTGCTGCGTACCTTCTGCTAGGAGGGAGGCAACTGGGTTTATACCATGGCGGAGGAGAGGAAATCGCTTAGCTGCTGCTCCCGCTGCTGCTCAGGTGAGGCGAGACGGGTGCCGCGTTGCTCAAGGGCTCAGGGCTGATTCACAGATTCCCTTCGGAAGGGAGAAACATGTGTCTTTGAGTCCCTCCGTTTTGACTCACTCGGACACATGGCAGGTCCTGAATTTGGCACCTGAAAGACGACAACTTTTTGTTTCTTATGCATATTTGTAGCTGATGCTTCCAAGCCAAGTGTCACTGGCTGAGAGGTTAGTCCATGGCCAAGAAATCTAAGAACACCCTTGCCATGGCCCCATTGGCCAAACTCTTTGAACACTGCCCGGATCCTATTTTGGAGGAGTCAAGTGATGATGCACAGAGTACGGCACTGGTCCGGTGGCACCTAGCTAATCAGGTTTGTGAGGCAGTAATGAAGTTCAGAAAAATGGTGTTGAAGAGGCACCACAGTGGGCCGTAACCTGCGCATAGTCCTAGCGAGAGCAACCAGAAACTAGCTGAAACTACAACAGAGCTCACGGAAGGGAATGCCGCTGACCTGAAGAAGTGGTAGTTCCGGCTAATTTCCTGGGTTGCGTTAACAAGTGCCAGTTTCCCGTCGCTCAAGCAGAAGTTCCCACCAGCGCACCATGTGTAGAACTGGCGGGTTGCCAGCCTTTGACATGGCCCGATATATTTCGGGAATTTGAGGGGCCATTTTATGCCCACCTGGGTTGGCTACTTTTGTGTCAAGTGTTCTAACACGAACAGTTAGCGCAGCCCTTGATATAGGTGTGATGAAACAGGTAACGCAGAACGAATGCAAAGTAACAAATGTGGATTTAAATGGATGAGGAATTTCTTTTTGGAAGCTCATCAATCAAGATTTATTCCCAATAAGGATCTCTCTCCTGTAAAACTTATTTTCATATTTCTGGGAAGCGCACAGTAATGATTAATTGCTGTATATTACCATAGAGATCCAAAGCTTGCAGAGACATCGGCCTGTGGCATTCCATTTCACAACTGTACTTTCCTCCCCTTCTGTTTGGAAGATAGCAGCAAATGAGCTGCTTAGCCTACTGGATTCCTTCCGTCACTTTTTTTTTTTTTAAAGCCTTTTTAAATTTAGATTCATTTTAGGCTACGGAGCTTTAGAAGTCCAAACGATCTCCTGCACAGGCCTTGGAGTTTTACCGGTGTGCTGTTTACGGCACTCTGGCTGCAGAAAGATGGCCTTTAGCGGGGGCAGTTTCTGTCCTGCAATATTATAGGCAGAAACGTGGTTGCGATTTTATTTTTAATCAAAGCCAAACTATTTCACAGCAATCCCAGCTGCTGGTAAGACAATGTGCTAATTTATTTATTTTTAAAGGTGGGAGAGATACAACTTTTTGGTGGGTGCCCAGATTGTTGATGGGGGGTGCATTAGTGCCCCTAATGTATGACATGAATAGTTCATGTTCCCAGTTTGTTTCTTAGGAAACTTGGAGCATAAAGGATTTAAATAATAATAATAATAATAATAATAATAATAATAATAGATGATGATAATAATAATAATAATAATTCAATTTGTATCCTGCCCATATACAAAATACCTAGGCAGCATACAAAGTTAAAAGCAATAAAACAATCATCTTGTTTTATCATCTAGCTACTAGGAGGAGGGCTTTCTCTGCTGTGGCACCCTGGCTGTGGAACGAGCTCCCCAAAGAGGTTCGCCAGGCACCTCACTGTATTCCTTTCGTCGCCAGCTGAAGACCTTTTTTAGTCTCTCAGTATTTTAACACCTAATTTAACTTAAATTTAAACTTTGCTGTTTTAATTCCGTATTTTAACCTATATCCATTTCTGCTGTGTTGTTTTATCCTGGTTGTGTTTTTTATATTGTATTTTGCATTTGTGTTTTTAGACTGTAGGTTGTTTTGTTGTGCTTTTCATGGTTTTAATCTTTGTGAACCATCCAGAGAGCTTCGGGTATTGGGCTGTATAAAAATGTAATAAATAAATAAATAAAACAATACCCTAGACAGCATAAAAAATCTGATGCCCAATAATTAAAGCTCCATCCAACATTATGCAAGGAGACTTCTGCTTGCCCAACAGGACTTCCCCTTGCTCTTCTTCCTCCTCCTCCTCCTCCTCCTCCTCGCAGCCGCCATCTGTGCATCCCCAAAACAGCTCTGGAGAGTCCCCCAATCTTCCGGAGTAGATTTGGGGAGGGTGCAGGAGGCTCAGGGGGAGGGGGAATCCTTTCATCCCACAGCTTCCATTCTGCTGGCAGGCGGGTGGCATTGGGTGGAACAATAGTCTACAAAAATGTGCAGTCCTTCTGCTGAAAATGGCATCCTTGACTCAAGTTCTCCCCCTCCATAATCTATAGTAAAACATAACCCATTTCCTGATATCATCAGATAGGGTATTATCCGTTTCCTGTCTCCAATAAATGTTTTCCACAACAACTGAAACGTTAACATGTGGTGGAGGGGAGCAAGGCCCTTTGTCCTTGGCAAAGGTGAACTCAAGGTTGTGGGACACCACAGTAAAAATAAAGAAGTTTTTCACAATCATCACCATTTCATTAGATTGAACTGACTTTTTAATTAGATAGCTGCCTTTGCATCCTTCTTGTTTTCGTGTTGTAATTTTGCGCAAAACCGATCACGAATTTCCCAAATGCCATGCATTTGTTTTCAGCTGCTTTTCCTGCATTCCGCAGCTCTGGACCATCAATTGATAGGTTTGTTCTTTCATACAGGAGGCAGAAAGCGACTTCTGTCAGAACATCACTGAATAGAATTTCATGAAAAAGAGCACTGAACTGTAGTCGTCGTGTTTGGAAATCGCCGCAGATGGATTCCTGCTTCGTACAATCCAGGGAACATAAGCACCAAGATCAGGTTGAAATGAATATTTTCTGCCTCAGGTAGAAAATCACAAGACTGCATTTGACAAGTTGGTCTCTGAGGGATGGGGTGTTCACTTCAGAGGATTCAAGAGGTTGTAGAGAATTTTCTGATTGAAGGGGGTTCACTTAAACCCTGTGAAGGATCTGTCACTGTGTATCCTCACCCCTAACCAGTGGAGGCTGCCAGCTATGATTTTGGTGTGTCTGTGAATCCATTCTGGGTTTCAGTCAGAACCAGCTAGACCTCTAAAGGAGCTGTAGAAGGTGCAGAAAACTATTTCTAAAACAATTCAGCACCTTGGATAGCTCTTTTAGAGTTTTGGCTGGTTCTGCATGGAACACGGAATGGAGTCACAACCCTACTGAAATTGGACCCATCAGCCTCCACTGCCCCCAACTTGTGATGCCCATGCTAGCCACACACCCCAGCAGTTGCTTGGCAGTCTTGTGAAAGGGCCCTGATTGGCCTAGAATCTCCTCCACCCATGTGAAGGAGCTAGACATGTAAAGAGCCCAATCTCAGTGCAGCTAAACAGGCAGCCATGGAGGGGCAGGGGAGTGCAAAACTGGAAGGGCTCACTGATGTGGCCCCATGATGCCACCACACCCTGAATGAGCACGTCAGAGGGTCGTGTGAACCCACTCCTTCCATCATGTCAGCACCTCACATGTTTTACTGCAAGTTACAAAGGAGGAGAGGGGGATTTTGAAATGAGGCAGCCATTTTGGGTGGTAGCCTCATATTTCTTAGGGCATATCATTTCGCCCTTAAACACATAAATATGTGTTTATATCACCATAGGGTGATCATTTGTCCTCTTTTAAGAGAACCGTCCTCTGTTTGAAGGGCTGCCAGTGCCAGAGGACTGTCCTCTCTTTGGAAGGGCTGCCCAGTCCAAGTCTGGTATAATGATAAAGACCCATCAGAAGATAGAGCAAGACTGGGCAAGGCACACAGCTCACCAGGTTACAGGACACATCTACACCAAGCAGGATATTCCACTGTGAAAGTGGTCTATAAAAGGCAGGAGCCACACTACCGCTTTATAACACATACCGCTATATCCTGCTTGGTGTGGCCCCTGCCTTTTATATTCCACTTTCATAGTGGAACATCGTGCTTGGTGTAGATGAGGACACAGTCTTCCACACTATGGTGAGATGTACTGCATTCCTAGTTAAATTAGATTAATTACTTCTAAATTTGCATCTTTACATTCCTAACTAGCATATGCAAATTTTATGCAAATCGGGATCCTCTCGTCCTTTTTTCATGATGCGTTTTCTCTCTTTGGGCTCCTCTACACCAGGAGGATATTCCACTATGAAAGCAGTATATAAAAGGCAGGAGCCACACTACTGCTTTATAGTGGTACTGAAGTGCACTGACAACTGTTGGGGCCCATGACCCATTTATACCAAGCAGGATATAACACTATGAAAGTGGTATGAAAGCAGTAAATGTTATGTGTCAGTGGGTCCCAACAGTTGTCAGTGCACTTCAGTACCGCTATATAAAGCAGTGGTGTGGCTCCTGCCTTTCATATACCACTTTCATAGTGGAATATCTGCTTGGTGTAGATGAGCCCTTTGAGGGATCATAACTGACCACCCTCTATGTAAGCTTTCCCTGGGTAGTTTAGCCTACCATCTGATGGATATGTAGATACAATACATATGCCATGTTTTGGCTTTTATATTTTCTATGTTTTTATGATTTGTGTACACCACTTTGAAACCTGTAAATGTAAGTGGTTTATAAGTGCTCATAAAAATACAAACAAACACAACTAGCCACCCTGCTGTTTGATCCTGCCAAGCCGCAAAAGCAAGAGCACAATGTTCCCAATACTTAAAAACAACACAAGGGTTTTTTTCTTTAAGCGTCTCTGAAGCTGAGAGGCTGCCTCAAACCCATTAGAGAAGAGCAAAGGGCAAATACAAAGAGCCTTTCATTTTGCTTCAGTACAGTTTACCTTTAGATGTACACAAAGCAACAAAAGCATTAAGAAGTTGTGGCCAAAAACTAAAAAAAAAAAAGGATCTGGATTATCTAGGTCAAAGCATAACTTAGAGGGCGGTGCGCTGCCTTGGAGCCAATCAGCTTCCAGCCTATAGCAAGATGAAAACACAATAAAGGGCTCCAGACATAAAATGACCCTTTGATCTGGTTACATTACAGATGCAGAAGGAACACAATATTTTCCTTAGGCAGGTTCCTTTACGCAGCACGTCATTGATTTTTCTCTTGCTGAGTGCACTTCCATAGGACAGAAGCTCTGATGCTTCCTTTCTGAATGTTTTCCTTTATTACAAAAAGAAAGAAAGAAAGAAAGAAAGAAAGAGGAGGAGGAGGAGGAGGAGGAGGAGGAGGAGGAGGAGGAGGAGGAGGAGGAGGAGGAGGAGGAGGAGGAGGAGGAGGAGGAGGAGGAGAAGAAGAAGAAGAAGAAGAAGAAGAAGAAGAAGAAGAAGAAGAAGAAGAAGAAGAAGAAGAAGAAGAAGAAGAAGAAGAAGAAGAAGAAGAAGAAGAAGAAGAAGAAGAAGAAGAAGAAGAAGAAGAAGAAGAAGAAGAAGAAGAAGAAATAATTTCCTTTCAGGACATTCAACAGACACTTTCCCCAATGCAGACAGGAAGTTCCTTTAATAGAATTGCAACTACCTAGAGTATTTGTCAGAGGAGTAGTATGGCTGAGTTTTATAAAGAAGTTGAGGGTGGGGGGCTATTTTAAAAAAATCCTGATCAAAGTACAGTTAGTGGCTAAAGTTATTCAGACATTTTCAGAATCATGTCAGATCTTGGAACGGAAGCTGCAGCTATGAATGAGGAGGCTTCTCTGGAATCAGAAGCCAAGCCTGGGAAGATGTAATACTCTCCCAGCATTTCTGCCCCATCAGAAGATTTTTGATATTAAAGTTAGTGCTTGTTTAGCCATTTTGAGAAAATTATATCTGAAGGGAAGGATCCAATGATGCTTATGTGCTAACACTACTTACATTGTGCTAGCGCGAATCAATGTTTGCGCAATGTTGATTGCACTGGCTAGCGCAACCATACGTTGGTTTCCACTAGTGCAGCAGTAGGCAACCTTTTGGGGTCCGTGTGCACTTTTGGCCAATTGCAAAACAATCCTGGGCACCACCACAAAATGGGTGTGCTGCCACCTGCGTTTCCTAAGAAGCTCTCTGAGTCCCACATGTAGCTCAGAGGGTTTCATGGGAAATGAAGATGGCAGCAGCTGGAATCCCTCACTTTGGTTTGAAGCAATCCCAGCAGCCAGTAAGGAATTTTATTTTTAAAAAATTAGGAAGAGGGATAGGGCACCTCAGCAGGTGCCAAGAAAGGTGTCCGAGGACTCACTGGTGCCCATGGGTGCTGTGTCATGTACACCATTTGATCCTCCCTGAATGCTCCCTGAACCAAAACAGCATATGGCCTATGTGTGCGCTGCCCCTTGGACTGGGGGAGAGCCATAATCTCATCATTCAGCTATTTGGAAGGGAAGGACATGCAGGGAAGACAAACCAGTCCCCTGTTCTCCCTGCCCAACAGCCAATTGACAGGATTTTCAATGTTTTATTCATTTACGTGAAATATGTAACACACACCCTTTATTAAGAAATTCCTAGGTGGGGTACAAAACTGGTTAAAGCAGCAATTGAAATTGAAATAGAAAACCACAAGAAAAGAAAATGTCTCAAGAAGCTAAGCATTAAAATCATCAACACATACTTGGTTAAACAACTACATTTTGAAGAGGGGAAGAAATACCGCCAGGCCTGGCACCTGCTGTACTGCAAGAGGGGAGAATTCCATGGACCTTTTTGGGAAAAGAGCAGAGGGGTAAACATTTCACTGCTCTGGGTAGTGGGTCAAGAAAGGAACTGTTTGTATGCACAGATCCATATCCATTCAAAGCCGCCAGCCCTCCAGATCTTCTTGGATTGCAAATCCCATCGTCCCTCACCATGGGCTATGCTGACAAGGGCTAGAGATGTCAGGAGCATCTGCAACGGAATTGAATGAGTTTGGATGTCTATGAATCCAACCTGTGGTTTCCCCTGAATCATACAGAATCTGTGGACTTAAAGAAAATTTAGTTGTAGAAAAATATGTAAAATAAACAAAAGAAAATGTGCATTTCCCTTATAGGCTAAAGCATGAAAATGTGCATTTGGGAGGGATTTGCACATTTTGGTGAGGATTTTGGCATTTTCGCAAGTACGAATTTACACAAATGTGAATTTGCGCAAATTCAGGAAACTGGGGAAAATCCAATTCTGTCAAGGAGTGGAGGACAGAACAAAAGGCACCTGACAATCCCCAAAATACAGATGGAATGGATTTTACATAATTCATACATCCCTAGCTAGGACTGATTGGAGCTGCAGTCCAACGTCATCTGGAGGGCCGCACGTTCCGCACTCCTGCTTTAGTCAAAAGGTAGCAAAACTGCCTTACAATATTTACAATTCCTTCCTACCCATGTCTACTCAAATGGAAGCCCTGTTCATTGTGGCTTGCTCTCAGGAAACTGTGTGTATGATTGCAGCTTTCAGAAGATCAAATCTAAGAAGAAAAACAAATAGCAAAGTTCTTAAAAGTACGACCACTCT
This sequence comes from Elgaria multicarinata webbii, assembly GCF_023053635.1. NCBI lineage: Eukaryota > Metazoa > Chordata > Lepidosauria > Squamata > Anguidae > Elgaria > Elgaria multicarinata. The sequence continues at coordinate 16,244,193 of NC_086176.1, forward strand.
AGCCACCAAGGCAGATTAAAAACAACAACCACTGCCTAGAACAGGGGTGCAGAGCCTCTTTCAGCCCAAGGGCCAAATTCCATTTTGGAGAAGCTCTCGAGGGCCGCATTGCAGATGTGGGCAGAGTCAAAGGCAAAAGCAATGGTGCCCCAAATGCAAAAGATACCAGCATGTTCTAGCTCAAAGCTCTTGCTACCAATAACTAAGCCTTAGGAGAGGCATTTTAACCTTTTAGAATGGGAGAGGATGGCATAAAAGCTGCGAAATCTCCAAATGATGGTCACAAGAGGGGCAGGAGAAGCGGGCGTAGCCTCCTGGGGACTCCTAGAGGGTCAGATTTGGCTCCCAAGTCTGAGATTTTCGACCCCTATAAGGTTTTGCTCACTATGAACTGCCCAGAGAGCTTTGGCTATTGGGGTATAGAAATGTAATAAATAAATGCTTGTTTGTGGAAGGAGCTAAGAATGGGAGCCTGGTGGATTTTCCTGGGGTTCCACACGCACACTCTCCCACCCATGTGCGCATACAAGGAGGATATCAACCTGGTTGTGCTTTTATATTGTAGTTTATATTATGGTTTTATACTGTTGTTTTATATTTTGAATGGTTTTAATTTTTGTGAACTGCCCAGAAAGCTTCGGCTATTGGGCGGTGTAGAAATGCAATAAATGAATCAATAAATCCATACAACACTTTGATAGGAATTAGCAGGCAGGTGTTGTATTTGGGCGATCAGCTTGTTGTGCTGGGGTGAGATCTCTGGGAGGTGGAACTGATTGGCAAAGGGGCAAAAGGAGCAAAGCAGAAGACAAACTCCATCGTGTATCTAGCAGCGCTCATGCGCTTTGCATTGCATTCAATTTACATTGGGTTTTCCCCCTTGTTCCAGCAGAAACGTTTACAGCTATCGAAAAAGAGGACAGGCAAGAATAAACTTTTTGCCAACGCTGATTCTCCTCCCAGTTCATTCAGTTCCGCTTGGCCTACAACCATCAGCTATACATTTGATCTACTTTCCGGAATTGTTTTTATATTGCGTCTAGATCAAAGGTGAGCTTATGATGAATCACAACAGCAGCTCAGGCTAATACTTTAAAAGCGCCTCTGTGTTTTAGGCCAGCCGGCCCCAAACTGACTGCACTGCAATTCCCATCATCCCCAGGCACCACTGCCATGCTGGCTGGGGATGATGGGAGTTATAGTCTAACTGCTGGTCCAAAAGGAACAAAGTTCTACTACAGGATTCTGATCTAGCCAGCCCTGAAAAGTATAATCCATTACGCTAGAAAGATAGGATCACGCCAAGTCCATTACCCTAGACAGGATAGAATCCTGCCTAGCCGATTACCCTGGACAGGGTCCCACCAAATCCATTACCCTAGACAGAATAGGATCCTACCTATCCCTGAAGACTTCACTGGAGTGTGTTCCAGATGTTCCAACAACAACACTACTTCCTCAGCATGTACTTTGATCGGGTCGGGGTCCAGAAATGGTAGTCTGTTGCAGAGTATTACCATGCTGATGACCTGCCTTGTAAATGATCTTGTACTTGTCATCTGCATGGGTAGATTTGCGCTGAATTTGCGCTGCTGCCGTTTGGTAGAACTATTCACTATGGTGAAGGGTTTTCCATAACAGTACCGATGAAACTTCTTTAGGCCAAATATGATACCTAGGCTCTCTTTTTTCCAGCTGAAAATAGCCCCTTTCTGCCTTTTTGAATGTCCTGGAGGCAAATTGAATAGTCCATTCATCATTGGGATTCATTTATGGGACAACCCAGCCCCTGCTCCATAGGACAAAACATCACGAACAGGATTAACGCCTTGTTGGCATCAAAATGAGCCAAAAGCACTGAGGAATTGAGTAGCTTCTTAGATTCTTAGAACACTTTTTCTTGTCTGTCTCCCCATAGCCACAGAGTTCCTTTTCTTAGGAGGTGGTGCACAGGTTCTACGAGCATTGAACGATTTGGAAGGAGCTGACGGTAATAATTCAACATGTTTAGATGTACCTGGAGGTCTGATGTGTTTTGTGGGCTTGGTGCCTTTTCAATGGCAGAGATCTTGTCAGCCATGGGGTGAACTTTCTCCTTGTCATTCTTATACCCTAAGTACAGCAGTTCAGGCCTCATGGAAATGTTTGTGTTTGTTTCAAGTGCAACCCTGCTTTTTCCAGTTTTTGGAGTACTCTCTTAAACGCTGAGTGGTATAATTGAGCACTTTTCTCTTCTGATGAGGATGTCATGAATCTTCACCCCGAATCTCTTTGGAGGTGTCATACAGTTAATGTTTCTTTTAAACATATGTTTTGGAAATGCCCAATAGTTGCCTCCTTTGGGGAGGAAATCATTATCTGGATAAACTTTGTATTGGAACATTTTAATAGTTACTGATGAACATGTTCTTTTAAATTATTTACCTACTTCTTGGAACATGCTCCACGTAAATAGATTTTCGCGCCCTCTTGACTTCCAAAAGACTGATACTACAATACTGGAAGAATTAATGCTCACATCCCATAAGTCAATGAATTGAAGATCTAACAATACTAGCAATGTTCGAAAGAGCGGTATATAGAAGCTATTTGTGAATGGAGTCATATTTGGATATTTGGTCTGCTTTTATTGAAGTATATGTAGAATCTATTATTATTTTTCTTTTTAGAATGTTGTAATATTTGAGACTGAGGCCTTTAAAGCATATAGTCATATTTATACATTTTTTTAAAAATCCATTGTTCCTGGATTTTTTTTTATTGAAATTTACAATAAAATTTGATTATAAAAAAATAAAGGTTCCCCATGGTCCTTTGTAATAGGCCATTTACTGATGAAACTCCAACAAGCAATCTGTTATACTGGTAGAACACCCTTGTGGGTATCAATAATGATGAATTTCTTATAGTCTTCATAGAATCGTATAATCATAGAATAGCAGAGTTGGAAGGGGCCTATAAGGCCATCGAGTCCAACCCCCTGCTCAATGCAGGAATCCACCCTAAAGCATCCCTGACAGATGGTTGTCCAGCTACCTCTTAAAGTCCTCTAGTGTGGGAGAGCCCACCACCTCCCTAGGTAACTGATTCCATTGTCATACTGCTCTAACAGTCAGGAAGTTCTTCCTGATGTCCAGCCGGAATCTGGCTTCCTTTAACTTGAGCCCGTTATTCCGTGTCCTGAACTCTGGGAGGATCGAGAAGAGATCCTGGCCCTCCTCTGTGTGTCAACCTTTCAAGTATTTGAAGAGTGCTCTCATGTCTCCCCCTCACTCTTCTCTTCTCCAGGCTAAAGATGCCCAGTAGTTTCAGTCTCTCTTCATAGGGCTTTGTTTCCACACCCCTGATCATCCTGGTTTCCCTCCTCCTCAAGTTCCATCTGTTGATAAGCCTCTGATCAGCCTGATCAGGGATTGCGCATTCAAAACAGCCAGGGCATGTGCCCAGGTCGTGCTACAGCTCATTGTGGGTTAAATACATAGTTTCTTTTTTGTCTAGCTGTAACTCCTCTGAAGTTTTCATTGCCGCTTCTGTGGCCACTTTTACAGCTTATCCCCCTGTCAGTAATTTCTTTTGGATGTTCACTTCCCCAACTCCACAAACAAATCTGTCTCCTAACATGTCCTCCAGAACATTCCCAACGGAATGTTGTTCAATGAGTTTTTTGAGATCAACAAAATAATCTGATATAGCTTCAGCTTCCTTCCTTTTGCTGTTATGGATTTTGAAGCATTCCACAATTACCCCTGGCTCTGGAGTGTAGTGTTCAGACAAGATCTTTTGAAACTCTGCCAGACTTTTATCCCCCAGCTTTTGTGACTGCGACAAACTTCTCAAAAGGACATAAGCTTTACTGCCTCATGCACTGAGAAATATCGATTTTTGCTTCTCCCCATCATTTGGCCGAAAATAGTGACCCAATCTCTCCACAGATTACTCGATTAAATTTTGCAATTTTCCCATAGAATGTCATAGTAAATTTTGTTGTTGTTGCCGCTGTTAAATTCCTCACTTTTAAATTAAGTCAGATGCTACCCACTTTTGTAGGCCCAAATCACAACCTATTTACTGAAGAACAAACTAAGCTGCACCGAATAGGAAAATATCGCAAGAACAGTCTGTCGGTGGAGTCTTTACCTCCAATCCAACATACTAAAGACTTAAAGTTAACCCATGACTACACACACACAAAAAAGCAATAAAGACTGATCTATTCCGGCAGGCTTATCCAGTGAAATTTTAGAATGTTTTAATGTTTTAAAGATGTTTTAATCATGTATGGTATGTTTTTAATCAATTTTTAATGTGTATTTTATATCATGTTTTTATACTGTTTGTTTTATACTTTGAATGGTTTTAGTTTTTGTCAACTGCCCAGGGAGCTTCGGCTGTTGGGCGGTATAAAAATGCAATAAATAATAATAATAATAATAATAATAATAATAATAATAACAACAACAACAACTATTGCAATCTGCATTCATTGTCCTGTAGATATTACGTACTCTTCACTTTTGTAGTTTTGCGTATCTACTTTAAAAGTAACGATTTCATACTTATATTATTGTATTATTAAGGTATCATTCATTGTTTGTACACTGTCTGGTGAGGGTTTTAAGTCCTAAAAGGCAGCTTAGAAATCTGTTAAAAAATAGATAATTCATAAATCATTCCTGGCCACTGTTAAAAAAAACGCCTGGGTGCCCAAAGTTAGGAGGCCCTGGAAAAACCCTGGGCCTGTTCAGATGACACAATAAGCCATGGTTAGGCCACTAACCATTTTGCAGCAAATGGTTAGTGAGCATGTTTAAAACATTATGTAGCCACATAGTTAGGAATGGTTCACATGACATGACAAGTCATGGTTCACATGAGATGGTAAGCCATAACATTTAGGTCAAAATGCTTAACCACCATGGCTTAGTGTGTCATCTGAACCGGCTCACTGACTGGCTGTGACTCTCCAGGGTTTCAACTGGGGATGGTTCCCAGCCCCACCTGGAGATACTGGGATGGAACTTGGAATCTTCTGCATGCAAAGCAAACACTCTACCACTAGGCTATGGCAATTTCCCACTTACGGTGTGATCTAGGTAGCAAATCGTTGCTGTGCCTTAGCGCCAACTTTCTTGGTCTCTATGGACGAAAAAGACTTAATTAACAAAGGACACTTATCAGATCTTTTCCTGAAAGCTCACTTTAGCACAATTCTCAAGACTGTACTCGATGCTCATGGGACAGCAGCAGCTCAAGTCTGTGTCCTCCTGGTACTATTGGAAGGAAGGAAAGCATGAAACGGGGAAACCCAGAAGCCTACTGCAGAAATAAAATGATCACAAATAAATTCCATTAAGTTACACATGAACCACATGGGGTGGAAAGGGCCTACACAGGAATAATGGAGCCCACTCTTTCAAAGGTCTTAAGTCACCTAGGAACCAAAGGCATGTTCACCAAGCCAAGACTGGGAGGATGCATCTCCCAAACATGATGAATTTGTGTCGAGTGTGCAAGGCGCTTCGAGGATAAAATCGCTCACCTTCATGCTGACTTGAGCTCCGCTACTGATGCAGTGTCTGTTGAGGTGCTCAATGCATTGCCTTAGCTTGTTTTGTGGGATCGATTTCAGGTTTTGGAGCCTTGCGTCTCTTCGATCCACCACATGTTCTCTCGATCCTTGCCTGTCATGGATTATTCAGGCTTTCCATGGAGGGGTTACCGGATGGATCAGGGGAGTGATGAATGCATCATTGCATGATGGGGTGGCCTCTACTGTCTTGAAAGAGGCAGTGGTGCAGTCACTCCTAAAAAAAAACCCTCCCTTGATCCAGAGATCTATACCAACTATTATCTGGTTGCAAACACCCCATTCCTGAGTAAAGTGCTTAAGAAAATGTCGGTGTCTTAGCTGCAGGTGCTCTTGGATGAAATTTATCATCTGGATTTAGGCCTGGTTTGGGGGCAGAATTGGCCTTGGTTGCCCTGATGGATAACCTTCTTTGGGAGAGAGACAGGGGGATAGCGACCATGTTACTTCTTCTTGATCTCTCCGTAGCTTTCAATACCGTTGACCATGGTATCATCCGACTTGAGTTGGAGAGACTGTTTTACCTGTGGGTTCGGTTCCAGAGAACAGCATTGGGTGACTGCACCTCAGCCCCATAGCAGCTGAACTGTGGGGTACCACAGGGCGCCATCCTGTCCCCAGTGTTATTTGCTATCTACATGAAGCCATTGGGAGGGGTCTTTAGGAGAGTTGGGGCAAGGTGTCACCACTATGCTGACAACACTCAGCTCTATTTCTTTGTGGCATTTGAATCGGGCAAGGCTGTGCACGTTCTGAACTGGTGCCGAGATGGAGTTGTGGCTTGGATGAGGGCAAATAAACTGAAGCTGAATCCTGATAAGACAGAGACTCCTGATAAGGCAGTTCCCAGGTCCAGGAATTGGGGTGTTTGCCTGTCCTGGACAGGGTTGCACTCCCTCTGAAGAAGCAGGTCCATAGTTTGAGGGTGCTCCTGGATCCATCTTCGCCTCTGGAGGCCCAGGTGGCCTGGAGCACCCATTCCCAACTTTGGTTGGTACACTAACTATGCCCATTCCTCAAGATGGATATCCTAGCCACAGTGATCCATGCAGTGGTACCCTCAAGATTAGACTACTGCAATGTGTTGTATGTGGGGCTACCCATGTACTTGGTTCAGAAGCTGCAGCTAGTACAGAATGCAACAGCTAGGATGCTCACTGGGACATCTAGCTATGCCCACATAACACCTGTGTTAAGAGAACGGCACTGGCTGCCGGTTAGATACCAAGCCATGTTCAAGGATATGTTATTATCCCATAAAGCCCTAAGCAATGTGGGACCAGGATACCTAGCAGGTTGTCTTCCCTTATATACACCCCGACGGCATTTAAGATCTTCAGAGGAGGTCTTCCTGGTCACCCCAAAATGAAGGAATGTCGCAATGAAGAATCTTGAAGGCAGGCCTTTTCTGGGGTGGCACACACCTTCTGGAAAACCCTCCCGTGTGCAGTTTGGAAGGCAGGAAATGTAACACCTTTGAAATGCCTCCTGAAAACACACCTTTTCACACAGGCTTTCCCTGGCCAGTAACTGTCGCTGGCTTTATGTGGCATTTTTAAGCTTTTAAAGCTTTATATTATGTCTTGCCGTGTTTTATTTTCTAGTTTTAATTGTGAACTGCCGAAAGAGCCTCTGCTATTGGGCAGTAGAAACATGTAATGAAATAATGAAATAAATACCTTCACTCTTCACAAAATAGTCTTCTTTTGGGGGGTGATATTTCACACCCATTCAGAAACAGGTGCAACAAGTGTTGGCCAAAAAGGAAAGTGTCCCAGCTGCTATTTGCCACGTCTCTCTCCATGCTAGGGTGGCTACTTATGCGAGGAGGAGGAGAAGAAGAAGAAATAATAATGCATCATCCCGAAGGACACAGATTTGCATTCAATTTAAATGTGCTGATTTATATGTAGAGCTGCAAATTCAGGTGTGTGGGGGTGTGTGGCAATTTAAGTAGAAATAAGTACAGCACATCATAGAGCAGAAGACTGTGATCAGGTGACCTGTGTGCCTCTCTATTCCGCCTGCTGTCCAGAGACAACCCTTCTTATGTTCTTAACGTTAAACTGGAATTGCTAGACAGCCCTGCGCTCTGAAAAAGTGGGCCTCTAGCCACCCTACTATGCAACAATCTCGTGCTTTGTTTGGACTGAACATGAATGCGCATTTCATTGCCGATACCATCTTTAGAGCCAGTCGCAAGACATTTTGCTGCTCAAGGCAAAGTCTAAGATGTCTCCCCTCACTCCAACTGGACTGGCAGAAGAATCTGGTTTCAACACCAGTGGCAGAACACTGTCCTTCACTCTACCTGAGGACAGTTTTATTTTGTTTTTCTGCAAATCTGTGTCCCCCTCTATTTGCTTGGCAAGGTTGAAGAAGGTAGCAGCTTACCGCCCTCTCCAGGGCAACAGCCCACTCCTGGTAGACACGGCTGGAAGAGCTTTCAGGGTGGACTGACCTTCCTGCCTTAGGAAAAGAAGCCATGTCCTTGGCCAAAGGCCATAGGTCAATGGCAGACCATGTGCTTTGAGTGCAGGATGCCTGAAGTTTAAGGCACTGGCTCTCAGGTGGGAGTGCTGGGAAAGACACAGAAAGGGAAGCCAATAGAGAGGGTGGGGAGGAACTAAGAGTTCAACTGGTTGGCTGGTGGGATTTCAAGGCCCTCCTTGGGCCAGCAAAAATAGAATAGGGGAGTGGGACCCTGTTAATTCTCCTGGACCTCTTAGTGGTTTTCGGTACCATCAACCATGGTATCCTTCTCAATCGGTTGCCTCGGCTAGGAGTTGGAGGCACTGCATTGCAGTAGTTCCACTCCTACTTGGATGGCCAATTCCAGAAGGTGGTGCTGGGGGATTATTGCTCTGTGTCATGGCATCTAGGCCATGGGGTTCCAAAGGGCTCTATCCTATCCCCTATGCTGTTCAACATCTACATGAAACCGCTGGGAGAGATTATCTGGAGATGTGGGCTGAGGTGTCATCAATATGCGGATGACACCCAGCTCTACCTGTCTTTTTCATCAAACCCAGGTGAGGCAGTAGTTGTTCTGAAACAGTGCCTGAGCATGGTAATGGACTAGATGTGGGTCAACAAACTAGGGCCATTTCTACACCATCCCGAAAATGCGGGCTGGTCACGGCCGAGTCCCTGTGTGTCCAAATGACGCAAAGGGACTTCCGGGAGGAAGGAGGAACAAGAGCAGGTTTTCCAAGGGATAAGTACTCCCTGGGAAAATCCGATTCTTCCCGTGGTCTCGGGATCATCCCAAGACCGTGGGAGGTGTGGCCACTCATCCTGGCTTCTTCTGTCCTCCCCGTGAGTAGCGGGGATCAACAGAGGGAAGGAACCAGGCCAGGAGGAATCAGGGGTGATGGGAACAGGATTGGGGCTTCATCTTTTTTCACAAAAAACACCTCACTTTTCGTTGGAGCGCACATGCGCTCAGCTCCTTTTAAAAAAAATGGCTGGCACGACACCCTCCTTCCTCCTGCGATGTCGCGCCCGCATTTAGACTAAGGGGAAGATCTTCCGATCAGGATATCACGAGATCCTCCCCCCTCCCTCCCTTTACACTGGGCTGGTGTAGAAATAGCCTAGGACTCAATCCAGACAAGATGGAGGTACTGTTAGTGGGTGGTTCATCTGTCCAGCTAGGTGATGTTCAACTTGGTCTGGAGAGGGTTGCACTCCCCAAGTTCTAGCATGTGTGAATGTCACTTCTACATTTATAAATGCTTGCACACAGCTATCAAGTCTACCAGTTTATTTATTTGAACTACCTTTGCCTATCAACAATTGCTGTAGCAATTATCTTTACACGTTAATGCTCACCTGTCCCTTCTCCTAAGTTGAAGTCTTCCGTAAGTATCAACTTCATTACACCTTCACAACACGACAATAAGCTACAGAAATTGTTTTCGTCAATTACCATCTTGTTGACTACTTAGGAAATGTACGGGAGATTTATTCAGGCTAAATCAGCATTAAAATGTCATAGCATATAAATTAGACCCTGCATTGTTCAAGCAATTTAATTGGGTGTGATTCAGATTTACTGAAATAGTTTGATTTGTGGGTGAATATATATGTACAAAGCAGAACTGCATGCAAAACAATCCAATTCTCCTGTACAATTTTAAAGTCTAATAATGAAATGAGGCTACACAAAGCAGGTTTGAAATAGAATGCATTTTATGTCTGCCTTTGCTGAACTAGGATATCTAAAGCCACGTGCCCAGATAAAGCTTGCTGCAGAAGACCAACCATGCTTTCTAATCCAGGAAAGGTGGGTACCATCGGTAGGTAGGCTGCCAGCGCCACCATTTGGAACAATCTGATATTGTCAAATACGTTGCAGAAAGGAGAGTTTTCAGATCTGCAGCTTAAAAATCATCTTTGAGCCTGCTATTGATATTATCCCCAAAACGCATACCCAGGCACATTTGTAACCCACTATAGGTGCTGTGGTGTATCTTGAGAAATTGCTATCAGATTGCAGGCATCTGCCTTTCTATGCCTGCTAGTGTGGGGACCACCCCTCCCCATAGCTACATAAGACTATAAGAGACATGCTGGATCAGACCAAGACTCCATCTAGCCCAGCACTCTGTTCACACGGTGGCCAATGAGCTGCTGACCAAGGATAAACAAGGCAGGGCATGGTGCAACAGCACCCTCCCACCCATGTTCCCCAGTAACTGGTGCACACAGGCTTAGACCCTCGAATACTGGAGATAGCACACGGCCATGCGGGCTAGTAGATATTGATAGCCTTCTCCTCCAGGAATTTATCCAACCCCCTTTCCAAATTGGTGGCCATCACTACATCTTATGGTAGCGAATTCCATACATGAGCAGCAACAGCACAGAGAGAGGTGATAGCTACATGGGGTGATCCCTGGGGTCATCCCTGTGTGTCCACATGATGCACAGGGGACCCCGGGATCAGGGAGGGATGATCCGTCCCTTGCCTCGGGATCTTGCCCTACACTTTAGGCCCAGTTTTTCCATGGTCTTGGGCTGAGCCTGAGACCGCAGAACGTGTGGCCGGGCGCTGCGATTCCTTGCGAGGAGCCGGGACCCACTCCTCAGGAGCACTGCCCAGGGGAAATTTTTTTTTTAAAGAACACCTACATTTTGTGCACAAGCGCTCATGAGCTGCTGCCTCTTTAAAAATAAAAATTGCGGGCACGACACCTCTCCCTCTGAGGTCGTCACGCTCCATGTGTCTACAGAGGGGGGATCTCGCAATAAAAACATCACGAGATCTTCACCCCTCCATCGCGTAATAATAGGTAGGTCTAGCTAAGGCCAGAGAGAGAGGCGGCATAGTGCCATCTATGAATCCACTCGCTGACTAGCCGGGCAGAATGCCAAGGCAATATTAACCGAGCTGCCCTGTGGTTACTGTTGCCTGTCCATTGCTCTGGAAACTGACCAGTAATCACAGACCTATATCTATATGTGCCAAATCCTGCTCTAGGGAGTCCCCCACCGGTTGCAGTTTTGTTTTCATTCCCTTTAAGAGAGTTCAACCAACGATGAACTAGCGAATTAGGTTTCAATTTACAATGAGTTTAATAGAATATTTAATGTAAGAACACAAGAAGAGCCATGCTCGATCAGAACAAGGGTCCATCTCGTCTACCATTCTATTCACCCAGTGGCCAACCAGCTGTGAACTGGAAACACACAAGCAGGACATGAATGCAACACCACCTTCCCGCCCACGTTCCCCAATAACTGGTGTACAATGACATACTGTCTCTGACATACTGGAGGTAGCATATAGGAATTTGTCTAACCCTCGTTTAAAGCCATCCAAATTGGTAGCCATCACTGCATCTTGTGGTAGCGAATTCTATAGAATCATAGAATAGTAGAGTTGGAAGGGGCCTATAAGGCCATCTAGTCTAACCCCCTGCTCAGTGCAGGAATCCACCCTAAAGCATCCCTGACAGATGGTTGTCCAGCTGCCTCCTGAATGCCTCTAGTGTGGAAGAGCCCACAACCTCCCTAGGTAACTGATTCCATTGTCATACTGCTCTAACAGTCAGGAAGTTTTTCCTGATATCCAGCCGGATAGTTTATACACTGTGATGCAGTCCTGTTTGCTAAAAGACCAATACAGAGGAATACCCATTGCTTTAATGCTCTGCCCTTGTGATTCTTGGGATACCGAAATATTAATACCATATCTTTTATTTATCAAGAGGCTAGCATAAAAACTGATTCAGCCAATTTTGGTATCCCGAGTTGCTGAGATGTGGCGCAACTTCTAATATGTCTGGAGGAGGGCGTTGTTGCAATATCTTAAAGGCAGTTTTAAAAATTAGACCAAAGATGCTTGCCAATGGTGTTCCTTGGCTTTGCTCATTTAACGTTGTGTATGCAAATGTTGTCACATTTCCCGTTACATAATTTTAGTCTGCATACACATTTCCCTTTTATTAGTGAATAATTATAAATGTTCTGTGGATCTCTAAATAAACTACCTATATCTACAATATAGATAAAGAGATTTTAAAGTCTCATTGTTTTCAGTGAGGAAGATATTTAAGCAGATGCTTAACTTCTTTGCTGTCATTAATGGGTGTTAGAAGCGTTGCACTTTGAGAGGCAACAGGCCCATTTAAAAATATTTAGTGCAGAAGACGGGCAGGGGGAGAGAACACGTCTTATTTCAGATCTCCTTATGGCACACAAGTGTGGCCTGTTGCACTGCTTGGGAATCAATCATTGATCTACCTGAAATTCTCTATTTTAGACAATATAGAATACTGCAGTATATAGAATACTACCTGGGGCTGCCCTTGAAGACTGTTCAGAAGCTGCACCTTGTGCAAAATGTAGCAGCCAGGTTAATAATAGGGACTAGAACCTCTGATTATATAGCACCGATTCTGGCCCAGCTGCATCAGCTGCCTGAACATTTCCAAGCATAATTCAAGATGATGGTTTTAACTTATAAAGCCTTATACAGCTCCTGACTACAATATCTGACAGATCATCTCTCCTGACCTGAATCTCCCTGGAGATCAAACATCTGAGGCCTTCCTCTGAATTAGGCTCAAAAGGTGGCCACAAGCAGGAGGGCTTTCTCGGTGGTGGCCCCTCAATTAAGGAATGCTTTCCCCCATACAGAGGGCTGTCGATGTCAAGGCTTAACTCTCCTTTTGCATTCAGCCTATTTCTATAGACCAGGTTACACAGATACGCATTCCAAAGACTTATGAAATAGCTTGCAGCACGTAAATTCCACATCGCAGACAACTGGCTTCTTCACAGCACGAACCTCTCAACTTGACTCCCGGAACGGATCTTTAAGCTAAAAACTTTTCAGCATTGTAGTTCCCAGTAAGAGATTGCCATAGATAAATTTGATACCAAATTATCATAAGCAAGGGTTTATAGAGTGATCAAGAGAATTTAAACCTGTTAGATATCCAAGTATAAAAGACGTTGATCTCTGTGAGATCTCATTAGCCAGGGCTTATTTTAAATATTAGGATAGGTCCCTCTTCTGACCACCATTTCCAACCTGAACTTTTAGCCCGTAAATGCAGAGAACGCCACAGGGGGCATAGCTGCTCCTCCCTCTTGATTTGATCCACCTCCTCCTCCGAATCCTTTTCTGCTCCGGTTCCCACCATCTTGGGCACTAAATCATGGGTGTGACATGACACCTTATCTTGCAGCTGGACCAGATCTGAAGTTACATTCCCCATTGTCATAGAATCAGTTGCAGAGTCAAGCTGCACCTGGTTCCCAGGCCTTGGGGGTTCCTTTATAATATTTTAGTCTAAAACATCCCGCTCCGATTCAGAATCCAATCAGACTCCTCAGAGTTCAGGCCCTTTGTGATGCTTGGGTCAGATTCCACAGCCTGGCCCCAGAGCTGGGTTAACCTAGAGCTGGGTTAAACCTGTCCTTTACTCCAAGGCATTGGAAGGGGGCATTTATGTGATATTTCTGGCTTGTAATTGTTGTGAACCGCTCTGCTATCGGGTGGTAGAGAAATGAAAACAACCACAAGCTGGAAATAGCCACTCACAACACCTGATCCCACCAAATCTCACTAAAATCTAATGTCGGAGGATTTATTCATGTACCGCTCTGCTGACGATAGCACACTTTACAGCTTTGACTGTCAGGATATGAAGAGATTCTGAGCAGCAGCAGCGCGCTAGTCAGAAACCAAGAGCATTCTTCGCCCCAGGATATGGGTTTTTGCACTATAGCTATGCCTTGATGTAAGGCATGGGATTCAGACTCAAAAACCTGTTGAGTATTTACTGGAGAGGATAAATAAAGGTCAGCAAAACCCTGTTTTGTAACAAAGCTTCACTGGCTGCCAGTCCAGGTCCGCACCCGATTCAAATACTGGTATTAACATTTAAAGCCCTAAATGGCTTGGGGCCAGGCTATCTGAAGGAATGCCTCCTCCCCTATGTGCCTGCCTGGACCCTAAGGTCATCCTCAGGGGTCCTTCTCCGTGAGCCCCTGCCAAAGGAAGTGAGGCAGGTGGCTACCAGGAGGAGGGCCTTCTCTGCTGTGGCTCCCCGGCTGTGGAATGAGCTCCCTAAGAATGTTCGCCTGGCATCTACACTATATTCTTTCAGACGCCAGGTGAAGACCTTTTTATTCTCTCAGCATTTTAACAGTCTATGAATTTAATTTAAACTTTGCTGTTTTAAATTTGTATTTCTGCACTGCTGCTGATTTTATCCTGGTTGTGCTTTTCGATTGTGTTTTATATCATGTTTTTATACTGTTTGTTTTATACTTCGAATGGTTTTAATTTCTGTGAACCGCCCAGGGAGCTTCAGCTAGGGGGTGGTACAGAAATGCAATCAATCAATCAATCAATCAATCAATCCTTTATTGGTGTGGCCTAGGCCTGCCAAACACAGCCCGGCTACCATGCATGGTGGCCTCAAGAGCATTTGACAATCCACACCAACTCCCTAGGTGCAGTCCAGGACGACAGTAAAATTAGCTCTTGCTTGGCCACCTGAAAAAGCTGGTGTGTCGCATATGACACATCGTACAACACGAATACAGAAACAACTTGGGAGGAGCGGAATTGTCCTGTGTCCGTCCCCCCCCCCCCGTCCCCCCGCACCAGGCCTTCCACAGACCAGGTGATATCATTGGGCTTCTGAGTCAGGCTTTACATGGGCAACCATCAGCATTAACCTTCTCTGTCGTACCTGGCCTTGCTCCCAGAAGTAGTTATTATTCTGGATTGTTTCTGGCGTGTCTCCGGGACCCTTGTGGCTCCAGCTTCTCACTCTGCAACTCTTGAGGCTACTGATGGCCAGAATCACCCCACTAGTTTCTTTTTGACCCCACTACTTGGAAGTTTCTACAATGCGCTCCTACTAAGGGGATACCCGGAAAATATCAGGATGAGGTTTCTTTATCCTAAGTGTTCGATTATGCTGAATTTACGTAATTTGCGCAAATTCAGCCATAATTTGTTCAAACTGCTCAGAAATTTGTGCAAATACACACACCCAATACGCAAAATTCCTGAAAAATCTGTGAATTGGCTTGACTCACTGCAGATCAAGTTGGCTGCCGCATTGGGAACCAAAACGAAGTGGGTGGGCGTCGAGCCTAGGAAAATTGGTCAAATTCCAACCCCCAAATGGATTCCTGTGACATACCTAGTAGTGTTCTGTAAAGTGAATCACCAAGTATGGCAACAGCACCACCAAGTGGCAATAAATGGGAAAACTCCAGCCTGGGCAAGAGACCACTTCGTTGTTTGCTGTCATTATTGTTCAATGGGTTTCATTCATTCTTTATTTGCTACAGTGCTAGCTGTGATATGTTTGGCAACAGCTAGTCATCTAATGAGTTCTCCCAGTTGGATGCCCAAATCGAATGAATTGAGTTTGGGGAAACCCCTCTTCCAGCAAATATTGCAAATCTCTAATGAACAGACAGCAAAGCTGTCAAACAGGCCATTTAGACCGAAAGGCAAGCAAGGCCAATTTACCACATTAAGTCACCAAAAAGTGAGAACAGATTTCAAGGCTCCCTTATACAGAGTTAGGCTATTTGTCCATCTCACCCAGAATTGTCTGCTTTGACAGGCAGTGAATCTCCAGGATGGCAGCTAAAAAAGGATATTTCCTATAACTGGCTACCAGAGCGTTTTAGCTGGAGATGTCAGGGAGTAAACCTAGGACCTCTGGTAGACACAAAGCATGTGCTACAGTGGCACACGATACAACCCCCTCCCCTCTATACACATACACTAAGGGAGTACTATGAGTCCACACCAAAATCTCCCTTTTGCCTGAATAAAACTACATCCACAAAGTTGTCTTTTAATTTTAAAAAAATAAAATTATTTGCTACTCCCCGAAACAGCAATTATATTGTGCAATGCATAATCCGTTCACAGTAAAAAGGTTTACTTCTTTTTCTTTCTCCAGACTTCATTTTAATTTGACTTGGAACAAATTGACGGACTTTTTCGCATCTATTAATTTAATATTTATTTGTCATACTGGGTGTCCTGAAAGGAAAGGGCACATGCATGTATGCTTTGGGTGGATTCCTGCACTGAGAGGGGGTTGGACTCGATGGCCTTATAGGCCCCTTCCAACTCTGCTATTCTATGATTCTATGTTTGTCGGGTTTCTCGAAACCTCCTGCCTTCTTGGGAGACAATAATGATGCCTGCTAAGTAATCCACAAAGCTTTATTTAAGCAATAAACATCTCTTCCCACCTGAAGAGAGTCTAATCTCTAGGAATTTTCCCCTAGGCAAAACTATGCAAACTAAGCGAGACAATTGTCCTTTCAAGAAGAATGGAAAGCCTTTTCCCAAGTTGCGTTAACTCCAGAGAGATTAGTTCTGAGGCAGCTTCTGATGAGATGCGAGACGGGCTGACTTTCTCTCCCCTTCCTTTCACACCGCCCGTTTTAGCCTGCGGCGTACTCTAGGATCGGTTAACCTGTCCGTGCTCTCTTCTTCAGAAGAATGTTGGCTTCCCACTGACTGTGTATTGTTTGTCCTTGAAGAGATAAGCTCTTCAGCACTCCTCTCTAAACTTTAATACTACTCGTGAAGCGAAATGACTTTGATGAGATTCAGAGACCATTTGTTAAATTTGTATTAAGAAAAGGGAAAGGGAGTAAACCGTCGCAGGATACATTACAATTTTGGAAAGGAGAATAAGGATCCTGGGGGAGGGGGGTGCACGAGATATTATTATATTATTTTAATAAGTTTTTTTTAAAAAAAATCATTATTGTGGTATATTGAGTTGATGTAGTGTGATTATTGTATGTGTTATAAAATTCAAATATATATATATATATATGAAGAGATAAGCTCTGGAGAGTTCACTCCCAGCTGGTGAAGAGCCCATGAAAGCTTTCTCCCCCACTGGTACAGGCTGGCCTGTTTCTGGTGCCGACTCCTCTACTTCAGAGTCTGATTCTGCTTGATCACCTGAAACACCACCTTCCAATCCAGGGGGAGCAGGGCTAACAAGACAATGTTAGAGAATGAATCAGCATCACCTCTTCAAAAGGAAGCAGCAAAAACACAAGAATGCACTGCTTTGAAATCATGAAGACCTGTTCTTACGCCTGCTTCGTTCTTCCTACACTATAAAATTATAGAATTTCAGCCTGTTTGTGCTAGAGGTTAAAGAGTAAGATCAAGGAGTAAGATCGTATCAGCTCAGTTGCCCAGATGTTTGGATAGGTCCAGCACCCTGCACTCACAGGGGAGTCGGGGGGGGGGAATCTGCTTAAGCTGTCTGTGCGTTTGAGATCACAACTGACCCCCAAATGGGGAAGAAACCCATGTAAAACTTTTGCCCAGTTTCCCTGCTTCAGATATTCCATGTCATCTTTCATGATAAAGTAGTAATGACACATTCTACATTAGCCTTCCCCGACCTGGTGTCTACCAGATGTGTAAGACTACTACACCTCCCATCATCCATGTTGGCTAGGAGATGGTTGTTGTTGTAGTACATATAAGGAGGATACCAGGCTGGGGAAAGGCTGTCCTATGAACACAGGCCTACCACCCACCATGGCAGTCCCACATATAGTTTTCCCCTTCCCTTCCAGAACAGAGTTAGAGACTCTTTATTCTGAAGTCATTTCACTGTACTATTCCCTGCCTCAGCCACATCACTGGCTACCCTTAGGATGGGAAGGGAAATTCACAAACTCCAGATAGATGTACCTTTTGGGAAGAAGTGAATGCATGGTGAGGGTGAGATTCTGCCTGTTTGCATGTCTCATTACTTTCCTGAGTCCAAATTTAACACCCTATTCATTGCGCTCCCCATCATGATTCCAAGTAGGGATGTGCTCCGCTCCGATTAGGAGCGTAGAAGCAGTAGCGGATTAGCCTGCTCCGCCTTACCCAGAGGCGGAGTAGGAGCGGACCGCGGACCCCCTAGAAGCAAGGCGAAGAGAAGCGACCATTTTTCGGAGCTCCGAGTTCAGGCGGAGCGCTCCGGTCGCCATCTTGAAAACATTTCGCCATAGGATTGCATTGCGGCAAATAATCGCGCATAACTACGTTGTTTTTGAAGCTATCATTCTGGAAATTCTTGTGCACAGAGAGTCGTGGATGGGGGTCATTTTGAGACCACTCTCACCTCTCTGCGTTGTCTGGGTCGCGGGCTATATTTTTGTGAAAATCGGGTCAACCGCGCGGCTCAAACGGCGTTTTCGGCTTTTCGCCCATAGGATTGCATTGAGGGAAAGAATCGGGGATAACTGGGGGGGGTTTAAGCTATCGTTCTGGAAATTCTTGTGCACAGAGAGTCGTGGATGGGGGTCATTTTGAGACCACTCTCAACTTTCTGCATCGTACGGGTCGCGGGCTATATTTTTGTGAAAATCGGGTCAACCGCGCGGCTCAAACTGCGTTTTCGGCTTTTCGCCCATAGGATTGCATTGAGGGAAAGAATCGGGGATAACTGGGGGGGGGGTTTAAGCTATCGTTCTGAAAATTCTTGTGCACAGAGAGTCGTGGATGGGGGTCATTTTGAGACCACTCTCAACTTTCTGCATCGTACGGGTCGCGGGCTAGACGTTTTTAAAAAATCGGCGGGAAAAATACCTTTTTCAAAGGGCTGAGGGGCAGAGTCAGCTCCCGGTCATGATGATCCCAAAGTTGGAGGAGGGCATAGGCAAAACAGGTAACTTGGGATTCTGGGAAACTTCTCTTTCTTCATCTGAATGGGCTTTTCCCCGTGTTTTTTAACACAGTAGCCCCACCAAATGCACAAACACAACCTGAAATCATATACTAAGCCAAGAATAAGAGATAGAAACACAGCACTGCTCCCCACCCTAACCTTGGTGAACAACTGAATCGATGTGGTGCAAGGGGATGAGCTCCCCTAGGGCATCTCATCGTGGACGTGCCTCCACTCTCTCCTGCACTGGAAGGCCATTAGAGCCTTCCAAAGAGAGTAAAACGGTGGAGCAATGCCTATCATGAGTTGAAGTGAATGGTCACTTTTCAGTGGTGGAGCAATGCCTGTTCTGAGTCGAAGTGAGTGTTTTACTTCTTCTCAGAGCTGTGGCTGTCAGTGTCTTGAACTGGCAGCTACTTCCCCCTCCCCCGGGCACGTCCCCCTATTGCTGGTAAAAGACAGATATAGCCTTTTAAAAAAAGTTCTTCTTGTTGTTTATTGAGCAACACTGCAGCTTTTAATTCCACCCCTCCTTTGTTTATTGATTGATTTATTCCATTTTATATGCATTACTGGCTTATCCTTGGCTCACTTCCTTATGCCCCCAGAAATGCCAGCTGCATGCCTGCCTGCCTTCCCTCCCTCCTCCCCTGCCCACCTCGCAGGGATGTTGTGTGTGGGGTGCCCGATTTTCAAAAATTCGCCAAAAATCAGGGGATGATGGGATTGCTTTGAAACTTGGCATGCGTGTGTATATCCCCATGAGGTGTCATGGTGCCAAACATGAGGTTTCTAACTTGAACAGAAAAAAAGTTGTATAATTTTTTAGCTTTCAATGCAAGCCTATGGGGGGGGGAAACGGAGCTCCGGATCCGGATCCGGAGCTCCGGGCAGAGCGGAGCGGAAGTGGGCGGAGCGGGGGCGGGGCGGAGCGGCCCGATCCGGAAAATGGCGGATCTGCAAGTGAAGCGGAGCGGGGGGTCTGTGCACACCCCTAATTCCAAGTAGTTCTCATTTGAGAGAACACAGGTATTACCACCCACACAAAGAGAGGCCTCTCTCTTCTCTACCTAGTTTGGAATGCTACAATGAAAGCCATCTGTGAATTCCGTCTCTAGCTTAAGGTCTGCATTTAGAAAACGCCACCACCAAATGCACAGGGATAGGACAGAAGTTACCTGGCCTGGCAGTAGTACGTGTGAAAAGGAACTCAGGAAACTAGTCTATCGCAAGCTGAAAACGAGCCAGCATTGTGATGCAGCTGCAAAAAAGGGCTAATGCAATTTTAGGCTACATCAACCGAACCATACTTTCCAAGTCACAGGAAGGAAGAGTTCCACTTTATTTTGCACTTGTCAGGCCTCATCTGGTGTACTATGGCTTCAGGCTGTGATGTTTTTAAGTTTCTTTATCACAGTTTGGTCACTGTACCTTTGTTGTATTATGTTATGAATTTTTATATATTTTATTGCATTATTCTGTGTGGAAACATTTCCATTTTTTCAATAACTTTCATAGTTTGGGGTCTGATCTTTTTATATTAAAGTTTGTATGTTATGCCTCTTTGACTCTGGCTGGAACATCAGCCAACCATTTGTTTTGCAACATGGCTGACCAAGGGGTAAAAAATCTTATTTTAAACAATCTTGGAAATTCACAGGTGCTGCAGGTAGTCTTCTCTGGGTGCTGTAATAGAAGAGGCAGCAGTAGAGCAAGGTTCAATATTCCATATTCAGAAAGAGAGAATAATGTGATGCCACAAACTCACCCAAACAACCTTGTCTTTCTCTTTAACAAATGAACCCATTTAATTGAGATGACCACCACTACTTGGTATCAGATTAATAGCAGAGCATGTTTTACCTGCTAAACTTTCCTGTTTTTGAGAAACAGATTAAGAATTGACAGCCTTTTTTTTTTTTTTTTGCTTTTATTACAAGCATATAATATTAATTGGCAGAACACTGAATACAAGCTTCACTATCATAAAATCAAAACATTAAGCAATAATCCCCCCAAAAGGCTTATTCAGACAAAAACTAGCCACCAATAGTACAAAAGTTACACAGCAACAGAAAGCGTAAAAAAAAAAAAAAAGGTTGTAAACTTTCAAATGAAACCAAGCCAAAAATATGATTTTAAAATTTTAAAATACGGCAAGAATTTGCAGTAACTTTATTATGCCACATAGTGAGGATAAAGGCGTAAACGGCTGCATGGGCTAATTGTTCCATAACCCTAAATTTATCTTGTTGCAAATGAATGGCTCTTGTTCTGTCACTTGGCTGTTATACTGGTCACTGCCTTTTAAATAGGGCATTTTGAAGTACCCTATACCCAGTGGGTGGATGCAGGGCACCTTGGTTAACTTTCCTCACGCCAGTAAATGTGCACATTCACGCAAAGCTTTAGAAGGACGGCGACCCACAAGCGCCCTTGAAGGTTCAATGCTCAATAGAACTTCAGTCGGAGGCCACTGGCCAAAACTACAGGTTCAGCGACAGACTTGGGTCCTGGAAGCCTGATAGCTGCCAAAGAGCCACAAATCAGGAGGGCCAGAGGGCCATTTGTAGCGAAGACGTGGTGCTTAACTCCTACCACTTTTCCTCTGCAGCCTCGCCCCGCTCCCCAGCGTTTCTGGACGCGTGCTTGCTGCTAGCTGAAGTGCCCACACGCCCACCTTCTTCCTCCGCTGCAAATCACCACTTTCCAATTGCCAGCTGCTCGGCACGGAGCCGGACTCTCAGACCCACGTCTGCTGCCAGACACGTAGTTCCAGCCTTTGTGAGCCACTTTTAGGACACCGTTTATGCGCACAATAAAGAGGGGAGGAATTCAAACACCAAGGACAACAGCCAATTTTAGGGTTAGAAACAAATACCTGGAGAATGCATTAATCCGCCGCCGCCCCCCCACTTCCACTTAAAGAGGAAAATGGGTGTGGTGTTCCCTGTGCACATTTTGACGACAAGGTGAATATATCCACTTGCGATTCTGACATGCAATAGCCTGCCTGTGCACCTCATCTCCTTAAACTTTAAATCCGAGGGCACACACACACACACACACACACACACACATATATGCTAAGTTAAGGTATCACGTGAAGTGTTTTAAAACCGGAGCAATTACCTGAGGAAACACAGAAACAGGATTTTTCTGTAAAATACAGTTTTCACCATCTGCAGTAAATGCATTTCTTATGTACTGGTTAAAATAGAAAGTTATCAAAGAGTCATCATGTAGATGTACAAACTGGTTGGCTTTCTCCTGTTGCATTTAAACATACAGCTCAGTTTCAAATAATTGCAAATAGGCTAGCTATGCTATGCTAATAGATTTGTCATCCACTGGAAAAAGAAACAGGACAGTGAATCTCCCAAGACTAATTAGATTGTTATGAAAACAATAAGAGCCAGATAAGCGTTCAAAAGGCTCATTCAGGAAAGGAAAAAAAATATAGCACCATCGTATTTTGAAATCTGATATTTTTGAACTTTTGCAGTTTTTCCCGAGAGGTTAGAATGTGTGTCTGTAGCATTGCACAACCACAAAGAAATAAATATTTCCAGGTTAAATGGTATACAAATGAGAGAGAAGTACCAGATGTACTAATGGCGCACGCACACGCACACGAAAAAGAAATTCTGATAGGCTGCGAGGCTTGTTGATTAATTCCACATTTCACATTTAAGAGTTCTTGCCAAATCATTTTTAAAATATTGCTGACAGGTAGTTCTTGCACATAGACACAACTCCCAAATGTCACTCTTTTTTTAAAAAAAAAAAACTCAGGAAGGAGGGAAGGGGGGAAATAAAAAGAGAAGACACCATTTGAATGTACACTTAAAACCACCTACATTCCTTTTCAGATCTGCAGTTAGTAGATGCTACATTTACCAATTAAAATGTATGCCTAACAAAAGCACGTT
Organism: Elgaria multicarinata webbii; assembly: GCF_023053635.1. Lineage (NCBI taxonomy): Eukaryota > Metazoa > Chordata > Lepidosauria > Squamata > Anguidae > Elgaria > Elgaria multicarinata. Next base: position 16,266,905 of record NC_086176.1, read on the forward strand.
CCAAATCTATTGCACAAAAAGCATAAAGTAATGCTCTTTATCCATACAAAACAAAAATATATATATAAAAAAATCAAACGGGGCCAAAGTAAATGTTACACGAAATTTGTGGCTGCCACTAAACATAATCACTGCAGTCTCTGCTCCCTTACCACTCTGTAACACAGCCTTCCTCAACCTGGGGCACTCCAGATGTGTTGGACTGCATCTCCCAGAATGCCCCAGCCAGCTGCTGGGGCATTCTGGGAGTTGTAGTCCAACACATCTGGAGCGCCCCAGGTTGAGGAAGGCTGCTGTAACATCTAGTACATCTTGACTGTGGCCTTAGTTAGACCTAAGGTTTATCCCGGGATCGTCCCGGGGTCATCCCTGTTCATGTAAATGACACACAGGATATCCCAGGAGCAGGCAGGGACAACCCCGGGACGATCCCGGGATAAACCTTAGGTCTAGCTAAGGCCTGTGGCTCACATTACAGTTGTTCTTCATTTTCCTACTCCACATCATTGATTGCCACCAGAAGGGGGCAAAGAATATCATGATATCAGACCATAGAAAAGTCATACTACATATTACGAAGGGGGTGGGGGAAAGTAAATACATGGCTGCCATTTTGGGTAGCAGCCACTAGTGCAACACCTAATTTGGCCCTCACAAAAAGAAGGAAGAAGCTTGTAAAAAACATCTCACAATTTCATTTTATATGCCCATAAATAAAGCTGGACCATCGGAACCAAAAAATAAAATAAAAAATACTTAGATGGTAAAAAGTAAGATAGAAGGCTTAAAATAGAATAAATAATTTTATAAAGTTAACTTTTAAACCCCCCAAATCTTATTTAAAATTCAATATTATATATTCTGATTTCTCTATTTTAAAAGAAAATTATACCAAGCGAGACCATGAACTTGTGTCGTTATGCTCATCTCTTTGTTGCTGAGGATAATGCAACAAGACAATTTTACTGCATTTATTTACCAGCGGTAAGCAGTCATAAAAAAAAAGAAGAAAAATCTAGAAATGAAAAAGCAAAAACCGACTTCACAGTTACTTTATATATCGCTTAATCGACCAAGATGAACTCAACGTGGTCTGAGCACACACAAACCACTTAAGCTGAATGTGATTTAAAGACCTAGAGCCCGACATCAACAGAATGTTTTTGCCAACATAACCATTGTGCAACCTGCCCCTTAAAAGCTTCACAGAAGAGAGACAATTTCTATCACAAGGATCTGCTCTGTTGGTATTTGTTGTAGTTTTTCTGATAAAACAAGCCAGCTAGGTCTTTGAAACAAACACACCCCAAGGGACGTGGTTTCCATACAAAAATAAGTATTCTGAGAAGCTGTTTAGAAAAGAAAAAGAAAGAAAAAAACAAGTATTTTCTGCCAAGGTTGTTTTCATCAGGCTGTTATAAAAGCAGAGATAAACACGCATTTAAGAGCAACAAAACCAGCGTAGGTGTCAACTGCTGGCTTTGGTTTCATGCACCCGACTAGATATATATTTAAATATATTTATATAGCACCGTATCAAATTCAAGTGATTCAAAAATTTGCTAGAAACTTAGCAATACAGATTCTGTAGACTGTTGCAGTCAAGAGTTGTGGGGTTGTCGTTTGCATCTTGATACTGTTTAATCCCTCAGTTTAAATTACACAGGGTAACGTTTGTAGTCTGTATTTTAAGATGGCGCTGGTCTTACAATTCAGCTGTGTATCTAGTCTGAGGTAGACTGAATTGCGGTCTATGGTCATTAAACCCTCCCAAAAAGTTTAACTGAATCAAGTGGGCACTGGACAGGGTCACCAAGTTTAAGGCTCACTAAGCAGTGTTAGCCAGTATGTTTTCAGATAGCACCACGCGGCCTGTGAATTTGGGAAAGAAACCTTTCAGTTTAAGGCTGTTCTACTTGTGGGGGGGGGGCATGATACATTCCCAAAGAGTCCCCCAAGTTGCTCAAAACTATAGTCTTCCATTAACCAATGTTTTATTTTTTAACTTGGAAGATACTGTTTGATGGGCAAGCAACATGATGAAATAAGCAGTTTCTTATCATAAAAAGGGAAACCTTACTAAGAGCTAGAAGTTAAAGTTTTAAGGGCACTTATCCAAGGAAAAATTCTCTTGCACACACGGCCGTTGAAAGAAATGGAAGGAGCACTAGGATGCTAGGAAACCAACGCGCTCCCATTAATTCCAACGGACCTGTCACATGAAAGTGGATAAATGCCCTTAAATGTCTAATGTACTCTTTGCATCTCCCGTTTCTTTCAACAGGGCGTGCATAGGAGGCCTTCCCACTGGAAGAGTGCCCAACGTCTTTCCCACCCCCATCTACTGCTAAGCCAAACCTTGCATATTCGTCCCAACACTTCCTGCTTGCTCCCATGTCCTCTTTGTTCTTCCATTTGGCTCCTTTGACTTCCACCTATTTATATTGACCATTACAGGATTAGAGAGAAGGAAGGCCACGTAACTCACCATGGAGAGATGGGCTCCCAACATCTCTCTACCAGCTGACAGGAGGAGCCAGAGGAGGTGGCACGAAGGAAGACATCATCCGAGGAAATCATGATCATAAATTCTTATTCTAGCTGATACAAATGGAACAACTGGGACTAGGAAAGGAGACGGTTTACCTACTCCTAACTGAAGATATGGAGGGTGCCTAGTGGCATGAATATCATTCATTAGAAAAAACAAGGCTTAACAGCTGAAACTTAGAAACAGGGACAATTGATCTCAGAATCATCCAACAAGACAAAACAAAAGGTTCCTGCCTCACACACACATTTATTTATTTGCTTGTATTTCATGCCTCACACCTGCATTGAATTAGGGTCCGTTCATGGCGTTGTCACACCCCAATCACATGCCTTCTTGTTGCACCCTGCTTGGGCTTGCTCCACAATGGAAAACCATTCACACTTGCCCATTACTGTCAAGCAGTAAATTGGTATGGATTAAGTACCGACTTTCTAATCAGACGTAAGCCCCTAAAGTGGAAAAGATCTTCTTCCAACGATGCAGAATCCACAGGGCCCCCTCCTTCCTGCTGGTCTCTCTGAAACCCAGGCTCCACATAACCGTTTGGCCCTACTCTTGTCCTCACCAGGCCCAAATCCCAGCTATGTCCATCAGCAGCAGGGTCATAAGCACTAGAGACAGGTAACACCTAGCTGAAGGCAGCTTGCTGCAGAACAGCAAACTATAACTATCATACCATTCCCAGTAGCAATCTCCTCCTTGTTCTGGTGCCTGATGGGGGAAAGGCAGATTTGTGGACACGCAAAGAATACACATGCCTCTGTTTATGCATTTGCTTGTAAAAGAGAGACACAAGAAAACATGCCTGTATGTAGGGATACATGCACTGGGGCAGTCCATGGTGGACCACTGAGAATTAACAACATGGCCCCAGATGGAAGAGCCTTACGTGTCCTTTACCAATGAAGAACAACATGAAGTCCATGTGCACACACTCTCTGTGTGGTGCAAACCTGCAGAAGTCACCTCTGAACACAAACTCCCCCCTCAAAAAAAAATCTCAAGATGCTTAAAGTTCAGCAGCATGGGCCTTTTTAAGCTGTTCAATCCTTGAGTGAAAGATGGGAGTGCACTTACATAGTTTAGAGGGGGTAATGCATTCCTAGGGGGATGGATTTTAAAAATAAATAAATAAAGATTTATAGATTTAAGGCCAGAAAGTACCACATTGCCAACTAAATCTGACCCTATAAAGATAGTTCAGTAGAGAATTAGGCAAACACAATGGTCTTATTAAGGAAGCCAGAAACCAGCAGGAAGGTGAATGTACTAATGCATGTCACAGAGAGTATGCTGCAGCATTAGCATAGTGTGTTGTTCAAAGGAACAATACTGGAGTTCAAGTACTTAAGGCTGCTAACGGCTTATTTCATTTATGGAAAGGCAAATCCCCCAGTTCAATATCAGCGCCAGCTCCGTAAGCCATGAACACCATAGAAAAAAGGGCCTTTTTAAACACTCTGCACTTTGATGCGATCTGATAAAACTGCACCAATATGGAAGCAACTGAAACTCTTCCAATAACCTCATCAAATGAGCCAGCAGAGGAACAAAGGATCATAATCCAGAACAGCGTCATGCAGCAAAATCACTGCCAGCCATTAGATCTTTGTCAGTGTTAAATATTCTGCGAAGGGCTTACCAACAGACAAGATGGCCATGAGGTATAAGAGACAGAAAACCTTGCAAATATATATATATATATATATGCCACATTAAAGTTGTGAAGCAACCCAAAAAGTTGTTTGGTGAAAACAAATCCTAAATTATCTCCTTCACAACATTTTAAACCCATTTGGCATCTTTGCAGGATGATGACCAAGAACTGAGCTACACACAAGGAACTGTGAAGTGTTTTCAATGTCTGTAAACGTCGTGCTGGTAGTGTCCTCTCAAGCTGCAATTTCCTTTTTTTTTTTTTTTTGTAGAAAAAAGTATAAATATTCTTCTGTCCAGAAAACCAGGCTAATGCATCCCTTGGAGAAATATTCAAGATGGTTGAATGGGAGAGCACTACTGTTTTCGAGAATGGATTCTGCTGGTCTGTGTCACGGGTGAATTGCGTGATGCACTAAGAAGGTGCCCAATTGATAGTCTCTGCAAAAAAACGTCCAGAAGGACAAAATAGTTCTTACAGCAAGTCCATTTTGGGTCTGTAATGTAGCAGTAGAGGTGCTTTCTGAAAGATAAAATATTACACGGGCTTCAGAAATGGCTACTACAGTGGCTACTGGTGTAGAATCTAAGAAAAAGATTGATATCACCACAGTCCCCAAGCAGCTGATGGGGGAAGGGGGCACAAGACACTGAACACCACACACCCCATGCTCAGCCTCAAGACTTTGGCAGGGGCTCCCCTATCCTCTACCCAAAATGAAGATGCTCTAAGAATTTGCAATATGGAACAGATGCCTCTGGAATATCCTCTCCGTTTGTACTCAGTGGGATGTCGGCCACAGAAGATGGGGGTTTGGTGGACAGGGATCTGGTGGCAAAGAGTGCACTGTCTAGCAAATGCTCTTGGTGGACACAATGGGGCAAAAAGCTTTCATTGGCAGACCAGGGCTTCCAGGTGGATGAGCATCTGTTGATATGATGAGACAAATATGTAGGACAGGACACTACTAAGGGGGTAGAAGTGACTTAAAATGGTGCTGAAGATCATGTGTGGACAACCCGTGGCCCTCAGCCGCTGTCTGTGAGGCCTGCAGTGTGATAAGTAAAAGTCTAGAGATCCAACCTAAAATGGTAAATGCACCAACCCACCACAAGCACAGCATACCTTAAATCTCCATCTTGTAACAACTACAAATTTGAGAGTATGGTCCTTGCCCAGAATTTCTTCATTGCATAATATATCCAGCTAATAGAGACAGAAATATTTTGTTTATCAAAGAAGTCAGTTTAACAAGCCCAAATTATGACATGATCAAAGACAAATATTAAATAAAAGAAAATGGCAGTCTGAAGATGAAGCAGTCTCCTGAAAGACAAAATGCAAGACTACAGTTCTTCGGAACCCAAATCTAAAGTCCTTTAAAACACCATAAACTCATGTATAACTCAAGCACCAAGCAAGAGAGCACATTACATAACATGGCTGTTCACCTCACAATATCTATATCCTACCATTGAGCTTGCCAGGTTGTGTGGAGGTAATATTTAGGCATTACTAGGATTGTACAGCCTTGGTTCTGGATTTAAACTGCCCACTATGCTCTACTGGTGTATGGAAAAACTGGGTCACAATGATCTGCCCCATAGTCTAGAAAAAGCCAAAATCTCTGCAGTTATGGGAAATAAACTCAAGCCAGAGTGTGGACGTTATCAAAATGGCTACATGCAATTAAAATAATAATAATAATAATAATAATAATAATAATAATAATAATAATAATAATAATAATAGATGATGTAGTATTTTAACAAAACCTTTGGAACCAATTAAAAATTGAATTCTCATTTCATTTCAATTTTTCTCAAAAGCAGCTGTCACTAGTACAGTGCCAGATAGGCATATGGATATCAGGCAACCCTTTCCCCCACCCCCAAATATACAGCTAATATAATTAGTCAAATGAGAAACTGGTGAAACAAAACAGCATCCGTTCATAAAATACAGCAGATTACCTGTACAGCTGGCTTTCAAGGTATTATTTCAATTAACTGTAAGGTATTTTAACAGATATTAGTTATAAGAGAGCTTGTTTTTCTAACACATGCTTGGAAACGTTGCATGGTTGCAATCACAAACCATATGGTATCTTAACACAAAACCCAACAATTTAAATCAGAGACGCGGTGGTATCCATTTTGTTTTTAAAGCAGGTTTTTATCCTTTAGGATGCAAAGAAGCCTGATGGTATCTTGGCTGTTTGGGGAATATCGATAGTTCAGGGCAGGGTGTCACTTCGCACAAGTCACTACCTAAGGCCGCCTATGAATGAACTAACAAGAATTGTGCTAGTGGAAGTTAAGAAGGGGAGAGAAAAACAGAGAAATATGACTAATTCTGAAAAACTTGAGAGGGGATCTCCTTTAAGGGACTGTCTCAATATGTTGTTAAATTATGTGATTGGAAAGCTATTTCAGTTCTAGAACAACAAGAAACTCCAAAACAATTCCAAGGTAATGCCATTTAAAAAAAAAAAAAGTTACAAGATCAATAGTAAAAGCCCTACTGCATGGTTGCTTTTCTGTATGCAAAAGGATTATTTTGTAAATTCAAACCCACGAATTACCTCATTAAACGAAGAAAGATTAAGTTTTTTGGCAATGAACTTCTTTAGATGTAAGACTGTAGCTTGTGCTGAGCAGCGAATCCATTTCCTCTTCAAGCCACGTAATTTGCTGCTGTTGCATTCCAAGCAGATGCTTACCTATAGAGGGGAAGCGAACAGACACACGAGCAGCAGTGACTTCACATTCCCCTTCAAACTGAGCTCAAGAAGCACAATTCTGAACAACATAAACAGAACGGGCATTTCCTGCTGCCAATCAGGTGGTAACATTAACTGTACCTTGTTAATAAGGAGTGAAATTTAGGGACAAAACAGTAGTATCTCTCAGTGGCTACACTTTCACAGCTGCTGAAGCCAGATGATAGACCAGGGGGCAAGAACAAGTGGCACACATAGAAAGAGCCACAAAAGATATTGGTTGGCAAAGCCAACCTAATAGTCCAGAGCAGATCTGTAGCACACAGACCATGCTATTACTTAGGACAAGGACCATCTTTCTTTCAAGGGCCACATCTCCTTAGAGGTAACCTATTAGGGGCCACAAGCACGTGGTGGATGGGGCCAAAGCCAGTGGTGGCCGGGACGAGAGTCAACAGTGCGCAAGGGGGGCACCATTTTCTCTGTGTGTCTCTCTCTTTCAGCCATCCCATGTTCTCTCTCTCCCTGTGCAGCGGGCTTCTCAGAGAGGGATAGGTTGCTCTTGCCAGACTGATTGTTTGCCGAGAGCTTTTGAAATTAGGCCAAGGTCTGCAGGTTGCCCAACATTGGCCCCACCTTAAACCACGGCTTTAATCACGGTGAATAAGACTTTCTGGCTTAACCACCATGGTTAAAGCCGTGGTTTAAGGTGTCTTCTGAATGGGGCCACTGAGTTAAGGGCCTGAGATGCTTTATTTCAACTGGGGTATGTGGTTTGAGAACCACAAGTAAACATGCCTAGGATAAATGACAGTTGTGGACAGTTAGGATCCACACTAAAAAGAGGGCATCATAATATCCAGGAACCATAGCTTGCTTTCATTTTTCAAGCTGAGTGCCCACTTGATGAAAAACCTTTAAGGCTTTCGCTTTTCAGAGAATACATCAATAGCAACATCTCCAGTAATTCACACAAGTGCCTTCTTTGAAAAGGCACTGTTTTTTCTGAGCTGGCCTAGAAACTACAAAAGAGGGACATCTGCTTAGTTCAAGGTCATGTTTAAAAAGTACCTGTTCATCACTTCTGTGATAATCATTATCTTCCTCCTGTTTCTCTTCTGATGTTTCTTTGTTTGTACTCTCGTCTGCTTTTGTTTCCCCTTATGAAAAAAGCACAGAGCATCTGTGATGAAATGGAACACTCTAAAGACACAAATTCATGTATGAAATAAACTGCAATCAAAATTCACAGCCCTTTCGGAAGGGAACCTGTCAGCTACATAGAATTCAGTTCATTCATTATACAAAATGTGATTCAAGCTGAAATGTAGCAGATACTGTCTATGTGGCATATACTTATCTAGGGCATTTGGAAGTTAAAAAAGAGAGAGAGAGTTAGTGTGCAAGCAAAGAGCTTCTCAAATTTCTCAACCTAATATGTGTTTATGAATCAGTCTTGCAACACCCAGAATATTTCAAAAGATCAGACTGAAGGCTATAGAGCACGTAACTTCCATTTCCCCGGTCAACAGCTGGTTGGCCACTGTGTGAACAGAGTGCTGGACTAGATGGACCCTTGGTCTGATCCAGCATGGCTGTCCTTAAGGGCTTTGCCAATGCCTTTGTGGCTGTTCACAGAGGGAGTCAGAGCATTAAAGAGCCCTAACAAGGGAGCAAGTCAGTGGGCAAAGCCAATAATGCTGGGCCTTCAGCCTCTGTTCAGTTCAAAATATAGTCTCAATTAAAATTCAGTCACCAACCAGGGATCTAAGTTAAGTGCCACTATTTTAGGAGTTAGACCTCGTTTGCACATCATGGCGGCATTTCCAGGGTTGTTAAAGCAGACAAGCCACTTCCACTTTCAATTAATAACCCAGAAATGCCCCATTCTTGGGTTGTTTCATTATATGCCAAACCCAGACATTCTGGGTTATTTAGGGGTAAAAAAAAACCCCATCTTTTATTGATGAGTTATGTGGCATTCCTGGGTTGTTAATTAAAATCAGAAATGGCATACACGCTTCACTCATCCCCACAATTGTGGTTAAGCAGCATGGTTTAGCGTGTCGCCTGAACCAGGCCAGTGTGAGCTCAAAGAAGCCCTCCATGGTAGGGTGACCAACTGTCAGGATTTCCCCGGATTTGTCCTGGTTTTTGTTCTTTCCATGGTGTCAGGGGGGATTTTCTATAATTTTCAATAATGTCCTGGAATGACACACCTTCTTCTTTAAGGCTGCCATTAGCATGGCAGGAGGGAATGACATGCTTTCTTGAGGCACATCATTCCCCCACCCCGAGCTCCAATTGAGGTCTTAAAGGGGAAAGTGGGTCATTCGTGGACATTATAGAAAAGGCCCCAATTGGAGTGGATGGTGGTGGTGCAGAATGAAATCCTTTCCCCTCCTCCACTCCAATCGGGTTCTTTAAGGTGGCGGGGGAATAACGTACTTTCTGCAGGACTCAGAAAGCGGCTTCCCCACACACACACTAGGTGTCCTCTTTTTTGGTTTCCCAAATATGGTCACCCTACTCCATGGGGCTAAATTATTGCGCTGATATACCTGCCTGCTTGCAAAACCAGCATTGCTTTAGAAGACTGTGCTGAAGTAGCACTTTCCACACTCAATCTCGAACACCAGGTTATAAGCCCAGCTACTTATACAATTAGGCCATAAATTCGCTTTGCAGAGTCCAATCACATGGATCAAATTTAGTAGTAGCAGCACAACCGCTTTATTTGCACAGGTATGAATAGAGCATGATCCTGTTTTTAGCAAGTGGAGTACAGCCCACCCCACCCCAAGGTGCTGTTTCATTTTCCACCAGCTGGCCCAGCTTGGTGCACAACAGGTTTGGGCCAGCTGGCGGAATTCCTGTAAAAAAAAAATGTGCGTAAAACAACATTTGTGCAGATTTCAGCTGGAATTTGTGCAAACTTGCATACTTTGCACAAATTACAGCCAACGTTTGTACAAATTATATACATTTGTGCAAATTGCACAAATTTGCCGACTTTGCAACCAAAGTTTGTACAATTTGTGCAAATTACAGCTGTCAGAAAATCTCTAAAAGTTCCCGAAAACTCAGGGAAACTGTGTGGCTCGCCTCACAAAAGCAAGCTATTTTGGGTGCTCTACAGGAGTCCAGTGAGCCCAAAAAGGCCAGACTTCCCAACCCGCAAGTGCCTGATGCATGTGGTACCACAGAGCAACACATGGTCCTGTGCATAGTAGTTATGCTGCATCAAGAGCCTGGGACTGCCACTGGCATTAGAGCACCAATGAACGCTCTCACACCAGTGTCAGCACTGGTATTCAGATACCATTTGTGCCCTCAAACTGGCCACAGGGTCCTTGCACAGGATCCCATGAGCTGCCTACCTACTCAGCCTGTGCATCTGAAAGAGACTCTTGCCACAAGGGGTGACTTAAGGGTCACAGCACTCATTCTCGTAGCAGTAAACAAGAAGAGAACCAAATACTACTGGAATTTGCTTAGGCGCAACAGCTCATAGGACTGGGCAACTGAGAGTCAAATATATTATTATTAATTTTATTAATTTAATGTTTAAAAAAAATTACCCGTCTTTTCCCCTCCAAAAATGGAGTCGCTCAAAGTGGCTTACAAATGTAAAAACATAAAAACAATAATTAAAACATATTAACAGGCTAAAAGCAGCAGCAATCACACACAAAACATCAAAACAGTCACGAAACACAATTAAGCAACAGCAAAGTCAAATGCTTATTTAAAAAGAAATGTCTTCACTGGCTGGTGGAACACAGCTAAAGAGGAAAATGACCTAACCTCATATGGAGCTGCACAGACAGGCTGCTGAAAACAGGGAAAGCCCTCGTGCATGTTGCCACCAATGGTGCCACTGAAGGCAACGCCACATGCCGTGGGGGGGGGGGGGAGCAGCAACAGATGTGTGTTCCCAGCAAGACCAGTCAATTTGAGCCAGACCTACTAAGGCTGTAAGGACTCAAAACTGGTTATTGACCTAGCAGCCTTAGGCATTTCTGGGCACCCAGAAACCTGTATGTGTACAATTTATGGGGGGCAGTGTGTACACTACAGGAGCAAGGCAGACGTATCATAACTGGTGAGGAAGATCAATTGTGAAGCGTGGCCTGAATGTATCGTTTGCTGTAAGTCAGGTCAGGAAGCTGGAGCATGCAATAACTTTCCAACCATGTACTCATGGGCAAAATATCACAAGCAACAGTGCGCTCTGCCTTTAGTAAACAGAATATATAGCGATAAACATACTCTATGAAGCCATTCTAAAGAAACAAAGGGAAAACAATATCCTTTTGTAAATACAATGATTCTTCTAAAAGAGCAAACACATGCAATGTCTATTTACCATTACGGTGGGAATCTAAATGTTGCTTGGCTGAGCACGTCTCCCCTTTGATGTCACCTGGTACTTCCATGCCCAATTTGTGGTAGAATTCCCTCTGCTTTCTCATTTCCGCTGTTTAACATTTTAAAACAGTGTCTTTAGCTACGATCAGTGGACTTCATCAACTCAAGTAAACAATTTACTCCTCTCACTCTTTCAGAAAATGTACCAAGAGCACCCTCTAACGTTCACCAGCTTTTCTGAGCCTAATTCATTATACAACAACTCAACAAATCTCAGAGCTTGAGGAACTTCTCAAACGTTGTAATGGTATTTTTTTATTATTTCAGGTTCTACTTTTAAATGATCCAGTATCATTTTCTGTCTCGTAAACTTGTTCAGTTGACCTTTAGAATTAGGAGAAAAATCACCATGTTTTACAGAATTTGAAATATAGTATTTTCCCCTCCATCTGCTTCATTTATAATGCATTTTTCAGTTACAATTAATTATGGTATTTATGGTAGACACATCATATGTATGAAGTATTCCTATTAGATAAACAAGTAACTGGGAAAACTGGGTATTGTAAATTGCTATCTTTCCACCAGCAAATTATTTCCGCATGCATTATAATAAATGTAAGAAACTTGGTGGATGTTGACATTTAATTCTTGAGATTTAGGAAGTGCACTGGGAAATGTCAGAACTGGTTGTATCACGAGTCTCGCTTCTGACATTTATTCCTGCAGTTTTTAGGCCAGTGTCCTTTATCAGTTAATATGATGGAAATGAGGATAACATTTGGTCATTTTCTGAAGGCACTTAATTGGTTCAACATTTACTGGTAACTGTTAAGAATGTCCTGCCATTTCTCTTTGGGCCTCTTCAAATCTTAAGTATTATCAGCAAACATCACCATTTGCCATGATTTCTGACACTTACAGCAACACACCTACAAACAGAAGAAAACCTATGCTGTGATGACTTACCCTGCCTGCCCAGGACTAAATTAAAACCATGTTAGGAGCCCCTAACATTATTTTCTTTTTGTAAGAACAGCCATGGGGCAAGTTTTCCACACGAGAGCTAATATCTCTGCAGAGTTGATCTGGATTGGGGCCACGGTACAGGGGGAAAGAGACAGATCTCCCTTCCGATCTAACTGGTGATCCCACAACTACTTTTACAAAAATAAAAGTTACATAGCAAACTCCAGACATGGAAGCTGCAATGTAATGTGGAGTTTAGCCCTTATGCCAAAGCAACCAAGTAAAACCAATCCATCACTAGGCTACACTATCCATGATTTCCTGGAATTCTATAAAAACTTGAACCATGCCATCCGAAAACCAGACTTGAGAGATTTTTTTCAAATGTAAATGCTTACCAAAGACCATATTGTCAACTTACCTTCTTGAAGACCTGGAACAAGTTTGTAAACAATATCTTGCATCGTTCTGTCATGACTGGCAAGAAAAAGAATACAGGTTTAAAAATAAGATGGGTGACTCCCCATATCAATGCACAGTGATGAAAAATAAAATTATGTGCATTCATTTCTGAATCAGCCTGTCGCTTAGAAAGGCATACCCTTTAGATCCCTGCACATATTAGCTTTAACACCATACTTACCCAATATATTGTAGTGGATGGCTCTGGTGTATAACTATCCTGCATGTGGGACAGGTATTATTTTCCTCCAGATATTTTACCAAGCAACTCCTGCAGACTGTTTACAGAAATATTTCGTTAAGAAGATTCCAGGAATACAAAGAAAGGGTTTTTTACTTGCCAGCATACATTTTAACATTCAATTATTTACAAGACTGCTTTGTCAATATGGCAACATTAAACTGAATCTGTATGCATTACATATTTCAATGACCATTTGTATTAAACTTCCAGTTTTAATAAGCATAGAAGTGCCTACCCAATATGCACTTAAAATCTAACAAATGTTCTGTATTTATTTCTAATACTTCCATTCCTCTTTAAAGGGTAAATTAATTATCCAGCACACATAAGGAGGATGTGAAGATTACCAATATAAAAACTTAGGAAATGAATGGTTGGTTGGTTTTTTCAGTAAAGGTCTGGTGTGCATTTGACTGGAATTCTAAAGTGATAAAAAAAATTAAAAACATTAACTCATTTGGGGGTCATTTCAACATAGATTACTAAGACATTGCTTTCTGTTTAAGAAACAGCAATACTAACATATAGACTCATTTTTAGATCTCTATACATAGTTCATCCTATTTATAAAGAACATCCCAATATATCTGTTAGTATGATATAATTGGTTTACGGCTGTCTATGGTTGTAACCAAGATTATTCTAATAACTATTGTTGTTGGATAAATGAAGGCCTTCAGTAATGATTTTGTTAAGCCTACAATTCTGTCTTTCCATAGCCAGCAACGCTACCATGGCTTTGGAAACTTGACAATACTGAAGCCTGGCTATTGCAGTTAAACAGTGCCATCTACATCTCACCAAGAAGTTATGCACATTTTAACAGATGTAAGCCCAACTCAAAAACACATATCAGATCAGTGTTTAACAACATCTATTGACGACGACAACAACAACAACAACAACAACACCCAAAACCAACCAAAGTCCACACCTAGAAGTTCCGGATAGGTCTATCACACCAGTCATGAGATGAAGAAATTTGATTTCATTATTTAAGTATTGATTATTCTCCCATGCAAAGTGGAGGTAACAGTGGGAAAAGTTCATTATTTTGGAAGCATTGCATAAATTGCAAGTTCTATGAAGTTTAACTGGACTTACAATCTATCAGTCATAAAATAACCACTTATCCAGCCATTCTATGCCCAAAACAAAAGGTTCTTTCAAATACCATTGCATCTTTATAACTCATAATAGGAGATGCAAAAAAATCAAGTACAGAGAAAGATGGTGACTTCGCAATGCACATTCGCTATGAGCACATGAGCAAGGAAGCCACAAACCTATCCCTCATTTCAGGAGCCATAGAAATTCCTTGCACAACTCACACAAATGATCGTAGACGCCTCCAGCTTAGGCGAGTTTTGTAACACCCCAAGTTAGGACCATTCAACTCGTTAAAACAAGGCCTAATTGATACATGGCAAGTCCACTCATAATTTAGTATATATCCCATGAATTAAATCTATAGATTTACTCTCCTTTCAAATATCCTTTATACAATGTAAGCAAGTCTCTTTGATCCATTACTTTTAGTTCCTCGTTCCTAGTTCAGATGGGAGAAAGAAGCAGCTGATTTCTCACAAGCAATAACAACTTTTATCAGGAGTGTCAAACTTCTTTCAGCCTCAGGAACTAATTCAATTTCAGAAAAGCTCTCGGGAGGGGGGAGGGCAAAGCAAAAGTGCCCAAAGCAAAAGGGGCAGGGGGAAATACCAAAAATACCAGCACGTTTTAGCTTCATGTGGTTACTGCTAGTAACTGGGGCCATAGCTAGACCTAAGGTTTATCCCTGGATCGTCCAGGGATCAAAACTGTTCATCTAGGTGACACACAGGGGATCCAGTGCTCAGGCAGGGGAGAACCCTGGATGATCCCAGGATAAACCTTAGGTCTAGCTGTGGCCTAAGACTTAGAAGAGGCATTTCAACCTTTCAGAATGGTAGGAAGAAAGTGCACAAAAGCCAGAGAACCATCAAATGATCAGAGGTTGGGGAAAGGTGCTAGGCTACAGGAAGGTGCCATGGCTTCCTGGGGAGCCACAGAGGGCCAGATTTGGCCCACAGGCCTAAGGTCTGATGTCCCTGCCTTAATATTATGGTCTGCTGCAAATGGCATCATCATCTTCAATCCTCTGATACACTATGGCCCCATTCAGAAGACACCCTAAACCACGGCTTTAACCATGGTGGTTAAGCCAGAAAGCCTTATTCACCATGGTTAAAGCCATAGTTTACGGTGTCTTCTGAACGGGGCCTATATCATTTAGAACAACCCCTTCGGCAGCATTTCTAAAAGCCTACCATAAGATACACAGACCCTCACCTTCAGAGTAAAGAACATAATTCATTTGCATATTCTTCCCTATTACTAGGGAAGGGGCCATAGTTGTTTGGTAGTAGAGCATATGGTTTGTGGGCTATATAAGGGCTAGCCTCAGGTTTACACAGACCCTTCGTCTGCCCATCTTTTAAAAAGTAACATCTGATCGAGCCAATTGCTGGGAATTATCTATAATCTGAATTTCTCTGCCCCCATGATCTGTTCCTGGATGGGGGCCTGAGTAGACAGAAACCCAATATTTGGCTTGGTCTGATAGTACAAGACCAGAAGAAAGGGGAAGAGCAGGAGTATCAGGGATACACACAATCCCAACGCACACACACTTCTCAGACCAGGTCCACCTCTGAGTGAGCCCTAATGTGAAATTAGGAATTCTCTCAACTGAGATTAATTTACTCAAAAATCAGCCTTGCCCAAAATATCAAACCTCCAATCTTACATCAAATCATAACTTCATTATACACAGTTATTTTCATACTCACAGGTATGCAAGCATTCTGTTACAGTGGTAGCATCAATAAGATAACCATTACAAAGACGGCAGGTTATATGGGCATTGATATCCCAAAGCTTTATCTTTCTCGTCAGCATCTTTGGTGTCTGTAAGAAAACCAGGGTAATCATTGCACGTAAGTGGTATTTGCTCATTTAAATATTCCACATTCATGGTAATCCTGCATAATAGTAAAACACGAGGTTTTTCATAGTAACTTTCTTCCTAACAGGCTTTAATTGATAGGAGAAGCCTGGTTTAAGAATAATGAGAATGTGTAAGCACTGTAATGCAGTTACAAAAGGCAAGTTTAACATTTCATATTCTGGACTTAACGCTGCAATATTTCTTTGCAACTAAGTTTGCTTCATTCTATACAATCATGTTTAACTGAAGCCTAGTTCGCAGAAGCAACAAGCAAGGTGAATGAAATAGACCACTGCAGATGCGGAAATATAAGATTTGTATAACATTTGTTTTGCAAAACGTTTTCTATTCCTTAAATTGCATTGTTTCATAAAATGAATTAGTAACATAATGAATGGATACACCAGTCAAATTAAGTTCTCATGTGATTATCCTTAGAAAACATACATGGATGTGATAAATATAAATGCCTAACTATCTGAGCCTGCGCAAATTAGTAGCTTAATAGTTTTCAGTGCCTTCAATTTTCTTTTCTTAAACTGTAAGGAAGTGTGTGAAATTGACTTAAAATATTTTATAAACATCCATAACAAAATAATTTCAAAGTAAAGCTTTGAATTTCTATCTATGTAAATTTATTTATAGGCTGCTGTTGAGGGTAGAACCCTTATTTAAACCACATGATTCCCCACACCACCAAATCTTTCAGTGAAATTCCTTTGGGGGGAAACACCTTTTGATTTATTCATAGAGCATGTGAAATTTGCAAGGCGTTTTCCTTAAAAGCTTCTAGAAAGCGTTCAATTTAAAACTTCCCAGAAAACCCACATTATATGAGAGAGCCTTCATTAAATATATAGGAAAAAAACTAGCATGTCAGAAAGAAGGTTCTACTCTTAACGTTTCCTGATAGCTAATTTCCTGTGCAAAGAGTTTTATTATGTATGAAGAACATTTGGCCACATACGTCCCTATGGGCAGCCTAAAGGTAGTACACTTCAGACACCACATCTATTGTTTCTGAGAATTAGGGGTTGTATCCAACGTTAGCTAACGTAAGTACATTTCATTTTAATGGGTCTACTCTAAAAAGAATTAACACTGGATACAACCGTAAGCCAGAAACGTAGGAGATGAAACCCTCACATCCACTCAAATCCGTCATTACATGTATGCAAATTATTAATTTCCCATTACACACAATGCAAATTTGAAATTTTTTTAAAAAGCCACTTGTTTTAAGGTAAGAATTAAGATACTTAAATTCACCCATGTGCCAAAAGCATAGAAATCTTAAATTAAGGCCCCCTGAGCTAAACATCTGTACCATGAAAGCTGTAAGCACATTCTACACACTGTGCTAGCCTACAACTTAACCTGCATGCACCCACACTTTCCTTTAATTTTTCAGCCGCCACCCTCTTCCTCTGTAGGTTGGAGGGTGTGGGGATATACTGAAGCTCAAGACATAATGGAGGAAGTAGCCACGCAGCATGACAGATTTTATGGGAAAAAACAATATTGCTAAGTGGAGGAAGTATCTGTCAGGGATGCTTTAGGGTGGATTCCTGCAATGAGCAGGGGGTTAGACTCGATGGCCTTGCAGGCCCCTTCCAACTCTACTATTCTATAATTCTATGATTCTAAGTAGAGGGAAACTAGACAGTGGGCAAATAGGCATTGGGACAAGTGTCTGCTTCATCATGAAATGACTCACAAGTCAGCCAATGAAACGAAGAGATAAGTCCTATATTTGGGATTAAACATGCGTAGGATCAGCTTCTGCAACAGGTTCATTTAAAATGAATTAAGTCTTCAGAACATACAAGCAGTGAAAAACAAATCTAATCATCTGATAAGCTTGAATAATCACTTTGCTGGTTTTACTTTTGGTCAAACCCGCACAAACAGATCAATTCTCTGAATTAAAGGTTTAAAATTTCAAAGCGTATATCTTATGAACGTTCATACAGCACTCACCCCCAAGTTTCAGTGTTCCCCCAAAAGAGCAGAGGAAGAGGGTTGAGGGTGAAAGACCAAAATAAAATATGGATGCAAGGAGGCTGACTTGTGAGTATAATATGGGAGAGTGCAGAATATGTTTACCACTTGCCTAATTTGCAAAGCACTGCCTTAAAATCAACTGAGGGTACATACTAATAATGTTGTTACGGGCTGCACATATACACAACCAGGCAATATTACAATGGCTGACATAAGAAGTGCATAAATATGAGAGCCCCTGCTTCCTGGTTTATGAGGACAACATTCTAACATTACATTCTAACTTTTTTACGCCTGAATGCTGTGTATTCCCCAGGGGCGGGTGTGGCGTTACACCCCACAAGTCAATTCCAAATATATGTCTACAGTTTGTAAGTCTGTGGTTTTTAGAATGTTGGCCTGAGTGGGCAGAGTTAGAATGTCTTGGGAGCGGGGAGGAGTGATATATATAAGGGAATGACGGAGGGGATTGTGAGTTCTTGTTCTTGTTCAGGAAAGCTTTTCAGGGAGACTTGTTAGGTACTCTGAGAGTCTGTAGTGCTCTCTGTATTTATGGTACTTAAGTTCTGGGAAATTTGAGTGTCAGTGTAGTGAGTGGTGTCTTTAGAGTGTGGTATGCACGTAATGAAAGTATATTAATCAATACTGATAATAAAGAAAGTTCAAGAGTGATTGTGTGAGAAAAAGGAAAGCGCGAATGTGAGAGTGACAGGATTGTATGGAAGGTTTCAAAAAGGTTTTTAAATGTTGTTATTTGAAACAAAGCTTATGAACTTTTAAAAATAAATTTTGATTGTTTGTTTTAAAACTACTACAAAAATCCCACGTGTCTGTTTGGCGTTTATCATCTTAAGTTTACACATTTAACACCCACTCTGACAATCATTCACCTAGGCAGATATAACTCACAGCGCATTATTATATATATTAAAATCCATTCTCCATTTTAAACCCCTTTCTCCACATAGTTTGGAGGAAGGTGGGCTTTTATCCCTTGCCTCAGGAGTATCAAGTGGTGGTGCTTGGCTTGAGCAGGGGGTAGCCTCGGCTGGGTCTGGTGTTCAGAGCCTGTGTCGCCCCATAAGAAGTGGTGGCAGACAGGAGGTCTGGTGTTCAGAGCCTGTGTCATGGCAGCGGGTCCATAAAGCAGCTTAAGCATGTCACCTGTGGATCTATGGTTAATATTTGCCTGTCATTCAATGGGTTATTATAAGGTTGCAATCCTATACATGCTTACTTGAGAGTAGGTGTCATTGAGCTCAGTGGAGCTTACTTCTGAGTAGGCATAAAGGATTGCAATGTAAAAGTGGATCTATTGCTGAGAAGAATTTTTGGCCATAGAGGAAAAAACACATTTTTTTCTGGATGGGGTGGAGTGGGGTGGGGTGTTAAACAGAACTTTTGGAAAAATTGAAAAATAACCAATACTTATTTTTAGTGCTCTTTACTGATCTAAAGTCACGTTGTTGCTTTAAGACAGCCTTCCACATCATGGTGCCTTCCAAATATTTTAGATTTCAGCTCCCATCAGCCTCAGGCAGCATGGCCCCTGATCAAGAATGCTGGCTACTGTAGTCCAAAACATCTGGAGGGCACCAGGCAGGAGAGGGCTGCTTTGGGAACATAAAGCAGCCTGTCTGTTCCTAGTTATTTTATGCATAACTTAGTCTGCTCATGAAGTTAAACCTCAAAAAAACCAAGATTATGGCAACCAGCTTGATTGATAACTGGCAAACAGAGGGAGAAAATGTAGAGGCAGTGACAGACTTTGTATTTCTGGGCGCAAAGATTACTGCAGGCGCTGACTGCGGACAGGAAATCAGAAGACGTTTACTTCTTGGGAGGAGAGCAATGACAAATCTTGATAAAATAGTTAAGAGCAGAGACACCACACTGACAACAAAGGTCCGCATAGTTAAAGCAATGGTATTCCCCGTAGTAACCTATGGCTGCGAGAGCTGGACCATAAGGAAAGCTGAGCGAAGGAAGATAGATGCTTTTGAACGGTGGTGTTGGAGGAAAATTCTGAGAGTGCCTTGGACTGCAAGAAGATCAAACCAGTCCATACTCCAGGAAATAAAGCCAGACTGCTCACTTGAGGGAATGGTATTAAAGGCAAACTGAAGTACTTTGACCACATAATGAGAAGACAGGATACCCTGGAGAAGAGGCTGATGCTAGGGAAAGTGGAAGGCAAAAGGAAGAGGGGCCGACCAAGGGCAAGATGGATGGATGATATTCTGGAGGTGACAGACTTGACCTTGGGGGAGCTAGGGGTGGCGACGGCCGACAGAAAGCTCTGGCGTGGGCTGGTCCATGAAGTCACAAAGAGTCGGAAGCGACTGAACGAATAAACAACAAATATTTTAAAATGTTTAAAAGTAAACTCAGTTAATATAATTGTAATTATTGTCTGAATAGATTAGAACTACATTAAATGACTGTTACAGCATTAGAAACACAGGACAAAACCCAAACTGTCAAGAATGCACATATACTATCAGGAATGCACAATGATGACGCTACTCACCTGTTGGGAAACTGAGCATAAATGTCCTTCAGTAAAATATAGTTTAGATCACTAATTTTAACAAGGAATGGAAGAAAAACTATCCTGGGAACCTTACAGAGAATTTAAAACACACACACACACACACACACACACTCCCCCATGGCGTCATTATTTCCAGACGTTTTACATCTCCAATCTTTCTGTAAAAATGTTTTTATTACATATCATTTCATAAACCAGAAGTGTTCAATTTTTCAGGGGAAAGCAACAACGGTCCTAGGGAGGGGGGGGAAGGGTTTTTTCCCTGAATTTTTTTCTGCTTTTTTGTGGGGCTTCACATCTCTAAAGGCAACCAAATTTGAAGAGAAACTTTGGCTCTTAAAAATTCAGGGCTGGATTCTGACTTTGCTTCCTGCAAGCAAAAGGGCTCCTTCCGTTCATGGAAGGCTTCCATTCTGATCCAGTTGAGGAATCCCACAAATGGAATATGAGGGAAGGTGATTGTCATCCATTGCTCCTACTCCTGAAACCTCTGCAGGAGTCTGAATTTTCACTCAAATTCAGGTTTCATGAAAGCAACTGATGTCTGACTAAAACTTACAAAGTCTACCAGAAGCAGGATAAAAACATCTGCTCACATTCTCTCACTGGGAAAATTTGCACTGGTGGAAGAAGAATGCAGTGTTAAATAATTAAAACAGGAGGGAATATTTTTTTTACCATCTGTTGCAATGGGCTCCTACACGGCAGGTGTCAACAAATTAAGATGCTTTTCAGTAAAAACTGCTGAGACTCTTTGGCTCCAAAAACATTGTAATTAATTTTTATTTTGGAACACATTTCATAATTTGATTGCAGTAAGATATTCAATGTATTTTTGCCCTCAGATCTGGGTCATAAAAGAAGTAGAATTGCTTTTAAGATAATTGTTCAATGACCATATTCTTGCTTGCTTGCTGAAGATGTCATTATACAAAAGCAGCTAGCAGAAGCCAAACTCAAGAATCAAGTTTCATGAGTAAAAAATGCATTTAAAATCATCATCATCATCAAGTGATTAACAATTCACTCTCCCCATCCCAAAAAGGGCTTTCTACGAATTATTCTGGACATTATTAGGAATAAATCATGGCTGCCCCCCCCCCCAAAAAAAATACATTCAGCAAAGCCAGATGCTCAGTTCAAATCACAGAGAACTTCCTCGATATCCAGGGAGGGGAAAAAGGCTGACAGACCAATACACACACACACACACACACACACACACACACACACACAGGGATATCCATAAGCACAACAGTCACCACTGAATATCATTCTCCTTCTGTACCCCTGAAGTAGCTGGAGGAAAAAGGCACATCCCCAGGTAAAGAGAAATCTCTTCCACACACCTGTCTCCCTTTCTGCAGGGTGTGCCACATCTTTACAGAGCAGGAACCAACCATCGCTACTCTTGTGCCAGTTAATCCCATAAATTAATTACATATTGGACAAAGATGTACTTCCTTCACGGAAGGATACTTCCCAAAATACACAGTATGTAAACAGCGTAGCAGAAATCTGACATATCAAATGTCTGGAAGTAAAGCTGAATACATTTATCGAATCCTCAAAATACACAACATAATCCTTGCTAATTTGTGAAAACAGAAAATTCAGGTGCTTCAAGGGAGACCGTAGTTTGAAATAACAACAACAGTAGCAGGTCATGCCACAACCAGGACTGGAGTCTTCAATTCTATGCCAGAATATGACAAATGTCACCGGTTTTCTTTTCTCTTGCAGGGGAAATTGCACTGGTGGTGGTGGGGAGTTCATTGGGGAAATGACACAGGAGAAGGGGGTTCATAGAATCATAGATTCATAGAATAGTAGATTTGGAAGAGGTCTATAAGGCCATCGAGTCCAACCCAATGCTCAATGCAGGAATCCACCTTAGAACATACCTGACAGATGGTTGTCCAACTGCCTCTTGAATGCCTCTAGTATGGGAGAGCCCACAACCTCCCTAGGTCATTGGTTCCACTGTCATGCTGCTCTAACAGTCAGGAAGTTTTTCCTGATGTCCAGCCGGAATCTGGCTTCCTGTAACTTGAGCCCGTTATTCCGTGTCCTGCACTCTGGTTACCGACACACATGGCACCAACTGGATCCCTGTCCCTGTAGCTACATGAAACAATTGGGAGATCCATTTGCAGATCTCCCACTGTCATATCTAGTGTAGCCCTAAGATACCTCAGGCTCTTGGGTTTCTTGAAGCAGCCATTCTCTCGCTCACTTGGCATGGCAACCTACATTTGTAAATATACACACTAACAAATTTGTTTTATTAGGAAGAGCATTTCTCTAACTTGCATAGCTCCTGGCCCTAGTCTACCAGAGATAGCTGACAATCTCAGCCCTTACAACCATATCCATCATTTCCACACTTCCCTTCTGCCATACTTAAGGGTGGGTGAACTCACCCGCACATGCCTCAATGGGCACTCTCTCCATCGCCGTCCGCACCTTTACCCTTGTGTAAATGGGGCCTTTACGGCTGCCACTGACACAGAGGGGAAGTGCACAATTTTGGAGGGCGAGTGGGCAGCTGCCAAATGCACTAGGGGGCTCACGGGCACTTGGGTGGGGTCCGTGCTTGCACAAGGAGACCCCAACTGGGTCCAGGGGTGGTGGAACCAGTCATACGCTTGCAACATCCCTAGCCATACTATACTTTTTTTATTTAAAAAATCTGCATTTGGCAAAAGTTCAGACTAAAACAAACATCATTTATTCTAAGTAAATGAATTCAGTATTTTATTGATTTGCATACTTCTGTGCAAAATTCAAGGATCTTCCCTTCCCTTCCCCACCCGCTTTCTTCATTCCTTAGAAGAAACCTACTCTCCCTCCATGTTTCAGTTATATGCAAGAGTGGGCTTTTTTTCCCCCAGCACTACAGACCACACTGTGAAAAGTATCTCATAAGCTGGTCAGTAGCAGCTACTTTATGAATTTGTGTTGTGTGCAATAGTCTGTACAAATGAAATTGCCAACGTACTTTTTTCTAAAATATTGTTACAAAGGAGCCTAGCAGGAGCCAGCAGGTCACATGCTAGCCTCAAGAAATGTCAAATAGCTGAAAGATCTCTTGCAAGCTGAGCACCTAGGCACAGGAGTGGGCTGCACACTACATCTGTATATGATTCATTGCCCTGGTGCTCAAGTCTGTTGTGTCGCTGTCTTAATGCAATTGGATCATTCACACATTCCCGGTGTAGGTATTGAGCAGAACTACCTGCCCTCAGGAGGTGGCATTCCCAGAACAGTGATTCATACAGAGATTCCAAGGGTGGGCTCCTCTTAGAGTGGACAATTCTTACTTTTACACAACCCAAAAACCTTTCCAGGTGTAAATGTAAATCCAAGTTTAGTTCAGGGGAGAAAACAGTGTGCTCCAGATACCAGAAATATGTAGAAATGTTAGAGATTACCTGTGGCCCATTCGT
The DNA here is from genome assembly GCF_023053635.1 of Elgaria multicarinata webbii. Classification (NCBI taxonomy): domain Eukaryota; kingdom Metazoa; phylum Chordata; class Lepidosauria; order Squamata; family Anguidae; genus Elgaria; species Elgaria multicarinata. The sequence continues at coordinate 16,290,877 of NC_086176.1, forward strand.
GTCCTTAGGTCTGACCTTGCTCTGAGACTGTCACTTAGCTCTTCTGAACTACCCAAAGACTGGTGTTCTACATTTAGGTTCCTCTGAGCATGACCATAACAAATCTTGCACTCTGGCACATGAGACGATGATGGAATATAGGGCTACAAAACTGGGCCAGTTGCAATAGTAATGCAACTCCAGTAAGGTTCCCCTCACATGCTTGACTTAACCAGAAGGAAGACAGAGACAAGGCAAAATTATGGAGAAATTAGCACACTACGGGCAACTACCCTTGTCCAACCCAGCAGTATAACAAACATACACTCTATATTGCAGAATTACAAAGACTTAGGCAGAATCTACACTACTGCTTTATAGTGGTATTGAAGTGCAATGATAATTGTTGGGTCTCATGACACATCTACACCGAGCAGGATATAACATTATGAAAGGGGTATGAAACCCCTATACGGCATCTGTCATGAGCTCTAACAGTTGTTAGTGCACTTCAATACCTCTATAAAGCAGTAGTGTAGATCCTGCCTCTGTATACTGCTTTCATACCACTTACATAGTGCTATATCCTGCATGGTATAGATCTGGCCTTAGAGCTACAACAGTCCCCTCCTATTATATTGCTTTATTCTGTCATCTGCATAATGCTACCAAATTCCAGCCATTTTACTACTTAACATTTTTTTCTAGAAACAAAAACATACCTGGGGCATCAACTATTATCACTGGGGTGCATTTATGCCCCCAAAACAAACAACATTCTGGGGTGTAATGGGTTTTCCCAAAGAAAACTGGTCTAAGGAAGAAGGCTTAAATACTTTGGGTGTCAATAAGTGGGCAGAAGACAAGCATTTCATTGGGGGGAATTTACCTCACCACAATTTTCTTAATGAGGTTAGGAAAACATCCCGATGACAGAAACAAAACATGTTTCAGTAATAATAAAGTTTTGCCTAACCTTTTATCTTGATGGTTTTATCAAACTTTTCTAATATTTCTAACATTTTGAGTTCAACACACACTTCTTATGACACATTTGAGATTGTGGGGCATTTTACCATTCCAGAATATGTTGGAAAATGGCTTGACGTAGTAAAATGATCCCAAAACACAGTTGTGTTTTTTAGGGTTGCTGGATGAGGGCTTGCTAGCTTTCTACGCTATTTACATTACAGACCATTCAACGGTCAGATGGAATGTTTAGTGCTCATGATGCCTAAAATGGAAATTATTAGAAAAAGTAATCATAAATAAAAATAAATAAGCGGCTTTTATATAAATTGATTCACTATTTCTTGTTAACCATCTATATTCTTTTTGGCCTTTTGGCTACTCCCATTAGCCTTCAAAAGCTAACCTTAAAATGTTTATGATGCATTTTAAAATGTTAAAACAACACATAATTCCTTGCCACTAAAAGTAATTCCCTACTTCCAGTTAGAAGGCTGAGTTAGGTGGAAAAGTTCAAGTGTTCTACTGTGGTGTAATTTAAATAAATTCCAAAATCTCCAATGACATTCTGTATGAAAGAGCACCAAGATATCATAGTTGAAACAGAAGAGTTTCTACAAATGAAAATCTCAAAACAGTGACCGGCTTCTCCTTGAGTTTCTCCACCACTGTCATGCCATAACATTTGAAACTAACATAAAACCAGCTTATACTGGTTATGAACTTAACTAGTCAAAACTAGTTAGATCTGGTGAGCTTGCAGCAATGTTTTTGTGTGTAACAAAACTAAACATCTCTCAATTAGAAACAATCATTTAAAACTTTGACTATCTCCCAAAGTACCCATTTCATTTTTAATAGCGCCTTTCTGTTTCCAGATTCTGCTTCCTCCGTCTCATCTATTTGAAGCAAAATATAGAATTCCACCAGTCAAGTTATCGCTTCCCAAACTTGGTAGCATATATGGCCAACAGACAATTATTATTTTAAGAAGCATACCTCTTAAAACTGCATTTCTTTTCAGAGTCTGCCATCCAGAGACCTGAAAAGACAGAAAAATACAAACCTGAAAATTAGTACTACAGCTGCTGGAGCAAATCTCACTGAATTCCACACAATTCTGCTAACTATATCAATGTATCTGTGAGATAACATTTGAATGATAAATCCGAATATCTGCCAGAGCCCAAAGAAAAGTTAGACATATGAAGCGCACACATGTACACGAACTGAAAACAAGTTTAGGCGTCATTCTTTTCTGCCACCACAGGGTGACAGGACTGAGAAGCCTTTCGATTTTTTTTCCTATTGAACTTCTGTCACCAGAAAATCAAGCGGAGCTAGTCATACTATCAAACAACCAGCTATTTTGCTGCTTAAAATAGGTCACTAGATGAACTTCTTGCAAGATCCATATAATCCAATTTATCCCAGGATCCATATGACCCAGTTCATCCCAATTTAGTGGATATAACAGTGTAAGTACCTGTCTTACACAGATTTAGACCTACTGGCGTGACACTGCCAGTCATGAATGGAAGGTCTCCAGCTGTTCACATCTTTCTTGTGCTCCAAGACTGTTTCTTCTGACTTGCAGACTCCATCCCCAGCTGTTCTTGGGGCTGTACGCACTCTGCCACTCAGCCCTGGACCCAACACATCTACTAGCTCTTTGCACTCAATTTCACAAACAAGGTCCAGACACAAAGACACACACACACACACACACTGAACCCCTCATTTATAACAGTTTTCCCCATCTATCTTCCAGCCAGAAGATGAAAGAGCATGAACTTTTTTATTGTATTAATGACCAGAACACATGACCACCCTGGGAGATACCATGTTATCCAAATGTCTGTTTAACTGTGTGTCTAATTGCATCCTAAGGTACAGTAAGCCACTACTATAACATTCATAGTTAGAACCAAGTATCAGTGGGCAACCTTTCAGAATATCCTCCAATAGAATATGAATTACCCCTCTTAAATTAGAAAAAACCTTCTAGGTTAACAATCTGAAGTCTTCCAGTTAGCAACACATGCTTTTGGGAAAGAGGAGTACTGTATTACCAGAGTCTTTAGCCATGTCTTTTCCCAACAAAAAGGCATTGCTGATCTGCTCCCATGCAAATCTATTTGCACATCTCACACACTAGCATGTTCTAGTTGTACACTTAAGTATACATCTAAAAACATAGAGCGAGAATAATTCAAAACATATGTACCACATAGGTACACTCATCAAAGACTGGCAATAGCTCCCAATTCAGCGTATAACACTATAAGGCCAAAGTGATAATGGGCTGAAGTACCTTTCCCATGAGAAAAGACTAAAAAACAATTGCAGCTTCTTATACAGGCATTGTTGATTCTCTCTCTCTCTCTCTCTCTCAAACACACACACACACACACACACAGAGAGAGATCAGGATGAAGTTGCTATACTCATTTTCTGTACACACTTTATATATAATATAATGCAACTTGGCTGAATCCTCAATGGGGTTATTTGCTAAAACCTCTATGACTTAAGCAGTAGAAGGTCTAGAAGAACATCAGTTCTTCAGTATGCATCTTGGACAGTTTAGTTTAACTGGTATATAACCTTAACCACAGTGTAAATATAAAACAATCCAAAAGTTTTAAGACAACCACAAGAGAGAAATTTAAGCATCATTCATTCAAACACACTCATTATTACATAATCATGTGCTATTTCTTTCATCTACTCCCCTGCTTCATTTAGTGAACAGATGGTGCCAAGGGAATGAATCAGAGCGGTCTAGTTAATGAAGTTGTGCGCTGAAGTCCAGCCTTATTGCAGCTAAGGCCTCATCTACACCAAGCAGGATATTGCAGTATGAAAGCAGTATATAAAAGGCAGGAGCCACACTACTGCTTTATAGTGGTATTGAAGTGCACTGACAACTGTTGGGGCCCATTGACACATACCATATACCACTTTCATACTGCTATATCCTGCTTGGTGTAGATGAGGCCTAAGTCTGCAAAGTGGACAGATGAATGAGATGGGACAAACATGGAAGATCATGCCTGCATGTCCACAGACTTCCCCATGTCCTACTAGGCAAGTCACTGAACTTCATTTGGCTGGTGACCGCAGCCTACACCCGCTACTTTTGATATGGAAAGAAGAAACAAGCCCCACATGCAACTCTGTCATGATGGAAGATGATCACAACAGCTTTTCATCTTAAGATATCCAACACGTCCTACATTGTATTTGCACACCAGCAAGCCCTTCTATAGATTGCTAATATGTGAATGCTGCACTCATAGAAGCAGCACAACTATTAAAAGCTTAAGCCAGAAGCCAGTCCATGTGAAAGGCTAAGTGCTTTTCATGCACCCAACAGCTGTAAATCAGCTCCCAGATATGCATATTGAAGTTTATAGCATAGCTGCAATCAGGCCGTCTTGCGCCACACACTAGTCTTGTTGCACATGCAGGAGAATTTTCTCATCACCAACTTGTTCCCAATGATACAAACAGCCTGAAAAAGAGGACAGTGGGTCTGGAGGATAGGAAACACTTTGCCAGTGCAGTTCAGTACCAGCTGCTAAAAACAAGGAAAGATGGGTTAAAGGGAAATGTGTGCCTGTACCCTAAACGCAAGAGCAGAATCGGATTTCCTTTAAACCAGGGTTGTATAATTTGTGGCCCTCTAGATGTTTCAGCCTACAACTCCGCCAGCTTATTCTCGCTTCTGTGCCCAAAGCAACAATGATCCTTGCGCTGCATTATGAAAGCTATTGAACTGAAAGACCCAACTCGATTTTTTAAAAAGTTACCAAGACTATTTTTGAAATGTAAAGAAATTTTACTACTGTTACGGAGCCTCACTGCACTACAAAAATCTTCCCCAAAGGGTAATGAATACAAAATATGAAGTACACAGAGCCATCAAACAACAAAAACACAAAAGTAAGCACAATAGTGAAAGTGCCAGAGGGACTTTAACAAGGGGGAGAAAGCTTTGTAGGAAATGGCCTTAAAGCATTTCTGAACTCCAGGGGGGCTACATGGGGTGGTGGCAGGGAGAGAAGTCTGCCTATGAACCAAAGCAGAATTGCACCAATCCCAATGATCTTAACAATGGATCTATATTGTGCACACAAAAGCCATGTCTTTGATATGCAAAGCCCAAAGCTTCTAGAGCCTTAAAAGCCATTGCAGTGGTCTTGAAATAAACCTGAACTTTACTCACAACTACTAGGAAGAAGAGCTACAGATATACTATGCCCTGGAGCCCAGCATTTCAAACATCCCATGGTGCTTTGAATCTACTGTTTATTTAGGGGGAATGGAAGCAAAAGACTTGAGCTTCCTCGCCATTGTAAGATAAAATAAAGACCACAAATTACAAAACCAGCGTGGCTCGCCACGGCAATCTGATCACATTTACAGTTCAAGAACTCTTGTATAATTAGTTTTGCCCATTCGCTGCCAGTCACCATCATGTTTCCCCAAAAGAGCCATCTTATGGAGCTTGGATTCTGGGCTTGAAGCAGGAGAAACCAGGGAAGACTCATTTCTAGCTTAGGCTGAAATTCTTGTAACTGACACACCAAACACCAGTATGGCAAAGTAAAGGATAAAGTGTTGCACTTGGTTCTGGCTCTTTATGATGCTCACAGGGTAACTTTGGCTCTTGCCCTATGACTATCTTTTTTGAGAGGTTAAAATGAGTTAAACCTTGGGATCATCAACCTGAGATTCTTGTGGAAGGCAACACACCACTGTAATGGATCACTTAAGCCAGGCTTCCCCAACCTTTTGCCTTCTAGATGCCTTGGACTACAACTCCCAGAATTCCTGACCATTTTCGATGATGGCTGGGATTCATGGGAGTTAAATTCCAAATCCTCTGGAGGGCAGAAGGTTGGGGAAGGCTGCAACACAAGTTCATGCATAAGTTTAATCCGTGGTGCAATAATTCAGTATTTTGAACTCTGAGGCCGCAATCCTAGACACACTTACCTGGCTGCAATCCTAGACACACTTACCTGGAAGTAAACACTATTGAGCTCAGTGGCCATATTTCTAAGTAGATATGCGTACGGCTGCACCATAAATTCAGCAATCTGAGTTCGAATCTCAATAGAAATCATGTTTCCTCTCAGCAGCTGCTGTAGCACAGTGGTTTTAAGCTGTTGTGTCTGTTGGCTCAAAACCCAACTTCGTCTGTGCTGGGAGCCAGTTTGTGAAAGGGCCGTGGCTTTATGGTAGGAAAGGACATGCTCTGTATGCAGAAGGTCGTACATTGAATCCCTAGCCTCTCCAGTTCAAAGCATCTCAGTGAGCAAGGCTGTGAAAGACCAACAAGCCGCAGCCAGCTAGAGTAGACAGTACTCTGCTATGTGGCCTAGTGGTTTGAGTCAGACTAAAGGCAGCTTCATACAAGCATAGATGGATTCATTACACAAGGTCAAGCTGATAGAAACAATGCCAAGTTTCACCTGCCACACCACAAATTGCAAAAATTCCAGCTTTCACTTAAAAACATTTTTTGGCTGTAACAACGGTTGCAGACATCTTCCTCAAACTGTTATTCTAAGACAACAGTCTATGATTACTGGCAGTACTATATCTGCAATACAAAAGGGTTTTTTCCCCCTCCTTGTACGAGTAATTAGAGCTGTGCTTCGCCTCAGTCCTGAAGCCAAGTCAAAGCAGGTGGATTCTGCCCACCTTGTCCCAAATCCAGTTTGGGACCAGATTGGGCTGCTTCAGCTCGAAGCAACAGAACTGTTCAGGCCGATTTGGCCCAATGGCCAGGCGCTGCCCCCCGCCTGTGGGACTTATCTGAGGCCTCTGTGCGCACCAGCGAGCTCCTCTCCAACCTGCCATAATTTACAACTCTAAATATTAGGCAGTCCAGAGGAGGCCAGGCAGCTCACCAGCATGTGCAGAGACATCAGGTAAGTTCCAGGGGTGGGCAGGCAGGTGAGCAGGGGTGTAGCAGCTGGGAGGGAGTTGGGGGTAGTGACCAGGAGGGGAGGAAGTCCAATGGACTCCTGTTCAGCCTTGCACTGGGGAAACTGCAGCCGCCGCCAAATCCGAAACAAGGCAGCCCGGGACCTAGGTGCCCCGAGTCAAATCAGGGCCAATTTGGAAGCCCCGAATCAACCTCTGAGTCGAATCGGGGGAAAGGGCTGTACACAGTCCTACCTGTAATCCATTACTGTATTTGCTCTTGGTTGACCTGCTTGACTAAGTGGCACAGAGAATAGTTAAGGGCCTCTGTTTCCTCTCCTGTTTTTGCTCCATCCCATACCTCAAGTGTGTCTGTAAGATGGCACTTCCTTTAGAGTAGCAATGGGGAATCTTTTTTTGGCCTGAGGGCCACATTGGCTAAGGCCAAGTACGCTGAAGGCCACAGCCCAAAGAGGGCAGGGCTACTCCCAACGCTGGCTTGCATGAGCACATACACTTCTCACACACACACACACACACACACACCATGAAAAGGCAACAAACTGCCCATGGAGGGAGTGATTGCTCTCTTTTCTCTGTGAACAGTTTGCTGCCATTCCATACTGCATGGTGCAGTGTGGAAATGCAACACTGAAGGAGGCCGTTATATCTCCCTTCATAGGAAATTTGCTGTCGTCACTGCAGCACACAAGGACAGCAAACTGCCCATACAGGAAGATACCACTCTCTCCTTCCATGAGCAGTTCCTTGCCTTTCCATGATGCACCGTGCAGCATGGAATGGCAGCAAACTGCTCATCAAGGGCAAGATGACTCTCTTCCCACATTGGCAGTTTGTTGCATTTCTAGGGGTTGCATGGTGCAGCACAGAAAGGCAAGGGACAGCCCAAGGAGAGAGAGCAACTTCCCTCCATAGGAAATCCTTTGCCTTTTCCTGCTGCGCTGAGAAAGGCTCCCATGTCACAGAATGACAGGGGAAAGCTCTTATCTCCAGTCAGGTGGTGATTGGAGATAAGAGCTTTCCCTGCCTGAAGAAAGGGAGTGAAGCCTGGAGAAGAAACTAGTGGACCAAATGACTCATGGACCAGAGGTTCCCCATGCCTGCTTTAGAGTAATACATCATGACCCAGACACTTGTTGACATGAGCAAGAATGGTCTGCTTCCTAAGCAGCTTTCTGAGGAAGGTTCCTACCCTAGCAGCAGTTCACAAATACAAACATTTTAGCAGGATGTTGCCAACACGGGTTGTGTTTAAATATCAACGCTCCAAGCCCACACTATGTAGAATGAGGAAGGGCAAACGGTGGATGAGAAACAGCTGACAGTAGGAATGGAATATGCACTTTGCTTTCAGCCACCATACAACAGCATCCAAATTACATTAGCAGTGGAAAGGGGGGGCATGATGGGCTGGAGCAAAGATAGTGGGAAATTTGAGGGGTTCAGTGCCACTTCTGGTACTCAGGAGTGCTGTTACAACCTGGGTGCACTGATAAGTGGAATATGGGACATTTAGGTTTGGAAGCATTTGATGACATCTAGAAACATGTACTGCTGCTAAAAAAGACCTCCATTATGTTTGCAAGATTGGCTTTAAATGCCCCCTATTACCTGAAAAGTGATCATCTGAATATTCATCTTGGAAGTCTGAAAGCAACATTACACTCTTCCATAAAGCATCATTTTTCTGCATTATAGATCCCTTTAACAGATAAGTCTATTGCAAATAGCCTACTACTGTTCAGTGTTGCAGGCAACCTTCTAGGTTAAGAGTTTTCATTCAGAGAATGGTGGGACAAACCCAGCGATGAAACACAAGAGTATTTTTTTTTTTACCATTAGGAGGAATTTGTGGTTATTATTTCTGATTAAACATCTACTTTTATGCCTTGTTTAGCTATCAAGTGCTCCACATATCAACTGCGGATTCTTCTAAGTCCACATATTTTGTATTTAAAAACCAGTAAGAAAATAGTTCTAAGGTTCCTAGGTTTCCTACTGATCAAGCTTTATTGCATTATAAAGAAAATGAACAAGGGGGTGGAACTAAAAACTGATGTAATATTACTTCCATTCTCCGTAAAAACAAACAAACAAAAATCCCTTATAGTTTCCAACAATTTACTCTTCCTTCCTGTGACAACACCAGCAATATTTTCTCGCTGCACTGAGATTTAAAACCTTGCCTACACTTTATATTTAAATAAGTTTTTTTAAAAAAAGTTTTACTTTGGGGAACTGGACTACACACACCGATATTATGGTCTCCAGCTATAACTAAACCTAACTACAATTGCTTGTGTAATCTTGTTTCTCCCATTCATTCTAATATCCCTACTGCCAGCTTTAAACTGTACGTTCCCGGAGGTCCCTCCCCCCCTTTTGCGGAGGGGAGGGCTTATGACATTATGTACACAGCCATCTGCAATTATGATAATGTAATTACCTTTATCTTTTTCCTACAAATATATATTATTTTCACATGTATCTTTTTTTGTGGTATAAATGAAAATACTTCAAATATGTCATACAGAGAAAGAGGGAGTGAAAAGAAGAAGAGGCAGGGGAGAGTTTCACCTGTGTGAATATTCCCTCAAATTCTATAGGCTATTTATTTTTTCACTGCAGGATCTGTTAGTTCCACTTGCCTGTGTAACACACATTTTAAATGTGCACAATTTAATTTAAAATGCCTGTGCACAGCCAAAGATCCCAGAGATTTCAATGAGAGGGATTTAACCAATAGGAATTTCTCAGTTTCTCCTTGCCCCCTGCAGCCCTCCATGCCACCCAAAATTCTGCTCTAGGCGGTTTCCCAGTCCTCCAGAGCACATTTTGCAAAGGGGGGGGGCAGAATCACACACACACACACCTCCCAATTCTGGTAATGGAATTGCTTTTATCAGTGGAATTAACACTATTCGAGTCAACCCTCTGAGACCACAGCATGAGCATACTTCCTCCAAAGCTCCCCTTCATAGGTCTCTGGAGATACAGTAAGCAAGATAAAACAGACCAGGTTTGGGGGTACTCTTAGACCCATCTCTGTCGCTGGAGGCTCAAGTGGCCATGGCGGCTCAGAGTACCTTTTACCAGCTTCGGCTGGTTCGCCAACGACGGCCTCTCCTGGAAAGGGATAGCTTGGCCCTGGGGGTACAGGCATTGGTAACCTCAAGATTGGATTACTGCAACGCGCTCTATGTGGGGCTGCCCTTGAAGCTGCTCCGGAAGCTGGAGCTAGTGCAGAATGCTGCAGCTCGGCTGTTGTCCAGAGCTACCCCTTTCCAGCATGTAACTCCTCTGCTGAGGGAACTGCACTGGCTGCCTATTCGCTACCGGGCAAGGTTAAGGTTCTTGTACTTGTGTACAAAGCCCTAAACAACTTGGGACCAGGATACCTGAGAGAGCGCCTTCTCCCCTACCAACCTGCCCGGTCACTGAGGTCATCTGAGGGTCTGCTCTTGGTGGTTCCACATAGATCCATCCTCCGATTGAGTCCACCAGGGGCAGAGCCTTCAGCGTGGTGGTGCCCCTCCTTTGGAATTCCCTGCCTCTAGAAGTCAGGCAGGCGCCAACTTTGTGCTCTTTTCGGTGCCTCCTGAAAACATCATTATTCCAGGAAGCCTTTCCTTAATGTCCAGCCATGAGCCACTGTTTTTGCTTCTTTCAAAATCTGTTTTAAGTGTTTTATTCTGTTTTTATTTTCATTTTATCTTGTACACCACTCCGAAATTTTCAATGGGGAGCAGTATATAAATATTGTAAATAAATAAATAAATAAATAACATGGACAGAGCAGTGTGGCAATGGGAGTTGTGGGAGTTGCTCTCACACTAAGATGGTTTAGACATAAAGTTAAAACATGGTATGATGTCCTCGCTACCATCATCTAACTAATAATTGTTTGTGATCAGCCACCAAACGAATCTCTGAAAACATGTTTGAGGCTTGTTTGCAAAGCATAGTTGGAGCAAGCTGTGGTTTAGCATTACATCCAAACAAGCAAATCTTGGCTTAGGATGTTGCCCTGTTCTCAGTGACCACTGTTTTCAGACAATTTCCAGGGATTCTTAAGGAAGGGGAAGCGAAACATCACAAGCCATGGTTTGTCTGTACATCTGGATAGCAAACTACAGGTAGCACAAACCATGGTTTGGTGTTACGAGTGAACCAACATGAGCTCTTCTTTGCATGGTTCCATGCTAGAAGGCATAGATGCATGTTCAGCAAAATACATCATGACTTCCAATTCAGAACCAAAGAAAAAGCTTTTCATTACTTATTTAGTATATTTATAGTATATACACAGTCAAGACTGGATTCCCGAGTACCCTAGTTATCAGAAATCACAAAACCAAAGAGTTAGTACAACAGCAGTAATAATTTAATAAGAGCCAAAGCCAATTACACAAAAATACAAGAGGAGCAAATAATAAAATGGGCTAAACTATCTAGTTTTCAAAGTGTCTCAAAATGCCTCTGTTCCATTAAATGGAAACAAAACAGGAGGCACCGCGGTGATTCACAATAGTTTAAGTCCTGACCCCAATGCTCCTAGAATTCCAGCTGTTGTTTTAACTGTTGCGTTCTACCCACTGACTTTTGACGTTTTAAAATTGAAGTTTTTGAAGTTTTAACACTGGCAACGCTATCAGCACATTAACCAGTGTTAGCTGATTATCCCCCCTCTTGACACTGTTAGCTGGGTTTAATTTCTTAAAGCCCGATAAAAAAAATTAAAAAATCTTTTGGAATAAACAACTGTTTTTGGTTAAAAGCTTTGGTATAATAGGAATGTTTGCTTTCTATACTGCAAACCTAATGAAGTTAAGAAGGAGTGGAGGGGACATAGACACCAGCACCCAAAACCAGCTCGGGGCCATGTGATTTAAACATGTATAAGTGCAGAAAAGGTTGCATCCTCCACGCTTAATTAAATCCATCCTTGCATGCTCTGACCTAAGATACTTTCTTTAAGACAAAGCCGCTGGCTGTTAGGGTTCCTTGTGCTGCTTACCAGACAACCCACTGTATTTGAACATCTTTTTTCAAAGTTTAGTGTTAATGAAACCTCTGACAAACCCATTCAGATCATAAAGAATGCCCAAATTAGATAATGACTCAGTAATACTGTAATCCTGAAAAGAGCTTTTCAGCTACTGTGCTCTTTTTCTCTTGCTTCCTTCAAAATTAGCATCTCAAAGTGAGCTAACAGAATAGGATATGGCAAGTTTTAACTTTAAACTACTGTTAAAGGGTAGTTTAAAGGGTGGTGGGTGTTTTACATGAACTCATCCTGCATTAGGGGTTAGTTTGGCAACCACAAAGCAGATGTCTAGACCAACTATCCTTGCTTTGAAAAGAGACCTTTTTATCCATTTTGACCTCTGCATTTCCAGCTTGACTTGTGACTTTCCAACAATGGAAAGCTAGCCCTAGAATGAGGAGAGAAAACACACAAGGCCTTAATTTGGAATCAGGTCAAGAAAAACGTTGGATAAAGCCCAGTTACAGAATTCTAAAAAAAACCAGCCCTTTGCATTTCTTCAGCCCTCTGCAACTTTCTCCACTCCACACTTTCTACAGAGGGAACCTGCAATGTAATTGGAGAAGCTTTGCAAATTAACTGCCTGCAGTTGGCAGTGATAATAAAACTATAACATAGACGCAGGAGGAAATGGTTGTTCCTTCTCACCAGGTAACTGTAGCGCTGTAAAGAGGACTACAGCTTTCTTACACACGATTATCGGCCACCTCACCAAGGATTCCCAGGATTCACTGGGAGGAAGCCAATACACAAAGTAATAAACATTCTCAGTACAAATGCTCCCAAATCAAGCCCACAGCTTTTAAAAAGCCTTTAAAAGCACTATTCCTTTCCAAAGCCCGTGAAGGTATTCTTAGTTATACTGCTAAAAGCATTAAATAAAAAGCACTGACATTCAAGTCAAGCTGGTTATTCATATCCTACAACTAGAATCTGTTAGTAATAGATCAGGATGCTGATCTATTACTAACAAAAGTTATTACTTTTTTAAAGAGACAAATTATGTTAGAATTTTTGGGAGCGAAGTACATTCATATTAAATTCTTATTTGGTAATCAAGGATAGGGGTTTATATTTTTCAATTGTGGAAAGGGCACGTTGCTTTGTTTTTTGGTTCACAAAGTTTCTTGCTGAGTAGTTTATCCAGGAGTGTATTGACACATATTTCCCCCCCCCAAATCTGTGTGATATGATGGCTTCCTAGCATTCCGGCAACTTTTTGATTTGTTCTAACATATTATTAAGTATGTCAACATCTCAACCCTATCACCTTATTTCTTATAAGACTCAAAGCATTTTGAACTAAACCTTACGATTTAGCGTGTCACATGTGTGTTATGTGAACCATTCCTAACCATGGTGGCTACAGAACCATGGCTTAGACATACTCATTTGCTGCAAAAGGGTTAGTGTGTTGTCTGAACAGGCCCACTCTAAACTTAAACTATATGATCTTTAGGCATAAAGCACTATGTACAAAGATTAGCAGTACAAACATTACATTAAAAATATTGCTAAAGAGATCACAGAACATATCCATAACACTCTGCCCCAGGACCAGTCTCTCATGGGATGGGGGAATCAAATTAAACCAAGCCACTATCCTTGGCACTTATTCAAGGCCTGCCTATTTAACCGTTTGCATGGTTCTGCACAAAGAACATTCCAGCTTCAATTACAGTTAGTCTCACCTACCAATATGCCACTCAAACACACAAATTTATGCTGTACTTTATCTTGTGAATTGTTGTGAACCGCCCAGAGAGTTTCATCTATTGGGCGGTACAGAAATAAAAATGAAAATAATAACAATTACAACAGCAACAATTTGGAGCAACATGGAACAACAGGTTCATGAACTGCAGTCCCAGAAACTTTAGAAGCAGTTAGGCAAGCTTTGTTACAGGGACCAAGAAATAAATGGGGAAGTTTGAAGATATATTCAACAGACTAGCTTGCTCTGGACTAAGCTAAACTTGCTTGCTTCAAACTAATGTAAAAGTCAATTAAGTATAAAAGAACTCCAAAACCAGACTGAAGAGGAAGCTGCCAGTATCTTAAACTTCTTGAAGCTGTCAAAATAGGAAGCATTGCCACACACACCTTTTGCTCAAACTTCCTAGATTAAGAAATCTGAAACTGACTCTCAAATAATGTACTGGCCCCAACTCCCAGAGTGGTGCACTTGCTCACACTTGGGGAGTGTCTGTAGCTCAGTGGAAGAACACCTGCTTTGGTCGCAGAACATTCCAGGTTCAATCCTTACCATTTCCCGTTAAATGGATCAGGAAAGGCCTCTAACAGAGACCCTGGAGAGCTGCTATCAGACAGCGTTGACAATAATGGGCTAGAAGGACTAATAGTCAGACCTGACATAAGGCCGTTTCCTTTGTTGTGTGTCACAGGAAGAGTGGAGTAAAGGGCCTAAAAAGATACTATCCCAGAAGGGATTTATTAATCATCAGGACTGACTAACAGCATGGCTGACCAACATTTCAAAACTAGAAGAGCAATCTTCAAAAACCTTCTGCTGCCGAGTCTCCCCATGTCTGGGAACAGCCAACCTCAGCCTTCCCTGGTGTAGCTTAGAAAAAACAAATAGACTTCAGATGGCAGAGTCTAGAGCTGCCCTAAGAGAATGATTACAAGACAGAACTCCATCAGCCTCCAACTCCATCAGTCAACAAGCGTGAGGAAGGAAAGAGTCAACTGGTTTTGGATAACACAGTTGGGATACTGGGACCCAGAGAAGGGAAAACAAGAGAAATCTGATCCGTAGTTTGCCCCCAACCCATTCAAGGTATTCATAAATGCCTGGCTAAATAGGGAGGCAGACAGGAGAAAAACAGACTGCCACTAGGAACTGCTTGAACGTCTTTAGAGAGGCCTGCCTTACAGACATTTCACCAGACATCTCTAATCAGGCTGGAGACTGGGAGAGTACAAGTCATATCCATCCATCCGTTTCCTCCCAACTCCCCTCATTAGTGTTATGTCTGCACCAGCAATAAACTGCAACCAGGGTTTGCAAATCAGCTTTGAAGCACATTTCCAAACCATGATCTAAAAGCTAGACGTGGTTAGCAGCATATGTATTACTTTATTTATTTATTAGTTCTACACTGCCCAATAGCCAAAGCCAAACTTAACACTAAAGCTGAAGGAGGAATGTGTGCATGGTAGGAGAGGGGAAAGTGCGTATGAACTCTTAGAAGACTCTCATTCTCCTAAACATACTTAGGAACTCACTAGTGTTACTATCTATACAGGGCCTCGCTTTGAGCACCCAGAATTAAGAGTTATTTTCAAAGAACTATATAAAGTCAGAACAATAGAGACCCCTGACATCAGCCCTTGTTTACTATAGGTGAAAAAAATCTAAGCTATTTAAATACAGCAATTTTGGAGGTGTCTTATTTATAAATGGTAGGGCAGATCAAACTTCAGCTGGGCACTATAGTAGAGAACAGGGTCAGCATTTTAATTTTGTACCTGACAGCCACCTGATTAAACCAAGATAGGAGAGCTCCATCACAAAATCAACTCGTCTGAACCTATTTGTAATTGTAAATTAGTATGAAGATTGATATCAACTTCATCAAACAAATGTTAAGACACAGCATCTGTTCATTTAATTAAAGTACCATATTTCTTCGATTGTAAGACACCATCAATTGTAAGACGCACACTAATTTCAGTACCACCAACAGAAAAAAAAACCTAAGACACACCCACGATTCTAATGTTTTTAGAGATGTTTATATGGGGGGGAAAGTGCGTCTTAGAATTGAAGAAATACGGTATTATAATACCTGATATACATTATATAAAGTGTACAAAACAAAATATTAGAAGAAGAGAATCAGTAATGGGGTTGGGCTAGGCCAGGAGTTCCATTTGTGGTCCGTGTAACCCACCCAGGGGGTCCACGGCACCATTCACCTATTAGCTCTGCAAGGTCCGCATTTTAATAAAAGAAAATACACCATCTCCCGCGCTCTGTTTGCTTCGACAGTGACGTCATGATTACACAGAGATTACTTCCCTGCACCTAATCCTGAAAACTCATGGAGAAGGAACCCTTTTGAATGTGGTGATGCACGTATAACTAACAACTCTCTCTGCGGAAGACCAAGATGCACTTGTTGACGTGACTTGTGATGGTTCGTTGAAATCATTTTTCAAAGAATATAGACGGGACCAATTCTGGGTGAAGGTTTTTCCTGATTATAAGAAGTTAGGTGAAAAAGCTTTGAAACATCTAGTTCCCTTTTGTTCCACATATCTTTGTGAACAAACATTTTCGACATTTTGTTATATGAAGAACAAGCATAAAAATAGGCTTAATGTTGATCCAGATTTGAGATTAAAAGTAGGAAATATTGAACCGGATGTGGAAGGGATTGTTCGGGACAAAAAGAGGCATGATTTCTCCCATCACATTTAGGTTTAGTAGCTGCTAGACATGTCATAATTTGTTCTATTGTAAACTAGACATTGGTAAAATTAAATTTATCTTTCTATTCCCAATTAAATCATTGTCATTTTTGCATGGTAATATCACAAATAGCACAAATGTTATGGTCTGTTTTTTAGTATACCTAAAATCTTTTGCTTATTAGGGGCTACCACTTATTTTCCCCAAAAATTGCTTTGCACAGGTAACTACCATAGAGATAACAAAATTTTCAGAAGCAGGGGGTCCATGGCTTGGCATTTGAAAAACAAGGGGTCTGCAGTACTTAGCTAATTGGGAACCACTGGACTAGGCTGTAGAAAGAAAAGAATGGTCAGAGAGACAAGGGCAGAATGGGAAGCAGGAACAGGGGGCATGGCTAGACAAGAGGGGTGGAGGGGGAGGATCTTGCAATATGATGATCACGAGATTTCCCCCCCCCTCCATCTACACGTGCACGTGACATCCAGAAAGGAAAAGGATGTCACACATGCCATTTTGTTTTTTTAATTGAGAAAAAGAACCTCCCACTCCCCCCACCCTTGATGGGCATGGAGCTCCTGAGGAGCTCCACACCCCGTGCCTGGGTCCCGGCTCCTTGCAGTTACTCGTGAGGAGCCGGAACAAACCACGACGCCCGGCCACATGAGCCCAGGACCCCAGAAAAAAACAGAATTAAACTGTAGGGGCATATCCTGGGGCATGGATCATCCCTCCCTGCCCCCGGGATCCCATGTGCGTCATGTGGATGCACAGGGATGATCCCGGAGCGATCCCCGGGATATCAACCTGTCTAGCCATGCCCTGAGTTAAAGGAAGGAAGCAGAAGCACTGAACAAAGCAACAGCAACTCCTGTTGCCTCTTTCCTCTCCCAATCTTCGCTTCAGAATTTTTGGTGGGGTTGGGTGGGGAGTAGAGGAGTGTCAAAATCAAAAACCTATTACCTATTCTTTGCAACTGTCTTCAGGAGGCCACACAGGGATCCCCTGTAGCGGTTCTTGTTGGTGAAAGCCAGAGCCATGGATAGAAGGAAAGTTTTATCCTCACTGCAATAGTATCCCAAATTCAGCACTCCCATAGAATGAATGAATTTTTTTACAAAACTATTTCATCATTTCATCTAGTCTATGAGTCTAGCTGGGACACTAACACACACTTGAAATTCACTGCAAGAGTTTCTAGGATGTCATAAATCAAACCTGACCCAGTTTAAATATAGCTAAATTTAATTACAGTACTAAATATTCCAAAGCCCTTTCCCTCCAAATTTTGGCATTTCAGCTTTAAGAAAAGTCACAATATGTGGCACTAACATTTCTATGGGAACAATGCCATTAGGGCAGAGTTATGACCTCACAAGGAAAAGCCCTTGGATTAAAGGAGACGTAGAGAAAACCTAAAGAGCAGTCATTCTCAGAAATCAGAAAATCTTACAATGAATCCTCCAAGATCAACTTGCATATTGAAAAAAGTGAGGAAGATTCTATCCAAGGGTTCCAAGTACCTACCCGCTAACATCATGGTCCAACATACAAATGGCAGCTTATGAATTGGAACAAGAAGAGAAGACTGTGTGACATTCTATCCTTTTTAAACTCTGTATTTTACCTGAATGTCATTTTGAGACAGAAAATAAGTAAATTCTCTAGGCAGTGATCTGAAAGACCTTCAATGATAAATAAGAATTTTTTTAAAAAAACAAGAAGAAACATATATTGACAACCCACGGCCTTCAGAAGGCAAGCTTGTGTTTTGTACCAGCTGAAGCCTCCAGACTGTCAAAGCCAGCACATTATAGCAGCTTAACCTCAAAGTTACAAAGAGTTGCTAGACTGGCATCTGTGAGAAAAGACCCCAACCTTTTCATCAAGTGTATCTGGCAGAAAACATTCCTGGCCATTACTACATGGAAATCCAGGCTCAGCAATGAGTTCAGGGACCACCAAAAATGCAACCCCCGAAAGATGCAAACCCAAGTGATCGGAGGAGATTGAACCCTTTCAGTGAAGGGAGTCTTGATCACCTCAAAATATCAAGGCCTGCCAATCATCACTACTTCAGTCTTCCTTGGATTTATTTTTGTATCCAATGGATGAAACAAACCCTGAATTCAGTTTAAAAGCGGAAAAATAAGAACATAAGAAGAGCCATGCTGGATCATTAAGGGTCCATCTCATCCAGCATTCTGTTCACACGGGCAATGCACAAGTAATACATGAGTGCAATAACACCTTCCTGATCCATGTACCCCAGCAATTAGGAAGGGGAGGAGAGAAGACATGATTAAAGTGTTACATTGCCAAAGACCTCATTTCAGTTATATTCTCCTCATCAAGTCTTCAACCACGGCCAAACACTGAGAAAGCCTGACCTGGGCCAGATGAAATGGAAAGACTGACGAGAGTGTCATCAGTATACTGCTGACACTGAAAGCTATGACTCCAAAGAACATCAGCTAGAAGCTTCACACATGTGATGAAAAGGAAGGGCATGTAACAGCAGCTATTCACATAAGCATTTGTGCACAGCCTCAAATTCACATTAGCGGTAAAGGAGGGCTTCTGAATACAAGTCTGACTACATCTACCTACATAGCATGGTGCATTTGGGAACCAGCAGATCATAGAATCATAGAATAGTAGAGTTGGAAGGGGCTATAAGGCCATGGAGTCCAACCCCCCGCTCAATAAAGCATACCATAAAGCATACCTGACAGATGGTTGTCCAGCTGCCTCTTGAAGGGCTCTAGTGTGGAGAGCCCACAACCTCCCTAGGTAACTGGTTCCATTGTCGTAGTATGCTAACAGTCAGGAAGTTTTTCCTGATGTCCAGCTGGAATCTGGCTTCCTTTAACTTGAGCCCATGATTCCGTTTCCTGCACTCTGGGAGGATCGAGAAGAGATCCTAGCCCTCCTCTGTGTGACAACCTTTGAAGTATTTGAAGAGTGCTATCATGTCTCCCCTCAATCTTCTCTTCTCCAGACTAAACATGCCAAGTTGTTTCAGTCTGTCTTCATAGGGCTTTGTTTCCAGACCCCTGATCATCCTCGTTGCCCTCCTCTGAACATGCTCCAGCTTGTCTGCGTCCTTCTTGAAGTGTGGTGCCCAGAACTGGATGCAATACTCTAGATGAGGCCTAACCAGGGCCGAATAGAGAGGAACCAGTATCTCATGCGATTTGGAAGCTATACTTCTATTAACACAGCCCAAAATTGCATTTGCCTTTCTTGCAGCCATATCGCACTGTTGGCTCATATTCAGCTTGTGATCTTCAACAATTCCAAAATCCTTCTCGTTGGTAGTATTGCTGAGCCAAGTATCCCCCATCTTGTAACTGTGCATTTGGTTTCTATTTCCTAGATGAAGAACTTGGCATTTGTCCCTATTAAATTTCATTCTGATGTTTTCAGCCCAGCACTCCAGCCTATCAAGATCACTTTGAAGTTTGTTTCTGTCTTCCAGGGCATTAGCTATCCCACCCAATTCTGTGTCATCTGCAAATTTGATCAGCGTTCCCTGCACCTCCTCGTCCAAATCATTAATAAAAATGTTGAAGAGCACTGGGCCCAGAACTGAGCCTTGCAGTACCCCACTCGTTACCTCCCCCCAGTTTGAGAAGGTACCATTGATAAGCACTCTTTGAGTCCAATTCCGTAGCCAACTGTGAATCCACCTAATAGTTGTTCCATCTAGCCCACTTTTAGCTAGTTTGTTAATCAGACTATCACAGATCACAGAGAACTAAATATTTTCTGACTAAGGAGGATGCATGTATGATTACGTGATAGAATACAGAAGTTATTTAGTAAACATTTCTGTTTCCAGAAGGGTAAACACTATACACACTATATATACATATGAGCAAATACTAAGGTAGATGTATTTAGATTTTATATTAACTGTACAATTAAAGAGAAATGTCAGAAAGAGATAATTGCTAGGGCTTGTAATTAAACTATTAACTTCCTGATCGTTGTGGGTGAAATTTTATTATTTTATTTGTGATACTTATATACCTCTAAATATAATAAAATCCTAAGCTGTTCAAATTTGAAGTAAGACAAACAAAATTTAAATTACTTTTAATAGAATGCATTTGGAGCATGCACTCTTTGCAATGCAAATTAAGGCTGCAATCCTCAGCACTCATCACAGCCTTCGTAATAGTCACTCAAATGTTTGCCTGATCACAACTACAAATTCCCTCTAGACAACCAACTAAAGTATTTTTCCCCTTTCAGGCCATTCAAGAATAGAAAGGCTAGTAAAATTCTATGTGGGTTAATTTAGCGGTCTTGTCTGCAAGGCTGCAGGGAAAACAGATTTGGATGAAATCAATTGAAATGACTGTTGAGTTGTCTAAAAACAAGAGAGGTAGGTTACCTATACCTACTCTGAAAATATATCATATGGAAATGCTACCAAACTTAATAGAATGCATTTAGGACAAAGGTATTAGGCTTCCTGATAGAAAGGAACAAAACGTGCCAATCTCGTTTTATTCCTGGAGAGCAAGGGGGAGGGGGTTTCTGCTTTCAACTCCCAGTTGATTTCTCAACTCTGATTTAATTTAGTCCAAATTAATCTTTATGTGTATAGAAGAAGCTATTCCTAACGCTGTTTACTACTAAAATTCTGTCTTACACAATAGAATAAAAATAAATTGTGAAAAGCTCAGGAATTTAGCATATTTTTTCCAACTACTATACATTTTTAATTTCAGTAAGATTTCCATTTTATTCAAATTGGCAGGCCATAATCCAGCCCAAGTTACTGAATCCCACCAAACTTTGTGTGACTAAATTCTCACTAGAAATACATAGGATCCATGCTTTTAAGTCACACTGATTTCCTAAATGCTGTTTAATTCACTCTCTGAGAGTTAATCTGACTTAAATCTTATATAGATTAAATTCTGATTATTTTTAAAGTTTTCTAGCATACTTTTTTTTGTCACATCTAGGATGAACCTAGAAAATAACTCTCGTACAATGCAAATAAACCAAAAAAAAAATACTTTTAAAAAATTGGACTGAATTGGCCATTAGTTTTTTTTAAAAAAAATAAGCCCAAACAAGTGGGATCTATAACCAAAATGTTGCAGTTTATATCCCATCCCCAGCCTCATGTCATACATTCTCCCCAAACCTACCTCACTTTCAGGTAACTCATTATAAACTGTTAGGAATTTGAGCATTCCACTTTCCTCTCTCCTTCTCCCAACACCAAAACATTCCACGGCCTAAAGCCAGCATACTGTTAGCAGGGGAAATTGCTGCACTAGCAAAGCTCTGTTGCCTTTTCCCATTGAGCAAACTCAAGCAAAGCACGTCGCAAACCTAAGATCTACAAGCAGTTGCACAAGTGGAGAGCCAGTGTGGTGTAGTGGCTAGAGCGTTGGACTAGGAGTCGGGAGATCCAGGTTCTAGTCCCCACTCGGCCATGGAAGCTCACTGGGTGACTTTGGGCCAGTCACAGACTCTCAGCCCAACCTACCTCACAGGGTTGTTGTTGTGAGGATAAAATGGAGAGGAGGATGAGGATTATATATGCCGCCTTGGGTTCCTTGGAGGAAAAAAGGCGGGATATAAATGTAATAAATAAACCTCAGTTGGGTTTTCCCCGTGCACACTTCAGAATTTGGTTTCCATTAGCGCAATGTCATTTGGACCAGCAGAATGACACTGCTAGGTACAATTCCCATGTCTTAACTGCTGTCACTCATAAATGAAATTAATCAACACAGTGATATGATTTGCACATCACACCCAACAATGGGTCAAACAATCCTTAGTTAGTCAGGGTCACTCAATGCTTCCTCTTTGCATCTAGATTCCAAAACAACACAAGTTCCTAGGTAGTTAACTGTTGGGTTCCAGGTTCACATATCACAACAAACCATGGGTTAAAAATCTGGCTGGTTTCCCTCTCAACCACCCAGAATTCTGGGTTTGCATGTCAAGGAAACCCATGCAAGGCAGAAGTGGCAAATGGGCAGGAAGCAGTGCGCTCAATCCCAGCTGCCCATACGATAAACAATCCATGGGGTGTCATTACATGTGAACCGGCTCACCATCTGCAAATGTCTGATTCCTTAAAGCCTCTATTTTCCTTCACCCAAAGCAGAAGTGAAAGCTGCCAACAGAAACTGTTAGTGAAACTGTAAGATATTAGTTTAGCTGTGCTTGGGCAGCGTGCCCCTACACCAAACAAAAGACAGAAGCAAACACAGGAGTCCCTGTTTTGGCATTCAATGTGACTCTAAAAGTTCCTTCTCCAGACAATGGAAAGACCTACTCTAATATTTTCTCATCTCTATGCCCTCAACCCTGGAAGTTCACAGGTTCTTGCCAGGCCATTTGGATTATTTTAAAATAACTTCTTTATATATTGATTCACAAACTTACAATCTTTTGAATACCTAGGAAGTTCTCTATATAGAAATCACTCTCTTATTTTGGAGTGGCCCTGTTTTGCTTCTAAAAAGACAGGCACTCAACCACCTACATTTCCTATTAGAGGAAACAACAATGATATCCACAAAGGTAAAGCATATATTCATCCTGGTACAAGGCTGGTACCTAAAACGGCCATGCTGATTCCTGAAAGTTAATGATGGCACCGTAAAAATTGATGCACATTTTCAGCTGTGATATTATCACCCACCCCCATGTGAACCTCTTGGCAAATATGTTGAACTGAGATTTAATATTCAATATTCATCTGCCTATTCAAGATTTAGTAAGAAATGATCCAAATGTATCTTATTCTCACCTCATTTGGAACACCAGTCAATTGACCACCTATTATTTCACAGTAGTCAAGTATTGTTAAATATTCAGTGAAACTAAGAACACTGCTTACCTTTTTTAATTTCATTGTGATATTATTTGTTAGCACGCACAGGGAGTTAAGCTTTTGGTCTCCTAGCCCTGCAGCAGTTAAGACCAAACCTAGTGACATAACAAAGCTTTTGCTACTGGCAACCTGGTACAGCTGCAGAATTCTCCAAACAGAGGCAAATGATAACTGCCTAAGACTGCCCATGGCTCCATCTTCTTTGCTGCAGAAAGCAAAGAGTTGATACTAATGGACCGTAAAAGAATAAGCCTGCTGCTATCATAGCACAACTGTCCTTAAAAACTGACTTGTTTTTAATAGTTGCTGTCACTTTGCTTATTTTTCTGTTTTAATTTCATGTTTCACAGGAAGCTTTAAAACGGTAAGCTGATCCTAGGGGTCCAGCACAAAAGTCAAAGAAAAGAACATTCCTGTGAACTATTCATATTAATAGAAACCTTGCCTAACATTGTTAAAAATTATAACTAAATACAATTTTTAAAAGTTAATTTCATTGTTTCACAATAAGTGTTAACTAGTTTTAAAAAAAATTAGCTTAAGTATCAAACATTTTAAAATTCCTTTTGTTGTTTTAATAAAGTTAATACTTTAAAAATACTTGGCCATTATTTGTCCAGAAAATTGACCAGCCCTTTTTGACTAATCAAATGCCCCAACCCTAAAGCAAGGTCATCCCAGGGCAGATCTATACTTTATGTGGCAAATGTTCTTGCTAAGGGTAGATGTCAAACAGATAAGTGGGAATAATAGTTATTCAGCCACAGGCAGCCATGAGTAGGTACCCAGGAATCCTGCTCCAATCAGAGGTCCTTGGCTGACATTCCATGTTACACTGGTTTAAGAGTGCACATCTATCATGGGCCGTTTTACATGTTTGCTGCAGGAAACATCAGATCAGCTACTGCACAACTGCTTAAGTGTGACCCCTACATTTCTCCGCAAACATGTTTACATATGTACTGCTGGTCATGTAATGCAAAGTTCTCATTCTGAATCCTCTTCCCAGCAAACACTACAAACCATAGTTTGAAAACTGGGAGCCATTCTTGTAAACGTGAGCTCTCCTGACTCCTGCTCTATCTTCAGGTAACACTTGTTGGTTTGGGGCCTGAGAGAAAAACTCTGGTACAGGAATACCTTCTAAAAATGGATTCTTAGCTTTTCCATAAAATAAAGAAAGCCTTGGTTTACCAACTATCAATCCAGATTAATCTCCATTGTTAGTTGACTGCTGCATTAGTAGGAAATCTGAATTCTTTTCATTCACTGTGATGCTACGAACGTTCGATCGCTTCACACTTAATTAGGAACGTGTTAAAAACACTGGGATTAGAAGTGCTATTGTGCAGAGTTACTGTTAGCACACTATGTTATCTACTGCCAAGTCGAATATATATGGTTGGCATATTTCTGAAGATATTCACTCCATCTTGCAAATATTGTGCTGAAATATGTCAGGAGCCCACAGTTTTTATTAGATATGTTTTTAATTGATGGGTTTAAATATTTTAAGTATGCCTGTCATTTTTCTGTATTTCATTCTTAGCCACCTTGAGCATTTTAATAATCACTCATTTCACAAATTGGCTAATTTAGCTGATTTTATAGGTTGCTGATGGAACCTGAAAAAAGAACAAGCAAAAAACAAAAAAAGGTTAGATTTTTAATCTCCATCAGGAAGCCTGAACTTCTTTAGTTATGCTAAACTATTAAGCAAATCTTGCATTCCCCAAGCAGTGACTGCTACTGGAAGTACTCCTGCCCCTGAACCTGAGTTTGAAGTGGCAACAGAAGCCCCACACCCATGCTCCATCCCACATATAGCTTGCCTGGACATTTCCCAATTAACCAAAACCCCTCAAATTTTGTTACACGATATACAATGCCTTTTCTTTTTTTTTTAAGAGAGAAAAAAAATTCGGAAACAGGATGTTTCTATACCTCTACCCCCCGCAAACCAGACAACTTATATTAAATGCCAAGTTGTTAAGCTACTCCCACACTAGCCAAGATGAAGAAATTTGGAATACATGTATTCCATGGCAGCTTGATAATTAGAACAGTCTAAAAGGGAGCCATTTATAAGTCTCTCCCTGGAAACAGGGTACATAAAATAAACCCCAAAGTAGTTAAGGTAGTTCCACACCCGCAAAAAAAAAACAGATTTGGTACATGTTGCCCATGCTACACTGATTATTTGAGAAGTCTGTAAATTGGATCGTATTACATCTAACAGTTAAGACTTGGCTCATTTTTCCTTATTGCAGAGGTCAATGTGCCAGCACAGAGGAAGCCAACCTATAGAGGTAGCTGAATCTTTGAGCTTGCAATAGAACCAGGCCAAAAATACAAGTTTTCCAGGTCTCCAGATAGCTAAGAAACTGGTGAAGGTTGCCATTTTCAGCAGAGAAGTGCAGGTTTGTTTATTTATTTATTTATTTATTTATTACATTTTTATACCGCCCAATAGCTGAAGCTCTCTGGGCGGTTCACAAAACTTAAAACCACAATAAAACAACCAACAGGTTAAAAGCACAATTACAAAATACAGTATAAAAAGCACAACCAGGATAAAACCACACTCTGCAGCCCCTTCACCCTAACTGTTTCTCAGCCAGTTATAATTCTGGAATGCATATTTGCACAACACAAGGGAAAGCAACACACTGGGGGAAGACTTAGGAATCTTTCCCACCTGCTATTTCTTCACTTCAAATCACACCCTCCCCACACCACATTTCAGATGCCTGAGAGAGAACAGACATTTGGGCCTGTCTGCTCTCTGTCAAGCATCTACGTCAGTGGTTCCCAACGTGGGTGGTACCACCCCCTTGGGGTGGTGGGATTGCATAGGGGGGGCGTTAAGAGGCAAGGGGGAGGCAGGGGGGCGCTCGAGGTGGTCTTTTTCAAGAAGCGCCTCTCCAGAAGGTCTTAAAACCCAGGGACATTTTTATGGGAGAAGGTAGTTTGGTTCCAAGCCATATAGGGGAAGAATCCATACATGTATTAATACCGTTTAAGAAGAGTCCTTTTAACGGTGAATTGAAATGTTTCAAAAGCACCAAAACACTAATGAAGAGACATACCCTGCTTGGTGTGCCCCGCCATGCCAGCTGCAAAACAGACGCGTTCACTCTCTTTCCCCTCCCTCCCTCGGCAAGCCTGCGGCAGGTGCTTCCCATTTAAAGGGGCCAATTGAGCTACAAAATGACATTTAGGTGAAGCCAAAGTTTAAGAAATCGTACCAGGAGTTTTGGTTACAAAAGGAAATTTCTGATCGCTATCCTGCACTATGGAGAGTGGTTCAGAAGCTCCTGGTTGCATTTCCAACATCATATTTGGTGGAATGTGGTTTTAATGTGGTCTGCCTACTTCTCTCCAAGCAAAGAAATCCACTCCAGATTACTAAACGTGGTGATTTAAGGCTCATGTTAAGTGACTTTAAACCAAACATTGGGAAACTGGTATCCTTTCAACAAGCCCATCCATCACATTAAGAATTTACAGAATAGTGAGGTACTCTACCCTAGTTACTAAATGTGATATCTAATATTCTTGCTAAATGACTATCAGACTTTGAAAAGATGATATCACTGGATCAAGTTCATCAATTATGTTAGTTGTTACTGTTTTGAATTTTATTGTTATTATCTTCCTTAGTGGGTCGTTGAAAACCGCTATTCTGAATAATGATTTTTATAGTGTAGGGTAGGGGGCACTGGGCATGAGTTTGTGGAACCAAGGGGCTGGTTACCTGAAAAAGTATGGGAACCACTGATCTACGTAGTTCTGCCCTCAGCGAACACCTGGGTAAGAGGGTAACTGCTGTAGAACCTCTCATACTCCCCATCTTTACAAAATTGACGGTAGACCCAAAATTAGGCTTCCACCAGTAAACTATATGCTGGTTTAGCTATTAGAAAGTTGTTATTGGTGAACTAATGAGAATCCAGAATTCCTGAGAGTGCAAGGTACTTTCAGAAGACAAAAAATCAGACCAATTTAGCGACACCCTCATTAAACAAGTTGACAGCTTGCTTGCTAAATGCTCATTTCCCCCCTGATATTAATCACTACAGAACAATTTAGAGCAAATGCCCAGGTTTATCATAAAACTAGCTCTCTCAAAAAAGGATGGATTCAGTCCTTGTTTAGTGAGGACATATAATTTGGCCAATTATTTAAGAGTAGAACGTGAACAAGAATTGTATGTCTAAATGGAAGCTTTTGTCAGTGTTCTCAGTTAAATATTCTGGAACTGTGATGGCTCAAAGAACAGTCTGAAGGCACATGACACCGTTCTACTCCTTGAAAGCTTTTTGGAAGGGAGACGGCCTGGAAACAACACACTATGAATTAATGCTTTCTGAAATTGTACATACAATCTGTGCATTACCAGTTAAGCAATCTACTTAATTTGTTTACCAGTAACTTTTCAAACAAATCTTCCTATTATGTGGGATTTGGAATTGTGCTGTTTAAATATAATGCATTTTGAAAACTGACCTAAAAGTTCATCAGTGTATCCAGAAAGAAAACGAAGTCTAGCAGAGACTGGATTTTCAATAACAGGGGTTCCATTTACCAAGGAAACAAAAGCCTTGCAAAGGTTCATGGTCAGGGGCACAACTCAAACCCACCAGGAGGTTCTGTGCTAGGGGTACCATGTTGCTATTATTATTATTATTATTATTATTATTATTATTATTATATCCCACTTTTCCCCCCAGTACTGGGACTCAAGGCGGTTTACAAGAGTAAAACATGTACAATTAAAACATATAAATATAAATTACAAAAGTTAAAATAGAATTAAACCTACAGTAAAATTAAAAACAAGTTAAAAAAACTTAAAAACTGTAACAGGTTAAAAGGGGGGATCCAATACATTAACACAGGCCGAGTAAAGTTCACAAAGCCTGCTGAAACAAAAAAAGTTTTTGCCTGCCTCCAAAACTGTAACACAGAGGGAGCCCGCCTAGCCTCCCTGGGAAGGTAGTTCCAGAGCCTTGGAGCAGCCACTGAGAAGGCCCTCTCCTGCGTACCCATCAGGCGTGCCTGGGATGTTGGTGGGACTGAGAGAAAGGCCTCCTCGGAAGATCTCAGAGCACAGGCAGGCTTCCATTCATTTCAATGCCTTGTACAGGAGAACTTCCCAGTACACTGTATGTATCCTAAGAGCAATACAATTTATCTCAAGTGCGGCCTAATCAGGTACCCACAGATACCCATTTCCATTCTGGGTCTGACTCCTGCATAAAAGAGACCAGCTCTCTCCAGACCTGCCAAGTATGAGGCAAAACCATGTAACTATTATTATTATTATTTATTTATTTATTTATTTATATAGCACCATCTATGTACATGGTGCTGTACAGTGTAAAACAGTAAATAGCAAGACCCTGCCGCATAGGCTTACATTCTATTAAAATCATAGTAGAACGATAAGGAGGGGAAGAGAATGCAAACAGGCACTGGGTAGGGTAAACAGGCGCAGGGTAGGGTAAAACTAACAGTATAACAGTATAAAATCCAAACAGCATCAAGTTGTAAAAGCTTTAGGAAAAAGAAAAGTTTTTAGCTGAGTTTTAAAAGCTGCGATTGAACTTGTGGATCTCAGATGTTCTGGAAGAGCGTTCCAGGCGTAAGGGGCAGCAGAAGAAAATGGGCGAAGCCGAGCAAGGGAAGTAGAGACCCTTGGGCAGGCGAGAAGCATGGCATCAGAGGAGCAAAGAGCACGAGCGGGGCAATAGTGTGAGATGAGAGAGGAGAGATAGGAAGGAGCTAGACCGTGAAAAGCTTTGAAGGTCAACAGGAGAAGTTTATATTGGATTCTGAAGTGAATTGGAAGTCAATGAAGAGATTTCAGAAGTGGAGTGACATGGTCAGAGCGGCGAGCCAAGAAGATGATTTTAGCGGCAGAGTGGTGGACAGAAACCAAAGGACTGATGTAAGAAGAAGGAAGGCCAGAGAGAAGGTTGCAGTAGTCCAACCGAAAAATAACCAGAGCATGAACAAGCATTTTGGCAGAAGAGACAGACAAAAATGATCGAATCCTGGCAATATTATAAAGGAAAAAACGACAGGATTTAGCTACTGCCTCAATATGAGGAATAAAGGACAGCGAGGAATCAAATATAAAGCCAAGACTACGAGCTTCCTTGACCGGAGTAAATCAGCACTTATTCTCTCTGTGACGTTTACTTGAGGCGCTATGTACACACTAGTAACAGGTGATGAAGAAAACTGAGATAACGTAACTGTTCACACATACACCAGTTAGCATGTGAAGCACACTTGAGCAAGCAGTGAAAGAAATCCTCTTTCAAGGACAGCAACACACTTCAAGATTAGAATTAAGCAAACTAAAAGCCAAGATGGAGTCAAGTGGTAGGCCTTCCATACAGATAAATATCATTGGTAGTTGGGGAAGCATTATTTATTATTTTTATTTTATTTATTACATTTCTATGCCGTCCAATGGCTGAAGCTCTCTGGGTGCTTTACAGCATGGGAATATGCCATCAACTAACATCTCTTCAACCAGCAATACTTCAAATATTTATTTATTTATTTATTTATTTAGAATATTTATATACCGCTCCCCATTGAAAATTTCCGGAGCGGTGTACAAGGTAAAATGAAAATAAAAACAGAATACAACAGTTAAAACAAAATTTAAAAAGAAGCAAAAATCAGAAATCCAAGGCTGCATGTTAAAGAAAGGCTTCTTGGAATAAAGATGTTTTCAGGAGGCGCCGAAAGGAGTACAAGGTTGGCGCCTGTCTGACCTCCAGAGGCAGGGAATTCCGCAGGAGGGGGGCCACCACACCGAAGGCTCTGCCCCTGGTGGATTCCATTCGGAGGATGGATCTAGGTGGAACCACCAGGAGCAGGCCCTCGGATGACCTCAGTGACCGGGCAGGTTGGTAAGGGAGAAGGCGCTCTCTCAGGTATCCTGGTCCCAAGTTGTTTAGGGCTTTGTACACAAGTACAAGAACCTTAAACCTGGCCCGGTAGCGAATAGGCAGCCAGTGCAGTTCCCTCGGCAGAGGAATTACATGCTGGAAAGGGGCAGCTTCCAGACAACAGCCGAGCTGCAGCATTCTGCACTAGCTCCAGCTTCCGGAGCAGCTTCAAGGGCAGCCCCACATAGAGCGCGTTGCAGTAATCCAATCTTGAGGTTACCAATGCCTGTACCACATTGTCTTGCCAGGATTCAGTCTCAGTTTATACCAATATTTATACCATCAGTGGGCTTAAACACGGTCTGTTGCTTTCTAGGAGGTAATACCAAGCTCACACAGGCTATCACTGAGTAAGTTGCTTACCAGTATCCTGCCATACCACTGGAGAAGATAGAGCTTTGTTTGTATGTGTACCACATTTTCAGTCAGAGAAGTTGGTGGCACTTGAAAGCTGGTTCAAAATGAATGCATGCAAGCAACCAGGATTAACAAATCTGCTCCATGTGCAGAGGTAAAATTATCTAGCTGATTACACATTACTAGTATTTCTAAGATGCTTAGCTTCCCAAAACACTGACTTAAGTTAAATAATCAGCAAGTTACTCAAAACGTACCATTTATGATTATGAAGAATGGATCAAACTGAACGCTGCACTTAAACACATACATCTCTACAATAAAAAAAAAACTTAACTTGGCAACCTAATGTCTAATTATGTAGCACTTGTGCATTTTCCTAAGAATGAAAAAGTAGTTTGCTTTAGTTCTGAATTACATACCACAGCTATCAGTAGCAGCCCTGCAGATAAGTAAAATGTCCTGCTTGGTTTTACCAATCCACCTGATGGTAAAAATAAACACAGGCATATGCAGATCTGGCAAGCTACTCACCCAGAAGGAATGTTCCTGACTCCAGGTGTGGCTATCTGCAAGGCTGAGCTAAAGGTGTGAAAGAATGGTTGCAAAAGAAAAAAGTTATCAAGTTTATTGTATTTGATTTTAGAAAGTGATTTGCCAAGTAAGACTCCATGAACTACCCTTTGGGTACTGCTTTTCTAAAAGGCATTGGCCCAGAAACAGAAAACTGGGGGGTCAGAGGAGGTCAACATCAAGGTGGCTACATTTTGCCATTGCACAGAGGAAAGCACCTGTTTTCAGTAGGGGCAACATTAATATGAAAGATTAAGGGTGCAATCCCACACATGCTTAGACAAAAAAGACATACAACTCAACATATCCTAACAACATATGCTCGCTGGGGAAATTATAGGACTTTTTCTGCATAGCATTGCACCATAAATTTTTGCAGACAGCCTCAAGCACTACATTACAATGGAGAGGTTTGGAATAAAGCCCTTAGGGTAGCTTCCCGTGAATCCTTCCTGCCTTTGGACTGTCCTAGGGTCATGCAGCATAGACCAACAGATGCCTGCAGAAGGCAGAGTCCAACAGGGCACTTCTCTTATGCTCACTAATTCTGTTGCACAAGCAGCCCTCACCACTTGCACAACATCGATTAAGCCCTTCCAGGGCAATCCAAAATAAGCAGAACACTCGCTTCTGGAAGGAGACAGGTAGGTGGAACTCACAAGCATTTCCACTCATTTCAGGGCTTCCTTTAGGAAGCGATAAATCTCCCATGCATAACTGGTGGGTTCTGCTTGCGCAACGGAATCAGTGGGCCCCACTGATTGCGGAAAAGAATTGATGGGGACATAAGCACCACATTAGATTCTACCCTGTGACTACATCTGCCTACTTTATGAACCGCCTTGGCAACAGTTTCTGCTTCACAGGACTTCTACTCACAGTACTATTCTTGGCTCAGGTGTGCGGACTAGCGCATGTGGCTCCAACTTTTATTTTATCAAACACCAGTAGGGAAACAGTTACAGGAGTTTATAATAGCAATAGCTAGAAGGTCAGGCATTTGTACTGTCCAGTGCTGTTAAGAACAGCAATACTGAATCTTTGTCATGAAGCCTGTGTCCTCCAACACTGTACAACAGCCCAATGCTTTATGAGCATTTAATTGTTACTGTGGTTTCACTCTTGGTAGATTTTATAGCCCTAGTCAACAAGTAGTTTTGCCACACAGCTATTCTGGGAAAGAACCGGAGGATGTGTTCAAGATCCCTAATCCTAAACCTATTCCCACAGTGGCTGGTTGTCTTCTTTTACCTCTGAGGCCAGTGAGTATCCAACAAACCCTAGTGGCTGATTCCTACATCGTAATAGTTGACATACAACACCTTTATGAGAGTTCAGTTTTTCAAAGTGAAAGCATACAATACCGCTCAGTAATTTATCACCGGCACTGTCTGCTTTTTATTGTGCCTAACCTATTGGTAGCCAACTTGTGGAAGGAGTGTCACAAGTGCTTGGATTTGTGCCACTCCTGGACAAGTCATTCCATGATATTGGCTATGGCATATATAAAACAATAACAAATAAAAATAGCGCCAGGTCTACACTAATGCCAGTTTGCCAGCTCAGTAGACTAGAAGCAAAACAACTACATGCCTCCAGCTTGTGGGGGGGGGGGACTTTTGATGGACAGTAGAGTGGCACCATCTCACACTTTGCTCTGACTTGTGGCACTACTGAAAGAAAGGTTGGGAAGCCATGAAAGTGCCAACACTCAAGGCCACTACAACCATGACAACAATTCTTCATGAGAAGCATTTCCATACAGGGAAGAGGATGTAATAAGAACATATTCCACTGCGTGTATATGTGTGCATGGGCTTGTGCACACATACACACGACATTTTATGCAGCATCTCTCACTCTGCGCCTTGGGGTGTTCTACAGGAATACAGCCCTAACTATGCTATACAGGCATATAAGCTGCATGCTATTTTGTATTAGGAAATGTTTTCTATGTACAGAATTTCTCACATTTCAAGTTTCCCTTAATATTCGGATATAACGGGGAAGAGAACAACAGCTGTTCTTTGCTGTAGGTCAGGTAAATTATTCGCATCTACAGGTAGCATCTTATTTAACACGAAAGCTTCATTTGTACTGAACGTTACATTAAATTCAGTAAAATGGATTGGAGGTGGTCAAGACGTGATTCAAAGTAATCTCAAGGAAAATGGAACAGGGTAAGCTGAAATAAGTATATCAACACATTTCCTGTGATTTAGAATGCTTCACACAATAGTACTCTAGTCTTAAAAAATCAGATCAGAAATTCCAAAAACATAATCGTAGTTACCTTCACAATTCTAAAAAGTTGCTGTTACTCTTAAAAGGTTGACCTTAACTTTAAACACTGGAATCAACATTCACTCACGAGGGTCATGTTTGAGGGGATAATAAAAGCTATTTGTTCACAGCAGCTCAACCACATATCTGAGAGAACAGCATTCATTCCTTGTCAAAGCAGTGACAGATAAAATAATATTATGACAGGGTTAAGGACAACAGGGGAAAAAAGTTGCAACAGTCTAGGGATTGGTTTTGAGGGCAAGAGAAGACGATGCTCTATTTTTCTCTCAGCTTATTTGAAGAATAAGGGTACTATACCTGATGGAGCGCCTCTCCCGACATGAACCTACCCATACACCGCGCTCAACATCTAAGGTCCTCCTCCGAGTGCCTACTCCGAGGGAAGCTTGGAGGATGGCAACAAGGGAGAGGGGCTTTTCAGTGATGGCCCCCCGACTGTGGAATGATCTCCCTGAGGCTCGCCTGGCGGCAACACTGTTATCTTTCAGACGCTAGGTCAAGACTTTTCTCTTCTCCCAGGCATTTAACAGCATTTAACAACGCTAAGTTTGTTTTTTAACCGACTCCAGAACTGTTGTTTTATAAATGGATACTGTTGTTTTTATGCTTATGATCGTTTTTAAATTTTGTATACTTTTTAATGTTTACTGTTTAAACGTTTGTGAACTGCCCAGAGAGTTTCGGCTGTGGGGCGGAATATGAATGTAATAAATAAATAAATACTAGGTAGAAAGAAATGGCAGCAACCTCCTACAAATATGGGCACAGCTGATCAAATGACTAAACAGACTTAAGAAGTTAGATGGGAATTAGGAACATCCTATAAACTGGGAGCGTTCAAGCACTGCATTCCACTATCGTCTGCAGCCTGAAGTGGTACAGTGCAGGAAAAGTTTTACCACTTTGGAAAAGATAGTGCTAAGATGACTTATTGGATGGGAGGGGGCAAAACTGAGATACTTTACAATGAAATGGGAAAAGGATATAACAAGAAAGCTGGTAAGAGTTTTGCCTTAAATTCCAACTTCTCCGCAATGGAACTGTTTATATATTTTTACACACACACACACACACACACACATACATATTACAGAGAGAACTATTTATATTGTAAGAACCTGGGGAACAAGTCACTCATTTTTTAAAAAATATGCAATTACTGAAAAACCTGTGTTACTTTAAATTTTAAGAATAAAGCAGGGAATGGGCTTTAAAAAGGTAAAGGGAGAGACTTTAATATTTCTATTATATAGTATAACTGTGTTCGCCTTCTGTTTACAAATTCAATGGTTAAGTGTACCACACATATAAACTAACTAGTTTAGTTGTTCAGAAGTTTTTAATAAATTAGCATGAGCTTTCATGACTTAGAACCCACTTCATCAGGTGCTTAAATCTTTGAGTGACAATAAAACAGGTAGATGTGCAGCAAGCATTCTATTCTCTTACAGTGACAGTTACAAACCACAAAGCGCACTAAATTTTTTAATGTGCATAGAAACCATAGTTCCTATTGGGTTCCTGATTAACACTAACACAAAAAAAACCCTTATCTCTTGTTCTGCACTCTCATGTCCCAAGTGAGCCCCTGATTTCAATTTCTTTAGAACTGTCACCCTGAACTCCTTAAGGGTAGGCCCAGGAAGGTTAAAGTGTTCACTGACAGGCTTAATGACGTTCTTATGTTTGATGTCTGATTTGTGCCCATTTAATCTTTGTCTTAAAAACAGTCCTGTTTGGCTGATGTAAGTGGGTTTGGGGAACTTGATGCAGAATATTAAATACACAATATTCAATGATGTGGAAGTATATTTGCCCTAGATGTGATAGATACCCCCATTAAGCTCACTTATATTATCACTGGTGTTTACCAATGGGAACAGTTGGCCTTTACTTTTATTGCAAGGTTTGGCACCTTGCTCTGAGTCCAGTGGTAATGTTTTATTATGGTCAACAACTGCTTCAAGTTAGGTGACTGTCTGTAAGCCAGCACAGAGGTACCTCCTATTATGTCTTTGAAAGTGGGTTCATTTTCCAGGATGGGCTGTAGGTCTCTGAAAATGTGCTGCAGCACCCTTAACTGTGAACTATAGGTGACAACTAAAGGTGCATTGTTCAACTTTCTGTCTTGCTGGTGTTGGAGCAGTTTGCTTCTAGGTAATTTAACCTTAATAATCTCACTATTTACTAAGTTTGGGTGGTATAATGATTTAATATTACTGTTCAAACCAAATGTCTTTTTATTTCATGTCATAGTATTCCCATCCTGAAGAAGCCTGCTTCATAGAAAAGGAGTCCCTTGTATCTGAATCCTATGAAGTGAGCTGGCTGCACTGGCAAAACTTCACACCCAGGATGCTGGGCCACTGCTACTGGTCAACATTGTGCCAGAGGGCCAACCTAACAATCACAATGCACTAACAGTGTATTCCTTGAAACACTGAATAACAGTTTCATAGAAATGCCTTTCACAGATGAAATACAGGCAGAACTGAACCAAGGACAGAGGTGGGCTGCAAATGCCTTATTTATACACTACCTTGCCAATCTTTTGGCTACCATACAGCCAGTTATATCGGAATAGTCCCAAGTACCTGAAATATGATCGTAACTGGCTGTAATGGGAGTTTAGCTGACAAGCAGCATTAGAAGACAGACCTGCCCTACTTCCCTCACCTAGGATGGATGTCACAGTGGTGGCATCATTTCAAGCCCACTCTCTGCACCAATCACAGCTACACAGAACTGAAGCACCTATGCTTCATGCTAATGAAATCCAGCATGACAATCTAGTGTTGAAGCATGCGCTGTACACGTGTGTTTGAAACTTGTATAACTTAATTTCACTAGTTGAACTAAATTTCAAACAGACAAAAAAACTTCATGCAAGCTATTCACAATGCAGAAACACGATCTTAAAGTCTAATATATGGCAATCAAATTAAAAGTGTCTTTTTAAGCAAGTTCAGTCTTCTGTAGCAGCACGCTGTGTTCATCTTCAGGTACACAGACAGCACCTGAAAATTAAGTTGGCTTAAGACTCATAATGCTGGTAAGAAGTATTTTCACACTAGTATTTGAGACCTAAATAACTTCAGAGACAATCTTTTATCGCAGGAAGCAACAGCGTGGAATATTAGTACACCATATATAAGTTAGATCATTGTTTTTCATAGGCTTGTCAAAGATTCCTCAATCAGAAGATCAGTAGTGATGGGTCAGCTCGCTTGAAAGACAACTTGCATACAACTGCCAATATTCCCCTGGAATGTGAAGCTATAGAAGTGGGTTCCAACATGTATTCTCAGTTTGCACAGTACTATGAGGAGGACCAACATGCCTGGTGCTTCGCATGAACTGCCCGCGTATCTTAAAACATGCCCAAAAATCCTTTGCAACTTGCAGGGGCTCCATGGCAGACAAGTTGATATGGAAAGGGTAGAAAGTCTGAAAACTCCAGATTAGGCTTTTTCTGGTATCACTGTGATATTCATTAGCTCTGTTTCTAGACTACACCTGATAGATCCTAACAAACTATACTTGTGAACCGCCCAGAGAGCTCCGGCTATTGGGCGGTATAGAAATGTAATAAATAAATAAATAAATAAATAAATACTTAAGAACGCTTTGCAAGATACAACAGAAGGAGGCACAGTTTTTGGCAGGTACATACACAATGCATAAATTATGGGGTAGGAGCAAATATATGTTACATTTACTAGCTTCTACCATGCGAAGAGCCTATTAGTACATTTTAAAAAGGTTTATTTTGAACTGTACTTTTTTTCCTATGACTTAGCAAACAGCTTCTCACCTATAAGTAAGATCGTCTTGGTCAAATAGATCATCACAGATTAGAGGCAAAATAAAGTTTTAAAATCAGGGGTAATAAAAAGCCTGGATTACCATTTTTTTATATTAGTAGATATAACAAAATATAATTGAATCAGAGAGCCAGAGAGAGAGAGTTTTAAAAAAATAAACAATTTCAAGAATAAGCAACAATATAAACTTGGGCACACCTAGAAAACTTAACACCTAGGCACATCTAGAAAACTTGATTCTTAGTAGTGTCATAATAAAGTACACATTTTCAAGTAGTGGTACATTTATCAAATACAGTTTAAAATTGGAACTAGAAATATCGATGCTTGCAGGAAGATTTAGGGCAATTTATCTGGAGCATATGAAATTTAGAGCACACTTGTAATTAGCTATGAAGAAGTGCATTTGCCACCAAATTCTAACCATGACATTACCACAGCAACACAAGACTTAAATACCAACATAATAAAGTAATTTTAACATGTCCATGATTAACTAAATTTGAAGCCGCAAAATATTTTTCTTCATCAATTATACCCCATGACTAGAAGTTCACAACAATCCACTTTCAGGTAAATCATGTTGTCATTGCATTAATGAATACATATCCACACACACAAAATCCAGTGCACCCATCCCAGAAAAGCAGAGGCACGTTTCTGAAACCAAATTAATTAGTCATTGATCATTCATCTCAATTCTGGATTTGATCGCCTTCTCCCATAACTACTACTGCCAAAGGAAAAGTAAGCATATCCACTATGCAAGAACATTTAGCTAAATTGCTGGACTGAACTTCTTTAATGGCAAAACCAACAGGCATTCTCAGAAATATCAATTCCTGGACTTCAGAATTCAAACCAATACTTCATCAGAAACAAGGGTACTCAGGTAGACAGACATCTGAGGCCATTAACACGTTTTAAACCCCCAGGCTGCAAGTTAGTTACTGCTGCTACTCAGCCAAGATTTCTGCAAATCAACTTAGACTCCCAACTATGCAGCAACCTTAAAATCGTGCCATGCACTACTCCCCCCTCCTCAATACAACACAATCAGCACCACTTTTTCCCCATATACAAACTCTCGTGGCAGGCTTACAAATTAAACTGCATAGGCAATGGGCACTGCCATACAAGCAAGGCAGCGATGTGAACAAGCCCTTAGTCACCGTGCAAACGAGACTACTCCTTGGCATTACTTGGGGGCGGGGAGATTGGGGGGGGGGGGTTGAGAAAGCAGACAAAATTGACAAGGAGCTTTTAAATTGGTAAGAGTAAGGGGAGGGGAGAGAGAGAGAGAGAAAGATGCTTTCTGGAAGTATTTTAGTGCCAAGCATCTAGATACTTGAGGGGGAGTTAACTGGGGGGGGGGCGCTGAAGAGAAGAAAAATTGGGGGAGGGGGGAAGGCTGCAATTATTGGGGAGAAGGAGAAAGTCTCTAACTCTGAACCAGGAAGACCACCACCCTTTCCCGTGAGGGTATCTGCTGCAGTCGCAGAAAGTTGGAGACACACACACGACCCTTCAAACCTACCTCCCCCAAAATTATAAATACCCCACACACAGGCACAAAAGCAGTATGTGGGAGAGGAAAGCGGGGGTTTGGCCCACTGCACCTCCGGCACAGCCACCTGCCCCCCCTCCTCTCCCCACAACAGTCCCCTCCTCCCCAGGCAGGCAGGCGCCCACCACCACCACCACCACCTCCACCACCCAGGACATGGGGGACTCCTCCGAAGCAGCCTCCTTTCCCTCCACCACCACCCACCACCCCCTTTGGCCCACAGGCGTGAGGGAACCCGCCCCTGTGGGGCCTCCTTGGTGGGTCTGAATGGGCGGCCGGGGAGGGGAGAAGGAGAGAAAGGAGGCAGGCAAAACCCAGAGAAGACACTGACCTGGCTGGGGGGAGAAGGAGGAAGAGGAGGAGGAGGAGGAAGCAGCAGCAGCAGTAACAGCAGCGGCGGCAGCGAGGACGGCGCTGGCCACGCGGGTGGGGTGGTGGGGGAGGCAGCCCGCTCCCCTCGGACACTCGGGGGCGGGGATTTGCGGGGTGCTTTTCTCCCCCCCCGAAGAAAAAAACAAAAGAGAGAGAGAACCAGCAGAAGGTTAGGAAGGTAAAAAAAAAAAATATTCCAGTCGAGAGTTAGTACAACAAAGAGGCGGAAATAGCCGAGCGGAGCCGAAGGCGCCCGAGCGGGGGCGCCGCGAACCGGGAGCATGCGCGCTCGGGCCGACCCGAGCGCACCGCCACCGCCACCCCCCTCCCCACCAACGCGGCTGGTGCTGCTCAGCAGCAGCCGAGTCCCTCAGACCCGGCCGGGCACTTACAACGGGGAAGGGGTGGGTGCGTGGGGAACCGCGGGGAGAGGAGGGGGCGGGGCCTCACTGGGGAGGGGGCGGGGATCAGTAGCCGCAGCAAGAGTAATAACGTCCACGTGAGGGGAAGGGGGCAAGAGCCCTTTATCCCCCACCACCCACCCACCCACCCACCGTGCGCATACACGCCTTCTGTTCCCATGACAACGGGTTGCTGCTTCTGGCCCAGGTCATGTCTCCCCCCCACCACTGCTCTGAGGGTCTTGTACATACTACAGGTGGCTGAGTGTGGGGCTCCTCCATATACCTCCCCTGCGATCCCGCATCTTTTGCCACGCCTTCTTCCACGCACCTGCACCTCCTGTCCCCCAGGATGGAATCACTGTTTGTAGTGGGGAAAGGGGGAGCAGAGGTTTTATAAATAAATACCTGGCCGAGCACATCTCTGCCGATGGGGTAGTTGGGTCAATTGTAAAAAAAAGAAAAGAAAAAAGCTTTGATCTGGCCAAGTATAAAACTTCAGTAGGGGCTTACAAAGTGGTTACAACCAAGTGGTTGTCATGGGAACAAGGTGTGCATGCGCGGGGGGGGGGGGGGTAAGGTCTCTTGCCCCCCTTCTTCTCACATAGATGTTACTACTGGCACTGCAGCTACTTATCCCCACTCATGCTGCTGTCTACCAAGTGGTGACACGCGCCCCATGATGACTTAGTATGATGGGGCCCTGTCATACTTTTCTAAAGAACCTTTCTCTGTGACGTCTCCCCACACTGCTGTTCAAACACTGGAGCAAAAGAGATGGGGCCAATTACCCATGTCCTTTCCACCCAGTCCAGGACCAAGACCTGTGCCATGGGGCCCTGCCCACATGGTTGCAGTTTCCAAGCATTAGCCTAGCAAGATACCATTGGCTGACAAGATACCATGAACCACTGGTAGCATATGAAGGAGCCTACACCAGTGGTCATCTGTATTCACCATCTGTCAGGGAGCTGGTTATTTATCCTCCACTGAGCATTTAGCTGAACTTCTATTAACAGTAGTGCTGGGGGATGGTGGGGAGAGGAACAGAAGGGACAAAGTGCATTTGGGAGAGAGGTGAACATGTGAAAAGTGCCTTTCCTTCAAAATACCCAGAGGGCTCCAGCAATGGGGGAGCTACTTGCCGGAGGGTGGGCTTTGCCCCTCCCCTCTGCTGCTGCCTACACTTTTATTTTCTGCTACATCTGGCCAGAATTATATTAGCTCAGTCAGAATTACCTCTTGTCCAGTCACCAGAACTAGGGTTGCAACCTGCTCATCATTCTGCATAGTTTTGTCGTATTTTAGCTGCTCAGACCAAAAGGAGTAGCCGTTCCCGAAGAAATGACAGCTACACCAATGGAAGACAAGATACCCCACTGGCACGAAAGATGTGCTGGTAGGACACAGTAGATATGCAAACAGAACATTCTGCTGAAGTATCTGCTGTACTGGCAAAAGATACACCAGCAGAACAGCCAAAACGGGGCAGAGTAACAGGTAGGACATTGAAGGAGCACACTTAGGCTATGTCCTATATTCCTCCATGGCATAGACACACTCGCGTCAATGGTGCAACTTCACATCATGACTCGTGCTTTGGCAACCATCATACCCATGTTGCT
Organism: Elgaria multicarinata webbii; assembly: GCF_023053635.1. Taxonomy (NCBI): domain Eukaryota; kingdom Metazoa; phylum Chordata; class Lepidosauria; order Squamata; family Anguidae; genus Elgaria; species Elgaria multicarinata. The sequence continues at coordinate 16,332,145 of NC_086176.1, forward strand.
GTGACGTAAAATAAGGTGTAACTCAGCACTTAGCCACAGCACACCAGTACCAATATATATACCCCACATAGGGAGACTACAACTCAGATGATGGCATGGAGATTTTATATGGAGAACTCTGGAGAATTGAAGAACCTGAGCACGTTGTTAGCACTCCTCTGTCTAGAAACCTAACAGGTATTTATTTATTTATTTATTTATTACATTTTTATACCGCCCAGTAGCCGAAGCTGTCTGGGCAGTTCACACTTTAGGACTCCAGACACAAACACCCAACTGCTAACCTCCACTCCACTGGTATAGCTGAGGGGGCAAGGACAGAAACTCAAACAGGTAGCAAGGGAAGGAGGAACCATGCTATCAAGTCTAACTGCTACAGCTGTCTCTTATCTCTCTCTCTACACTATTTGCTATATGTCAGGAGTGTGCAACCTCAGGGGATCCGATCCTGGCCTTCCAGAGTTGCTCCGAATGCCACACCTCCTTTTTCTGGCCCCACCCTCTTTCCCCCAACTTCTGATCCTATGGTGGTTGTCTGGCTTTTGCGTAGTTTTTTCCCCATTCTAAAAGGTCGAAATGCATTTCCTAAGGCTTAATTACTGGCAGTAAGAATTTTAAGCTAAAATAGGCTGATATTTTTGGTATTTCTGGTGTTTTGTTTCCAGCTCCCTTTTGCTTTCAGCTGCACCGACTACTCCGATACAGCCCCACAAGAGTTTCTCCCAAATTGAATTTGTCCCTCAGGCTGAAAGCGCTTCAACACCCTTGCCATATGTAAATATTGTTGTCTTGTCTGAGCTGTATCGCTCTAACAGTCTTTCCCTTCCAACAGCAGGGAGCAGTGTCTCCCACACACAGAGGAAGTGTGCATCCCCATACGCAAGTAAGCTTTCTGTTGGCAAAGGCCAAGCAGTCCACTCCATTCACTGCCATTGCCAAGTATTCATGATCATTTTCGCCTTGCAAAGTCAGCATGGATACGTAGTGCAGAACAAGTTGCCAGAGCACCCAGGTGCCTCTACCACTCCCTATAGTTAACCCCCCACTCCCCATAGTTAGGCCACATACCTCCGCATGATTTCCCGTGCATCCTCTGTGACATGAATGGGATCTCCAGGGCCACTCCGTTTTAAAAACACCAAAAAAGACAGCCGCACAACTGTAGAGAAACTCTGTGGTGGCAAAAGCGTTGCTGGAAGTTGTGGTTGCTCTTGCCAGTGAACTCTTTGGCCATGCCCTTTAATCTTGTAGGAACCCGTTTTAACCACTGGGGAGCCCGCCACACATAACAGTATACCACCCCAGGCCCCTTAACCCTACTTACAGCAGGATGGTTATTCGGTGTGGTTCTTTAACCATCATGGTAGCAGTTTTCTCTCCCCCCACCCCCACCCAGCATGACACGCTAAGCCACCGTAGTTTAAGCCAAAAGCCTAAACTTCCATGGCTTACGTGATGCCTCAACAGGCCGTGTGTGGCTCCATTTGCTCTCCACAGGTTGCTCTTCCACAGGCACAGTATCCATCCCACATCCCATTCCATGCAGACTATGAAAGAGGCTCACAGTATGACCAGGGGTTCCTCCATGGGGTTGGCAATCTACTTGCTCCAGGCAGGCTCCTGGACCATTCTATGCCACACAATTATGCAACAGGTGAAGGTATTCCTACCATAGAGCTGGTGTCAAGAGGGGCATTGCACCTGCTACCCTGCTGTCAAGCCACTGTCAAAGTCATAGGAATCGTACTGGGGTGCTTAGTTGGCAACCCCACTTGCGTCTTTTCCTTTCAGTGTCTCCTCTATTTCGGATGCCAATCATTGTATTGTGTTTATTTATTTATTATTTATTTATTTATTACATTTTTATACCGCCCAATAGCCGAAGCTCTCTGGGCGGTTCACAAAAATTAAAACCATCATAAAACAACCAACAAGTTAAAAACACAAATACAAAATACAATATAAAAAGCACAACCAGGATAAAACCACGCAGCAAAATTGATATAAGGTTAAAATACAGAGTTAAAACAGTATAGTTTAAATTTAAGTTAAAATTAAGTGTTAAAATACTGAGTGAATAAAAAGGTCTTCAGCTGGCGACGAAAGGAGTACAGTGTAGGCGCCAGGCGGACCTCTCTGGGGAGCTCATTCCACAACCGGGGTGCCACAGCGGAGAAAGCCCTCCTCCTAGTAGCCACCTGCCTCACTTCCTTTGGCAGGGGCTCACGGAGAAGGGCCCCTGTAGATGATCTTAAGGTCCGGGTAGGTACATATGGGAGGAGGCGTTCCTTCAAATAACCTGGCCCCAAACCGATTAGGGCTTTAAATGTCAATACCAGCATTGTGTTGTATGGTATTGTTTCTTCGTTGCTAAGGTGCGGTAAATAGTGATCTGTTTCCCACATCCTAGTAAGATCTGGCTTCAGCTGACTTCAAGATGGGACTCTGAGAGGTGCTTAAGGAGCTCAGAGACAGGGCTCCCTCCACTTTTTGAGCACTCATGTTCCCTGGACTATAAGGGAGCAAGTGTCCCTCACAGACCAGAGATAGCTGGGGCTGCCAGAGAATTTGAGGCAGTCAGTTAGTGATGGGGCGTGGCAATGAGGCCTGCTGGACTGTTGCCCAGCAGGGCTGAACTATCTGACAAAATAGCAGAGAGGATGGATTGGTTGTATGGGTTGCCAGAGGGAGGCTATTTATCTATGGAACACTTCTCCTGATGAGCTCAGGTTTGCCTGGGTGTGGGTTGGGAGTCATGACAGATGTCTATAAATTTATGCATGGTGTGGAGGAAGTGGATAGAGGGAACTTTTTCTCCCTCTCTCATAATACTAGAACCTGGAGTCATCCCATGAAGGGGAAATGATTCCGATTGCCCAAATATGAATGGAAATGAAACAGGACATGAACACAGAATAAAAACATGATAGCCAGGCAAGGAAGCCTAATGGCCATAGTGGAAAATGCACACGCCAGAGATAAGATAGATATTTCTGTGCAAATGCTAGAAGCCTCCAAGCCAGTGCCTGGTTTTAAAGGAGAACTTATATACAGTCACCATAATGGAAAGCTGGTGGAATGGAGAGAATCAGTGGGATACGATCATCTCTGGATACAAACACTAAAGGAAGGACAGGGAAGGGTATACTGGAGGTGGTGTCACTCTATATGCCAAGCAAACTAGAAACCTTAAAAGGGACAGAATCACTGTGGGTGACATTACCAGGCTCCAAAAGTAATTTAATATTGCGGTCATGCTGTTCTCCCCCTGATCAAAACACTCAGGGTGATCTTTAGATGGAAAATGAAACCAGGGAAGCATTGAAATGAGGAAGTGTAATAATGGGTGGTTTCAACTGCCCTTAATTGACCGGATAAATGCATGTTCCCATCACGATAAAGAGGTTACATTTCTTGATACCCTGAATGACTGTGGCCTAGAACAGTTGGTCATGGAACCAACCAGTAGGGAAGCAACCTTGGAGTGAATCCTAAGTGGTGCCACAAAGGACCTAGTGTGAGATGTGAGTGTTGTTGAACCAATTGGAATCACTGGCCATAGTGCCATCAAATTTAATTTATATTAACATGGAAAATTGCCAAGACCAACATAGTCGCATTTGACTTCAGAAGAGGAAACTTCTCTAAAATGGGGGAACTGGTAAAAAGGAAGTGCTTGTGGGTTTCCCTTGGGCAGCTGGTTGGCCACTGTGGAAACAGAATGCTGGACTAGGTGGGCCCTTGGTCCAATCCAGCATGCCCTTCTTATGTTCTTACGAAGTTGAAAAGGGGAGTCAGGAAGGTTAAATCTCTCCAAAATGCTTGGAAGTTATTCAAAACCATAATAATAGAAGCTCAGCTGGAATGTATACTACAGATCAGGAAAGGTAGCACCATGTCTGAGAGGTCACCAGCATGGTTAGCAAGCAGTGTCAAGGAAGCTATCAGAGAAAAGAAGTCTTCCTTCAGAAATTGAACGTCTTGTTCAAATGAGAACAAAAAGGAACACAAACTTGCACAAAGAAATGCAAGAAAACAAGTGATGCAAAAGAAAAAGTAGTTTGAGGCAAATATCACTAAAAACATCAAAGGATTTTTTAAATACTTCAGGAGCAGGAACAAGATAGGGACACAGTTGGATCCTTGGACAGCAACAGAGTTAAAAGAATACTAAAGAAGGATACCTCTTCACTGCAGAAGACACGGAGTAGGTGAACTGATATTTTCAGAAAGGGAGTCTAAGGAACTGAGTGGTGAAAAATAGTGGTGACCAGAGATGAAATTCTAGACCTTATTGACAAATTGGAAACAAATTGGCATCCAATTTAAAGTTCTTAAAGAACTCAAATGTGACATTGCTGACCTTCTAACGAAAATACGTAATATATCCCTAAGATCAGCCTCTGTACCAGAGGGTTGGAGAGTGGCCAACGTACTACCAATTTTTAAAAGAAATCCAGGGGAAAATCCAGGTAATTACAAACTTAATAGCTTAATTAATTAATCTATGCATGAGCTACTAAGGTATACAAGATATATAGGATTTATTTTAGTGGCAGCAGTTTTAGGGTTAAGGTTTTATATAGTTAAGGGGTTTTATGAAAAGCTCCATGTTCCTTGGGATCATGGGCCTTTTCATAAGGATGTGTAATGAAGTGCAGCTGAGCCCTTGGTGGGGCTCTGGAAGCTCTGGCTGTATAAGCCTTCAGTCTGAGCTTTCTAGATGCTGGAAACGATGGGGCTATTCAGACCTCACACTACGCCATCCCTGTGGTTAGAATGCTCTCTTGTGGGGGTGGCGATGACCATAGTGTCCGACAGCAAGAGCAACTACCGTTTCCGATGACACTCTTGCCAGGTAGACATCTCTATGATCACGTAACCATGTCTTGGGGGTTGTTTTTACAATGGAATAGCTGCCAGGGGGCTATTTGCACTGCAGAGTTAAACCGTGCGGAGGAGTTACAGGTAACTATGGGGGGTGAGCAGTGGGACCATGCAGCACCACGTGGTTCCTGGTCATGTGGAGGGCCCAATTGTCGTGGTGCCATAACCAACACCCTTCCTCGCATCTGTGAATAGGGCTGACGTCTTTTTACTAGCTCCAGTCCTGTATACCTTTGATTTTGCTCTATGACTAAACCTTTGTGGTATTGACCCTTGGACCGCTGTTTGACTATACTTCTTGGACTACATTTTGTTTGACTACTTACCTGCATTTGGACCTCAGCTGAACCTCAGACTTTTGGTCAGGAAACTGCCGCCTTGCCTGGTAGAACTATACTTTGACCACTGCCTGCTTATGGACTGATATCTCTGTGCCTGACCTTTGCCTGTATATGGACTTGCCTTTGGATTGCCCCTTAATTTACCCTAATGCTGCCCAGCCAAAGCAGGGCAGCCACCAACTCTGATGCCTTTAAAAGGGGGTTAGAAAAAATCATGGATATTTTCAAGGCTTTTGATTGTGTGAGCTGGCAAGCTTTAAAGATGGTTTTAAATAAAATGGGGTTTGGAAATAAATTTAAAGCGATAATAGAACAGTTATACTCTCAAAATACAGCCGTAGTGGTAGTGAATGATGGTGTGACAGATAAGATACGACTAGCCAGAGGGACAAGGCAAGGTTGTCCGCTCTCACCAGTCCTATTTGTAATGGTAATGGAATTATTGGCGAATGCAATACGAGAAGATGAGGAGATTGAAGGAATAGGTAGTATGAAAGAAATTAAACTGAACATGTTTGCAGACGACACCTTGTTGACGATAAAGAATCCAATAGAGAAGATGGGGAGAATTAAACAGCAACTGAGAGAATTTGAGGATATTACGGGGTTAAAAATAAATTGGTCTAAATCAGAATTGATGTTGTTTAATTATACTAAAAAAGAAGAGAAAGATTGGGAAGAAAGGGGAAGAGAAATGAGAGTTAAGACTCAGATTAGATATTTGGGAATAAAAATTACGCAGAAGTTAGAGAGTTTAGAGAAAGAAAATTTAAATGTTTTAAAAAAAGAGATTTTAGTAAAACTGGAAAAATATAAAAGGTTAAATTTATCCTGGTTTGGAAGAATAGCATTAATAAAAATGAAGATTTTAGCAAAGATAAATTTTGTGTTCAGGATGCTACCAATAAAAATTTCAGAACTAGAGTTAAAAAGTTGGCAAAGGATTATAAATAACTTTTGTAATGGTGATAAGAAAGCGAGGGTAAATAAAAGTAAATGGTATTTGAGTCAAAAAAAGGGAGGATTGGGTCTCCCGAATATTACATTATATTATGTAGCCAATAGATTAAGATATATTGTGGAGGCAATTTTAGGATTAGGGAACTTAGATTGGATGGAAGAAAAAAACATGAGTAACATAGAGACTAAATTAGAAAATGTTTTTTTTATGGAAGGAAAAAAAAAATGGGTGGAAGGTATAAATAATCCGCTTTTGAGGTTTCACTGGGAAATTTGGAGTAAATATAAAGGGGCGCTGCTTCCGAGCAGCTCTCCCTTGTCACCGGTAATATTGTTGAAGAATTTCCCGGAGGAATTAAAGAGTAGATTAAGCAAAGTTTTAATAGAAAAAAATAAAATGAAATTAAGAGATTGGTTAAGAGGAATGGGTACAAGAGAGGACATAGAAGAGGTCTTGAAGGATAAAAAGTTAACTTGGTTAAATTATAGGCAATTAGAACAATGGACTAAAAAGTGGGTAAGAGATAATGGAGAGTGTAGAGAATTAACAAAGTTTGAAGAATTAATAGATAAGAAAGATAAGGAAAGGGGGAAAAGAACAGTGTTAAAAGGGTTGATGAGCGAAATATATAGAATATTGGTGGAGAAAGGGACAATGGATAACTCGGGTAAAACGGTTTGGGAGACAGATTTGAAGGTACAAATAGGACAACAGGGTTGGGAGGGAATATGGAAACAAAGAGCGTTGAGAAATATGTCAGTAAGAATAAAAGAGAATTATTATAAAATTGTATGGAGGTGGTACCTAACTCCGGTTAGATTGAACAAGATAAACAATCAGCAAACAGAAAATTGTTGGAGAGGTTGTGGGGTTAAAGGAACGTATTTGCATATGTGGTGGGAATGTAACTATGTTCAGAAATTGTGGAAGATGGTGTTTTTGGAAATTGAAGAAATTGTTGAAATGAAGATAGAAAGAACACCAAAAGTTGCATTGCTGTCGCTATTTGAAGAAGATTTTAAATGTAAAAAGGAAATTAAGGAACTGATAACGAATTTGTTGACTGCAGCAAGATTAATTATAGCTAGGAACTGGAAGATACAAGGGGAATATTCTATTGAAGAATGGTATAAAGAAGTATGGGATATAGCTATTAATGATAAATTAACAAGTAATATTAAATGGAGAAGAGGTATAGCTAAATGAAATGATTTTGAAGGAATTTGGAAACAGTTCCTAATATTTGTATTTTCTAAAGGGAGTGGGAATCCACCAGCAGAAGAAAGTATGAGATTCTGGAATCAGGAATGAGATCCCGTGGTGGGGGGTGCACTGTAGGTGTATTGATTATGTTATTAAGATAAGATATTGTATTCAACTGAATTATGTAGTATGTTGTGTTTTTTTTATGTGATGTAATGTGTATGTTTAAGTATTGTAGAAAATAAAAAAAACTATAAAAAAAAAAGAAAGAAAAAATCATGGACGATAAGGGCTATTGGTCGGCTACTAGTCATGATAGGTATATATTACCTCCAGTATTGGACGTATTATGCCTCTGGATGCCTGTTGCTGGGGAGTATGAGCAGGGAGTGGAGGACACTGTTGTACTCATGTCCTGCTTATGGGCTTCCCACCCATAGGCATCTGGTTGGCCATTGTGACAACAGAATGCCAGACTAGACAGGCCTTTGGTCTGATCTAGCAGGCCTCTTATGATGTCCTTATGGCTCCTGTCCTATATGGTGGGGAGCTTTGGGTGTGTTTACAGAACGCTGAGGCTTCCGTCATTTTTACACAGTTTTCTGATTTCCTGTGTGTTTTCTCATTGCCTATCAGGCTGAGTAGGCATAGGGGTATGGGGGCTGTGTCCCTGGGGCAGCCCATCTCTTTCCCTGATTTCCCTCCTCCCAGTCCCGGATAATTGTGCCATAAGATTCCTCAGTAAGGCCGAAGCCCTGTCCCCTTTTTCCTGGGAGTAAGCCGCATTGGACTCAGCAGGGCTTCTTCTGCATAACATGCATAGGATTGCACCGTAAAACTTCTACTGTACACCCTGCCTTTTCTTCAAGTGCTCGAGGCAGTTTACAAATAATGTTAGTAACAACAATAATAGCAAACATTGTAACTTTTAAGAACTGTAAAAACAGTAGTGGTACAAAAAGAACTGTATCACATATAAATTTACAGTTTGATAATGATGGATCAAAAACTGGTTTTGCCTCTTTGTTTGTACTGGTTCATAGAAACAGAGTTGAACAGGATCTGGAGATCATGTAGTCCAGTCCCCTGCTATGTGACCTCCATTAATAGTAATGCTGCATTAGTGAGCTGTTTAGCATCTCTGAGCTTCATAATTAAAATGGCGTGACACATGATTGTCCTGTAGCCACAACGTGCCCCTTGAGGTTCTCTGCACCAGTTCACACGTCACTGTAACCCATGGTAACCCATTCTGTAAACTGCCCAGAGAGCCCTGGCTATGGGAGCGGTATATAAGTTTAATAAATAAATAAATAAATAAAATGGTGGTTTAATAAGCTACGCACAGTAGCTTATTTTGGAAATAGCCCACTGTGCCCCATCACATGATCAGGCAACTAAGATACTGAGAGTAGTTTATTTCGTCCCCCATTGCCCTTCCTGCTCTGCAGTCCAACCGCCTGGGTGGGAATGGATCTCTTTGCCTGCCTTCCAACTCCAGCCCACCACTGCCCCATTTGCCAAGCCAGTTTTCCAAGTCCTTCCCTTATTTCTGGCCGTGTGCACTAAAAAGGGGATGGGAGCTCTAAACACTTGAAAGGTTGCAGGAATGGGAGGAAATTTCATACGCAGATTCCCCTCATGGAGATGCACCAGTTGCACAACTAAACCCCTACATGGATGAAAACAACATCACACCCAAAAAGGGGGGCGGGGGCTGTAAACCCTTGAAAGTTTGCAGGGGTGGGTAAGTTTTCAATCACTGGGTCCCCTAATGTGGAGGCACCCGATGCACACCTAAAACCCTGGGTGGCTATACCCTTCCGTGGGTGGGTGGGTGGGTGGGATTGGAGCACATGTGAAAGCCTTGGATAGATGCAGGGGGAGAGTGGGGTAGTCAGAAGTGCAATCTGTCGCTAGGCAGTTCACCCAAGAGGAGCAGAGTGGTGGCAATGCTTTTGACCGCTCTTGCCCAGCGGTTCTATATTTATTATTATTATTATTATTATTATTATTATTATTATTATTATTATTATTACATTACATTTATATACCGCCCCACAGCCGAAGCTCTCTGGGCGGTTCACAGAAGTTAAAACAGTAAACATTAAAAAGTACCCCAAATTTAAAAACCATCAGAAACAAAAACAACAGTATAAAAACAACAGTATCCATTTAAAAAAACAACAGTTCTGGGGGCCGTTAAAAAACAAACTTAGCGTTGTTAAATGCTGTTAAATGCCTGGGAGAAGAGAAAAGTCTTGACCTGGCGCCTGAAAGATAACAGTATTGGCGCCAGGCGAGCCTCATCAGGGAGATCATTCCACAGTCGGGGGCGCATCGCTGAAAAGACCCTCTCCTGTAGGCAAGCAACTTAATCCACGCTGCATGTCAGATGACACGCTAACCCACAGTGGGTTAAATAAACCTCATTGCAGACAGTGGGTAAATTACCTATGATGGGTTGGGAAAGAGTTCACAAATGACATGTTAATGCATCATGGGTTAAAGAAACCACCATGGTTTAATTAATCCATTGTGGGTTAATGCGTCGTCCAAACCCAGTGGCCTGGTTCAGACAACACATTAAACCATGCTGCTTAACCGTTAACCATTTTGTGGTTAAGCAGCATGGTTTAGCGTGTTGTCTGAACCAGGCTAGTCTCTTTGTCAATCACATTATTCCCTGCCCTGCCTCCAAAGGAGCTCCAGCACAGCATACATGGGGTCATATATATATATATATATATATATATATATATATATATATATATATATATATATATTCTTCACATCCACCTAGTGATGTGCCTTCATAGCTTCGTGGGGATTTTCAACCCAGGTCTTCCTAGTTAAATCTCTCCCAGACTGCCACAATGAGGTGTTGCCCTTCTAATGCAGTGAATGACTGGACTATCCAAGCACACTAGGTTAAAAGGTGGCAACCCTGTGTAAGAATCTACAGTCCGGTCGCTCCAGTTAAGAAAACATTAAATGCATTGGTTTGGCTATGATGCATCAATTTAGCCGCTCTACAATTCTGTCTGCACCATTAAAGGGCTTTCATTCCAATTTCCAATCCATTACACAACTCCATAGATCTATGCATTTTCACAAGAGGACAGCACATTAAGAACTCCAAGTTAATATGTAACCGTTCATTTCCTACCTCTCAAGCCTAAACATTCTTATGCAGTGTGTTATGCTCCCAGGTATTATTATTATTATTTTATTAAGATAAGAAACGGCTGAGAAAGCCTGCATTCACTGGAATGCAGCTTCTACACTACAGTGTTTGCTTGATACAGTTCTCACCAAAGTAATTGATCCCATTTTCTCCTCCGTTTCTCCTTCACACCACTGAACACTGAGGACCTCTCAATACCAGTCGCTAAAGAACACAAGGAAGAAGGTGCTACTTCACTCATGATCTGCTTGTGGGCTTCCTTTTTGCACCCGGTTGCCCATTGTGGGAACAGAATGCTGGACTAGATAGGCCTTTCATCTGATGCAGCATGGCTCTTATGATCTTATATACTGCCCCATCAAGAATAGTTTTCTCCGGGATAACAGGATATTTTACGTATGAATTGTTTTCCACGAGGATGAAGCTACCTGCCTCCAACTTCAGCATCATCTGGGAATTCTAACTACTACGAGATCTTCCAAAACACATTTTAAACAGGTTGAGGAACCCGTTGGGGCTCTTTCCCTTTGGAGAGGTCTTACAAAAGAGTGTTCCATTCATCCTCCAAGGATGTCTTGTCAGGTTCAGAATCAGGTTTTCTTTGAATACTACTGCCACTGTGCAGTAATTGGGAAAACTGTACTCAAAACTGCTTCTCTATAGTTCCTCATAATACTGGAGGTTCTGGGAGCCGTACCCTTCAATATTTTTTATTTTATAAATGACCTAGATCAACGTTCCCCAGCCTGGTTCTGTGCAGATATTTTGGACAACAATTCCCAGCATTCCTGACCATGAGCAATTCTAGCTGGGGCTGATGGGAATTGAAGATCACAACATTTGAAGAGCACCGAGTTGGGAAAGGTTGACCTTGATGAATGGGTGAATCTTCATCAGAACTACAGCTGACACAAAACTGGGAGGAATAGCTAACGTCTCCAAAGATAAGAATAAAATTTAAATTGAACGTGATAAAATGGGAAGCTGGGCTGACACTAACAAAATAACATACAACGAAAACAAAACGTTCCACACTCAGACCGGAACACACATGCATCAAATGCACAGGTACAGGATGGAAAGTTTCTGGCTTGGCAATTGTACATAAGAAAAGGATCTTGGGATTGTATTTGACCATAAGCTGAACGGAAATGAGCAATGTCATCGCAGGCATGTGTAGCACATCTCATTAGGGTGTGCACCCAAGGAATTTTTTTTAAAGGTGAACATTTATTGAAGACTCAATCATAAAATACATTATTTATTAAACACTGTAGACACTGATGCCCTACTCAGTGTTCGGCTTGCCTGGCTGCAGGAGGGCCATTGCAGGGGGTGGGGGAATGAGGAGACTCTTCTCAAGCCCCAGCATTGGTGGGGCTTTGTAGTGACACTGGCCGAAGGAGGGGCTTATGAGGCCTTCAGGAGCCCTCCTCCTGGCCTCTTTGAAGCATGGCTCCCAGCAGAATGATTCCTTTTCACTCCTGCTGCTGGAAGCAATGAAGCACTGTCGGGGCAGGAGCAGCCAGAGGACTGTTCCGGCTGCGTCTAGATCCCCCTATGGATCCCTACTTAATGATCCCCTCAATTTGATGCTTATTAAATGAGACATTAGGGTGTGCCTGGGCACACCCGACACACCCCATGTGCACTTCTATATGACTGTCATGCAGCTACAAAAAAAATTAATGCAGTTCTAGGCTACATTAATAGATCCATAGTTTCCAAGTCACTTAATTCAGACCTCATCTGGTGTATTGTGTCCAGTTCTGTTCGCCGCACTTTAAGAAAGATGTGGACAAATCAGAATGGGCTCAGAGGAGGGCAACAAAGATGGTGAAGGGTATGAAAAGCAAGTCCTATGAGGAAAGGTTGCCAAAACTATATATAGGGCAGGGAAGACTGAGAGGGGACTCCTCAAATACCTCAAGAGCTCCCATGAAGAGGGGGACAATGTCTTATTCTCTGCTGTTCCAGGGGGCAGTTCTAGATCTAATGGGCTTAAGTGACAGGAGGGTGGATTTTGGTTGAACATTAATTGGCAGAAACATTTAATGGTCAAAGCTGTTAAGCAATGGGAACAATTACTATTAGTGGGGGAGGTTAGCTCTCCCTCATTGCAAGTCTCCAAACAGATGCTGCCCAGTAGGGCTGTGCTCCACTCTGATTCGGATAGCAAATCCAGTGCGTACCGACCCGATCCACCTCCGCCAAAGGCAGATTCGGATCAGGTCAGGGGAGCTGCGGATCGAGGCAAAGCGGTTCACCTCCATCTGAAGCTCCGAACACAGGTAAGGGGGAGGGGGGCTCACGTAGCACCAGCGCCGCAGTCCGTGCAGTGACGGTGATGGAGCCAGGTAAGGGGGGGCTTACCTGCCTCCGTTGCAGTCCGGTGACAGCTTCAACTGAGGTCCAGGCCTCAAGCTGGAAGAGCAGGCCATTACTTGCTCTTCCGGTTTGAGCCCTGACCCTCAGTTGAAGCCTGTGCCAGACCGCAACAGAGGCAGGTAAGTGGGGGGAGGGGAGCTTACTTGGCTCTGCCGCTGCCGCAGTCCGTGCGGCGACATTGGTGGAGCCAGGGAGGGGGAGGGGGGCTTATTTGGCCCCAAATTTGCCCCCCTTCCCCATTTACTTGCCTCCACCGTCTGCCGTGGAGGCAAGTAAGTAGGGAAGGGGGGGGCAAAATGTCGATCCGCCCCTCCAGATCTCACTCCGCGGAGCAGTGGAGGATCAGATCAACCCGAAGTGGATCGGCCTGATCTGAAAGTTGCGGATCGGGCCATGAAGCGGTTCGGGGGGTCCGTGCACAGCCCTACTGCCCAGCCATTTGTTAAGGATGCTGTGGTTCTAGATTTGTGCATCAAGCGGGGGGGGGGGGTTGACAAGATGGTGGGGGGGGGTTGACAAGACTTCATCCAACTCTATGATTTTGTGAATATGCCTGGACAGCTGGGCAAAATGACCTCAGGAGAGTCCTAGCACTCAGCTGCATAGGGGTGGGAAGGAGGCCATCCAAAGGTGCTTAGCCATCCTCTTGCACAATTTATTTAAACATTTGTATCCCACCCTATATATTAGGATCTCAGAGCAGTATACCGATCAAATCAAACAGAATAAAACAATAATGTACTTAGCTAAAATTGCAGAAAGCCAGTGGTGTCCTGCTGTAAATCAACTAGAAACGGACTGCATGCTTACTGTACATAAGCCAGGGATGGTGAGCACGTGGCCCTCCGGATGGTATTGGGTGGCAACTCTCATCATGCCTCACTTTGGCTGTTCTGGCTAGGGTTGATGGAGTTGTGGTCTGGACGTCCACACACTTCCCATCCCTGGCTTATGTATAGTAACAGGCACATTCCCCTGACTTACTCAATCCTCTACACCTGGTTGTGGTTTTGCTTCCAGCCTCTGAAACTGGGAAGGAGGCAAGCGTGCTGGTTGGATTGTAAGCCACAAGGAGGCCGAGGACCCTTCCTGCCACGGCCCAAGGATGCCACGCAACGCCCCATTCTGCAATGCCCCAATGCCTTTGCATCCCGTGGCCCCATACAGTAAGCAAGTAGGGGTGAATTTGGTTGTTACGTAAGCTCAATAAAATGTGCTACTAGATTTGTTTTTGCGGTTGCGCTTTTGTGGCTGCACTTGTCAGCGATGATAAATCTCCCATGCCTAGTTTGAGGAGAGGCTGGGTGCTTGTATCATTAGCCCAAATGGATGGACTCTCCTCCCGTTCCCCTTAGAAACCTTACCCACAGACTCGTGGCAGGATGAAATGGAGGCTCATTAGACCTTTGCGGTGTTCCTGTTTCGTTTCTTTTTTAAAAAAAACGACGCTGTTTTGTTTACATTTTGGAAACTTTACAAAATGTATAAGTAGAAAGGAACAATGTGGAAACAGCAGGAAGAACAAGCAGGACTGATCCCAAGCAAATGCAGGCCCCAACCTTGGGCCCTCCAGATATGTTGACTCGAACTCCCATCATCCCCTGTCAGCATGGCAGTGCTGGTTGAGGGTGGTAGTTTTATTTATTTATTTTTCTACCGCCACCCCTTCCTACCAAAACAAATGGCACTCAAGGCAGCATACAATCAGAAATAAAACTTGATTAAACAACAATAAAACAATGCATTAAAATGCAATTAAAAACACAGCAATAGCAGAATAAAAACGGCACCCAACCCAACAGACCCATTTACAAGCCAAAGGCCTGCTTGAATAAAATGGTCTTTGCCGGCTGCCAGAAAGGCAGGATCTACACTACTGCTTATAACGGTTTATAATGGTTATGACAACTGTTCAGGCCCAGGACACATTACATATACCGTTTTCATAATGTTTTTAAAGTGTTATATCCTGCTTGGTGTAAGGACAGCAGAGAGGAAGCAAACCTAGCCTCCCTTGGAAGCAAATTCCCCAACATGGGAGCAGCCACTGAGAAGGCCCTGTCTTGAGTCTTCACGAAATGTGACTCTGAAGGAACAGACTCTCATGAAAGATGTTGGGAGTTGCTCCACCCTGTCCTTGCATTGACCTGGTAATGCAGTACTTTCAGGAATGGTGCACCTCCCTAGGGAGAATATTTTGCATTTAAAATCAGATTAAGTAAATAGAGCTAGAAATAAAATAATCTAATCAGTGCTTAACTGTTAAAGCAACTGATTTTCTGTAGATACCTAGTAATTATTATTATTATTATTATTATTATTATTATTATTATTATTTGTGACAAAATTGTGACAAAAGCCTAAGGGGGGGAGGAAGTTCCAGCTCCACCTTGGCTATGATGATACAGAATGCTTATCTCCTATTAGTGATCAAGAAAAAATTGAAGCCAAATCTTCATCCTTTGATAGAATTAGGGCACAATCTTATGCATGTTTAGGGTGACCATATTTTGGAAACCAAAAAGGAGGACAACATGGTCGCCCCCCAAGGGGGCGTGTCCAGCACCAAGGGGGCGTGCCCACCCGAACATAGCCTTAGTCACATGTCTGATTTTACAGCACACATTTAAGACAAATCTGTTCTACATATCATCTTAATGTTAAAATCACTGAAATAAAGAACAAGTGAGAGATTCAATGTATCTGAAATTAACTTCACTCACTCCTACTTTTGTAGGTTTTGCTGTACTTTGAAGCTTTTGCTATACTCTGTGTGTTACATTCTCCCCTTCCCTCAAATATCTTTTCTGACTGCATCTTCCCTCATTGCAAGCTGCTGTTGTTGTTAACAGGGTTTGCTGCTGGCCGGCCGGATGGCTGGCTTTTTTTTAATTTCAATTTTTTTAAAAAAGCTTGTGTATAATTGTCACAAGTTTCTCTGCTCTAACATTAGGGTGGGTGTTGTGGCAGTGAACACTACTTTGCCCATTCACACTTCTCACTTATATACATTAGCTTCTCAAGGCTTGTGTGTTGGTACCATTTGGCACATCCAGACTTTGAACTCCTGTCTACGTCCTGCACAAACATGTGACTCTGAGACCCTCCATGCCAGCACCATGGGGCTAAGTTACAATAGATGTCTCTGGGTTGTCTGTGCAGCCTCTGTTGTCTCTCACTCTAAGTCATTGCAGACAAACCAAAGCTTCCAGCCTCAAACAATCTCTCTTTCTCTCTCTCTCTCCCCCAAAGTCTCCCAATGGTCCAGCTAGGCTGCACACTTGTGGCTTGGGATATTGCTTATTGCAGGTTATTGCTTGGTCATCTCTGGTGACTCTTACATTATTATTATTATTATTATTATTATTATTATTATTATTATTAATTATTATTATTATTATATCCCACCTTTTGCCCAATACTTTAAGAACCTCTGCCAACAGCTGCCTCCACCTCCTCTCCTCTTGCACAACTTTGATGCACTCTTAAAATACTCTGCGTGGCAAGCCAGCCTCAGGCCCAAGCTACAGGTGCATCTGGGTTGCCTTCAGCCTCTCTCTGCCTTATGCCAGCCTGCCAACATTTCCAGCCTCAAATAATCCCCCACCCCCCTCTCTCTCTCTGCCAAAGTCTCCCAACGGTCCAGCCAGGCTATGCACTTGTACCCTGTGGCTGGGGGTAGGGCAACAGCTTATAGCTTGGTTGCATCCGGTGACTCTTGTTTTTTTAAAAAAACTCCACCACCAGCCACCTCTGCCTGCACCAAAACCAGACTCTGAGACACTCTTAAAAAGGCTCTGTGTGGTACAGCAGCCTCTCAGGGCTCAGCTACAGCCATCTCTGAGTTGTGTCTTCAGTGTAACTCTATCTCTAAGAGATATGCCTGCCAGCCAAAGCCACAAATCTATCTATTTTTCTCTGGTATGCATTTCAAATGTTCTGCATTGCATCCCAGCAGTGCAGTCGGAGCCTAGCTCACAAGTGTACAAAGTGAAGTGGAAGGGAAGTGGTAGCGAAGCAAAGCAATGATATGCCAGGTTCCAACATTTGCAGCAACAGGGCATCCAAAAAGAAGATAGCCTCTCTCTCGACCGGCACCTTACTGTTGGTCGTGAGAGTTTTTCTCTAAAGATGACCCTTCATCGCCCATGATGTGGAAATTTGAGAAAAAGGCCTATGGCTCATTCTGTTTTGCCCCGTGGGCAGCTTTGACTAACCTCTCCTTTCCCACATTTTGATTTGTGGATGCCTTGCCTCTGCTGAGCTCCAGGTACCCGACTGCACACCAAATCTGCAACAGGAAAGGTGTCCTGCTTGCCCAGGACTTCTTACCTAAAGACTGGAGATCCCCTTAATGCCAAGGGCTGAAACTGCTCAATGTGCAACATCCCAAAGAGGAGGTTTGACAACCTGAGTTTGAAGGATATGGCTCCAGCAGTTTTAAAAAACAATAATTTTAAAACTTTGAACTTTAAAAAAATCCTAAAACTCAATGGATGAACAGAACTGTTTCAATCATGGCATAGCTAAAGTCCTTGTTAAGAGCAATCATGGTGCCAAGTTTCATCTCTTTATCTTTAAAAATAACATTTTTAAAAAAAAATTAAATCCTCAAATTTTAAAAAATTCCTAAAAATCAATGAATGAACAGATCTGTTTCAAATTTGGTATGGCTAAAGCTCTACCTAAAAGCTATCATGGTGCTAACTTTCAGCTCTTTATCTTTAAAAATGATGGTTTAAAAATAATTTTAAAACCTCAATTTTTAAAAAATTCCTAAAAAATCAATGGATGAACGGATCTGTTTCAAATTTGGTGTGGCTAAAGCTCTACCTAAATCCTATTACGATGTGAAGTTTCATCTCTTTATCTTTAAAAATGACGATTTTAAAAATAATAATTTTAAAATCTCAATTTTAAAAAAAATCCAAAAAAATCAATGGATGAACAGATCTGATTCAAATTTGGCATGACTAAAGCCCTTCCTAAGAGCTACCATTGTGCCAAGTTTCATGTCTTTAGCTTAAAAAATGACAGAGTTATAAGCATTTTTGTTAATTCCCATTAAAGCTGCCCTTTGGAAAAAATCCGGATTTCCCCTCCCCCTCCTGGATTTGTCATCAAAACCCCGGGCAAATCCAGGCAAATCCAGTCATATGGTTACCCTATCATGTTTAGACAGAAAAAATCCTATAACACCAAGGTTTCTCCAGACAGCCATACTGGCTGAGGAACAATGGGAGTTTTAGGAGTTTTTTCTGTCTAAATATGCCTAGGGTTGCATATTTATTTATTTATTTATTACATTTCTATACCACCCAATAGCATTCTTTATATTCCACCACTGTGTTTAAATGCATTATTATTATTATTATTATTATTATTATTATTATTATTATTAGGGATGTGCTCAGCTTCTCCTCGAACCGGAGAAGCAGGAGCGGAGCGGGGGACTTCGCCTATCCTTAAGGCGGAGGCGAAGAGGATTGGGGGGCCGGTAGAGCGTGGCGAAGAGGATCGAGGTGAAGGCGGATCCTTCGCCTCGATCCGGAGCTCCTCCAGAAAGGTAAGTGGGGTTTACCGGGCCCTGCTGCTGTCGCTGTCGCCCATGCGGCAACAGTGGCAGGGCCCGGTAAAGCCCCCCTCCCTCCTCTCCCTTACCTGAGTCCGTCCGCTGTCCCTTGGCTTCTTCAATTGAGCCCGCGGCTCAACCAGGAAGTCTAGGCCGCACTTGCTCAACCAGGAAGTCTAGGCCCCCTCCCCCTTGGTCACTTACCTGGCTCTCCCGCCGTCGCCGCATGAGCGGCGACGGCGGGAAGGCCAGGTAAACCACTCTCCCTTACCTGCATCCGTCCGCGATCCCTCGGCTTCTTCAATTGAGCCCGCGGCTCAACCAGGAAGTCTAGGCCGCACTTGCGGCCCAGACTTCCTGGTTGAGCTGCGGGCTCAATTGAAGAAGCCGAGGGACCGCGGACGGACGCAGGTAAGGCCCCCCTCCCCCTTGGTCTCTGCAGGTAAGGGAGAGGAGGGAGGGGGCCCTTACCTGGCGCCACTCCCCTCCACTGCGGAGCTCCGATTCGGAGCCGGAGCTCCGCGGTGAAGAGGAGCAGACTATGAGCGGCGCGGAGCGGGCCGATCCGAAATTTTCCGATCGGCCTGCGGGGCGGATCAGGGGGTCCGTGCACACCCCTAATTATTATATACCACCCCACAGCCGAAGCTCTCTGGGCGGTTTATTCTATTCTATTCTGATCATATGGCAGCTCTATTAGTGGTAGTATCTCACTCCAGTCTACTGCTGATACGTTTTACAGGCAGACATTTCCAAAGCTATGGTTTGAGTAAAATGTCACTGTCATGGACTTATACAAATCAAATCACGCTATTTCAACTGGTTTAACATATATTTGTTGTCTCCTCAATTAAGGATTCTTCGTTGGCACCTACATTAGTCAACATCCAAACAAAAGATTTTGCCTCTCTTAATAGATTACCATTGATATTTCTCTGATTGATCCAAGCATAGCTTTACTTGCAGGACAAAAATCTACTATTGTTATAGCAGTATGTCATTGCCGCTGCCACCACCATTTTGACTTGCCGCTTTTCTGTATAAATGTTCCCAGAGCATCACATTATGCAAGAGCAACAATACAAAACCAAGAATACATGTCGATACAGCATTGCAATAAATTCAAAAGTGGTTTCAAAACAGAATATAACCAAACTAGTAATTAATTTAAATAGCACTAACATTAAAACTTTTTAAATCCATTACAAAATGCACAATATCAATTGATATTATTGATCAATGATGCATAAGCCAGAGTCAAATAGACTAAAATGTTCTAATATAGAAAGGTATTAATAAATATTAAAATGTTCTAATATAGAAAGGTATTAATAAATATTATAACTAGCAATCACTTTTCACCAGTGCCAAGTTCAGGAAAGAGCAACCAGATTTCTTTCAGCCTGATAAAAATCAATGATTTTTTTAAAAAAAAAAAAAAATCAGAGGTTTTTTTTATTTAAATTGAATTTTTTAAATAAAATGCTTTTTGAGGAAAAATCTGTCTAAAGATAGTTTTCTATTTAAGATACATTATAGTCCAAACGTTATTCATCATGAAATAAGGATTAGTTTTTAATTATGTAGCATGAGACTGTATATTCATGCAATGTTTAAATTTTTTGGTAAATGAATTCCATTAATCCATTTACAAGGTCATGCCCTTCCAGAGGTTTCTGTAAGGTTATCGGGCAATTTTTAAATCTAGAAGATATTATCACAGATGCTTGGTTTTACAGTTCTCAAAACTGTGAATCTGTGTCTGCAGAGATCACAATCCCATTGTGCCTTTGCAAATCTATGTACACAGAATCAAACCCTTACTACTTAAGTGCTAAGTTTCAAAAAATTCAATGAACAGAGTGCACTTGGGGGGGGGAGTCACATGATTACATCAAGTCTTTCTGAGTAGTGATTTAAATTGTTTTTTAAATCAAACCCACCCTGCCTGTAGCAGATGATTTCCAATGCCCTATATGGCTTGGTTCCAGGTTATCTGAAAGACCGTATTCTCCCTTATGAGCCTGCCTATGCTTTGAGATCTTCTGCGGAAGCCCTTCTTTCAGTCCCACCAACTTCACAGGCACACCTGGTGGGAACATGGGAGAGGGCCTTCTCGGTGGGCTGCAGTGTGAGCTAGCTGCCACTGTACATATTCATGCCGCAGCTTGTTGCTGTGGTTAACAAGCCTCGGTTCTGGTGGCTGTGGTAACCTCCTATTGATCCTTCTTTTATTTCCTCTATAAATCAAAGGATCCCAACCAAGGAGTGCCTCTTCAGAATGCTGGTCACTGATTCTGTGACTCACCAACTCTATTTGGCCCTACATCAACCAGCCCAGCACCTTCTATTCAACCTTATCTTTCACCACTGCCACCACTGAACCCTACCTCAGGTTCTCCAAGAATCCAATTCCAGTTTATAAAACAGAATAACTTTTATTAAACGATAAGGAAGGTCATGCAGTTTATAAGCTTACGGTTTCATCAAGTTCAATAATTGTTTCAAATGCAACCCTGCCTACTCTACCCCCTAGACTACACTCTCTTCTCCTTCTCCCTTCCCCCCCCAAAATAATCAAACACGTTCCTACACTTGACCTAGAACCTACACAGACAAACCCCAGACTCTAACTCAGACAAAAGGCAGCCTCTAACTAACTCTCCACACACAAATCCCAACTGCTTCCTTCCCTAACTCCTCCCTCTAGCTGCTAACTGCCAATACAAACCTTTGAACCACCAGCCAATCCACATTCCTCTCACACATTCTACTCATTCACTCCCTCTCTCAGCACCATTAACCACTTACCATCCGGTGTCCACAGCACTTACATCTTAAACAGCAATCAACAGTAAAACATTGCAAATACTTGCATCGTAACATTGGCAACAAATAGTAAAACATCACAGTGGCTTTTTACCCAACGGCAACAAGCCATTCTGTCCAGGTTCATATGTTACACTAGGCCGCAACAACCGCCCACTACGGCTTGAATATTCACCATGGCGGCACACACTGCAGCCACCATGACTTCTGCGAACTGGGCCTTCCTTTCTGGTGAAACTGGAGGGAGGGACAGGAATGATCTCCTGAATGTCTTTGTTCAATGACCAAAACAACGTTGTTTGGAGATTTACAAGAGATAGAATAGCAATGGCCTTCTCTGGACATCTTAATAAAAGTAGTCCCTTGGCCTGACTGCTTGGAGATCCAATTCATCAGTAGATGTTTTCCAAAGCTAGGAATACTAATACCCAGTTGCTAAATGGCTGTAAGAGCCCTGCCAGGAATTGTTTTAAAAGTTATTTTTTGTTATTTAAAATATTTCTTGGCTACATTTCAGGGCAGGCGCCCGCTCAAGGCGGCAAGTTATTGGCAACTCTATGTTAAGATAAGGAGCAGAAGATTTCACCCTCTTTTTAGCTGGATCTGAATAAATAAAAGCATTGTTCACAGTTAACATCATGTCTCAGTTTATGTTATTTGTTTGCTTTCTTTTAAGAAATTTGTACACATCATCATTCAATATAAGTATTTCCAGAGTGGCTGACAGGGCCCAAAAATACAAAAAAAAAATATGATCATAGAAACATTGATAACATAATGATAAAACAGCAAATTTAAAAGCAGCATCAGCATATTCTCCTACATGTAAAGTAGGGGTGTGGCTTCCTCCCTTCCCCAGTGACTCTGGCGCAGATAGAGAGGTGTATGTGTGTGTATGTTCCCCACCCTAGTATGTGTGTGTTGGCCCCATCCCAATGTGTGCACCTGTATGTGCCCCCTAATCCCTCAGCAAAACCAGATTTGGCCTTCAGGGCCAAGAAGGTTTTGTACTCCTGGTATAAAGCCTGGAGAATCAGTGTTCCTTCAAGTAACCTAGGGTGACCATATGAAAAGGAGGACATTGCCCCTGTATCTTTAAGAGTTGTATTGAAAAGAGAATTTCAGCAGGTGTCATTTGTATATATGGGGAACCTGGTGAAATTTCATCTTCATGACAACAGTTAAAGCTGAGGTGCCCTGCCCTCTTTTAAATCTGGTCACTCCAGTATAGCTCCTGCAGCTTTAACTGCTGTGATGAAGAGGAAATTTCCCCAGGTTCTTCATATATACAAATGACTCCTGCTGAAATGCCCTTTTCTATGCAACTATTAAAGATACAGGAGCCCTGTCCTCCTTTTCATATGGTCACCCTAAGTAACCTGCTCCCAGCCTGCGTAGACCGTCAAAGGAAAGCACCAACACCCAGAAATAGACCACCAGCCAGTGGCAAGGTACGATACCAAAACCCAGACCCAAAGAAAGCCAAACTAAGTAGAATGCTAAAAGCATCCCTTGTAGTGGCACTTCATTTCTTTTTTAAGAATAGTTCATAGGGAGCACTGAGTAGTGATTGTCATCAGGACCTTGATGTACAGTCTAGGGGTGGGGGGCTGTTAACACTTCCCCTCTTCTTTGCCATGGCCCTGTCGTAACTCACCGGCGTTAGTGAGATAAGCAGACTGGAAACGTCAATAAACAGTCCGTGGTCAAAAACCAAAAGTATCCATCAGTAACCAGATCAAACAATACTGGGTTCAGGAATGCACCAAAGAGCAGTCAGAGTCCAGTCCAAGGTCTGGTTATGTTCTGTCAAAGAGCAGGTATGCAAACAACCATTGCTTTGAGCACCACTCTGGGCTTCTGGCATGTCTTTTATTGGGGTGGGGGTGGGGTGATTCGGAATTGCTGTCAGAGCTGCGTTGGCTTGCAGCCGGCTTCTGCCTGTTCCTGTGAAGCACCACTCCCCAAACACTCCCAGGCTCAGCTGTTCCGCCTTCCTGCTCTAGCCCAAGCTGAGGCACAACAGGTCCTGACAAAATCACACACACAGCCTGCTATGGCCCCTAGGAGGGAAGCTCTCGTTGGCTGATTTCAGACACCATGATAGTCAGTGGTGGGTTAATAGTCAACTCACAGGCTGAGTTCGGACGACACGTTAATCAACTGGGGGGGGGGGGCGCTAATAGGAACAGAATGGGAAACAACCGTTGATTAGCGTGTCATCCGAACTCAGCCACAGTTGGCTATTTTGCAGGTACTCCCCACATGGTGCATTGACTAATTCATCCCCCACCCTCCCTCTTCCTCTCAGTCCTCCCACTTGTATCCCATCATCCCTTGCTGCCGAAATAGAGTTCTGCTGGCTTGAGTAGAGGAGCAGCCACCACTTTGACCGCTCTTGCCTAGCAACTCTGTAGCTGATGAAAATAACCAACGATGCGCTCCACATGACACAATAACCAACAGTGGTTTAAATAACCCGCTCTGCACATTGTTGGTTATTTGCATGCGTTATTTCAGCAAGATAACCCACTGTGGGTTAAAAACATTATCACGACACAATGACTCATGGCGGGTTAAATACTCCTCCATGGATTGCTTAACCCAGAGTGGGTTATCGTGTCATCCAAACCCAGTCACTGGCAAGATGATCCCCATACTCAGTCACAGCTAGGGACAAATCAAAGTTTATAAGAAATGCATTACTTGCAGTTGTGTTACTTTCGTTTATTTTAATGTTTATAGCAACACACACATACTCATTTTTAATTCAAAATGCAACATGTGGGGAGGGGATTACTCTTTTTTCTCTCCCATAATAATCTCAAAGAAAAATGCCTCCCCATCCCCTCTGCACATGCTATTAACTTTTATTTAATGTAATGCAACAAAAAGTACTCCCTTTATCATCATGTGTATTTGGGCCCTTAGGTAGGGTGACCCTATGAAAAGGAGGACAGGGCTCCTGTATCTTTAACAGTTGCATAGAAAAGGGAATTTCAGCAGGTGTCATTTATATATATGGAGAACCTGGTGAAATTCCTTCATCACAACAGTTCAAGCTGCAGGAGCTATACTAGAGTGACCAGATTTAAAAGAAGGCAGGGCACCTGCAGCTTTAACAGGTATGACAAAGAGGAAATTTCACCTGGTTCTCCATATATACAAATGACACCTACTGAAATTCCCTTTTCAATACAACTGTTAAAGGTACAGGAGCCCTGTCCTCCTTTTCATAGGGTCACCCTACCTTAGGAGGCTAGCAGTTGTGTTTTGTATTAACTTCAGCTTCGGAACAGTCTTAAGAGGCAGCCCCATGTACAAAGAAGTGCAGTAGCCTAAAATCTGGAGGTTACTAGACCATGGACCATAACTGTGGCAATATCTTTGTTCACTTTACATACTTGCATCAGGCATGAAGGGGTTAAGACCCATGTTGCCTCTAGTGCAGATAGGGCTAGATCTTGGAGGCAAAGTCCAGGGGTCCAAATGACCACCCAGAGAGTCACTGGTGATGAGGACAATGGTAGCAAACTTCATTTTATTCCTGTAGTCGTAAAGGTGCTATGATTTAAGTGCACCATGACAATCTGCTGATTCACCTGCCTCTTACTCTGGCCCAGACAACAGTGGTGGTAAGAAGAAGGATCAGTAGATGCTACATTGACCCACATTGAACATAATATCAGCAATTCCTGGGTTGTTTAACCCAGGAATTACCAGAAGAAAGTAGCATGTGCAAGCCATTTCCATTCCTGGGTTGTTCCCGAAACTCTGTTTAATCCCTAAACAACCCAAAGTTAACCCAACAACAAACCATGGATGATTATTGAGTTAACACTGGGTTGTTTAATCCTCAACAACCCAGAGTTTCACAAACCAACCCAAGAACGGGTTAAAATTGCAAATGGCTCCTGCACGGTGCTCATCCCTAGCAATTCCTAGATTAAACAACCCAGGAATTGCCTCTGTAATGTACAAACTTAGCCACTTTCTACTTGCTCAGTGGCTCTCTACCTCGGAAGCAATCAAATGGTAGCAACGATGAGAAAGAGGATGAGGGACAAAAGCAACTGGTAACAATGGTGATGTGAAGGTCGATTGTCTGAAGGAGGGGCCCACTGAGGAGCCGACAACCTGGAGCCGGCACTGAGAAGGGGGATCCCTGAAAGTAGAACATTTTGAAATTACCTTCATGGTGAAAATAGAGCAGGGGGTTGGACTTGATGGCCCTATCGGACTCTTCCAACTCAACTATTCTAAGATGGTACCTTTAATAACTGTCTTAGAAATAACTGTTCCCCCCAAATGATCATTGTTAAGATTGGCACATGTGAATGAATGGCAGAAGTGCTGTCAGGAAGGAGAAGGTGTTGCTCCATTGTGATTTTTCCTCAGAGAACTGCTGTTCTTATCATTGTGTACCGCCTAATTAGCCCTTCAATTCCCTGACAGAGATTTGTTACGTGGTCCGAGTCACCCGGGACATGTCTGATCAGGGAATTAACTTCCTACAGGGTGGAACTGCTGTAGGATCTCAGCACCGTCAGTCATGATTAATTGCTGAACACAGGATATGGATGAATATTTATTTCGAAGCACAAAAAGTTCAGAGGCCTCAAGCCACCAGAAGCTCTCGTTCCATCCTTGATTTTCCTGTCTGTCTTGTTCCTTTCTAGAGCACATTTTCATTAGATAATTTAGCAGTGATGTAATAATTCAATTTTTTTAAGCTAGTGATTTAATACAAGGCAGTGTAACTATGGTGAGTTACCGTGCTTTCAAATGAAACATTGGTGAAGTCCTATCATATCCAGGCAAACCATAACTCCTACTCATTACTCAGAATGAAAGGGCATGAGTGTGGTTGTAGGGTGACCCTATGAAAAAGAGGGCAGGGCTTCTGTATCTTTAACAATTGTATTGAAAAGGAAATTTCAGCAGGTGTCATTTGTATATATAGGGAACCTGGTGAAATTTCCTCTTCATCACAACAGTTAAAGCTGCAGGTGCCCTGGCCTTTCTTAAATCTGGTCACTCTAGTATAGCTCCTGCAGCTTTAACTGTTGTGATGAAGAGGGAATTTCACCAGGTTCTCCATATATACAAATGACACCTGCTGAAATTCCCTTTTCTATGCAACTGTTAAAGATACAGGAGCCCTGTCCTCCTTTCCATATGGTCACCCTATGTGGGTGTGAACTTGTAAACAGGTGATTTACAAGGCGAGGTGATGTTTGCCCTGTCCTGGACGGGGTTGCACTCTCCCTAAAGGATCGGGTCCGTAGTTTGGGGGTGCTCTTGGATCCAGAACTGTCACTTGAGGCACAGGTGAACTCAGTGGCAAAGAGCACCTTTTATCAGCTTAGGCTGATATACCAACTGCGCCCTTATCTGGACAGTGATAGCCTAGCTACAGTTATCCATGCTCTGATAACCTCTCGTTTGGATTACTGCAATGCGTTATACGTGGGGCTGCCTTTGAAAACGGTCCGGAAGCTTCAGCTGGTACAAAACAGGGCAGCCCGTTTACTAACAGGGACTGGCTGGCGAGATCACATTACGCCAGTCCTTTTCCAGCTTCATTGGCTGCCAGTCTAGGTCCGGGCCTGATTCAAAGTGCTGGTATTGACATTTAAAGCCCTAAACAGTTTGGGGCCAGGTGATCTGAAGGAACACCTCCTCCCATATGTACCTTCCCGGACTTTAAGATCATCTACAGGGGCCCTTCTCCGTGAGCCCCTGCCAAAGGAAGTGAGGCAGGTGGCTACTAGGAGGAGGGCTTTCTCCGCTGTGGCACCCCAGTTGTGGAATGAGCTCCCCAGAGAGGTCCGCCTGGCGCCTACACTGTACTCCTTTCGTCGCCAGCTGAAGACCTTTTTATTCACTCAGTATTTTAACACTTAATTTTAACTTAAATTATACTGTTTTAACTCTGTATTTTAACCTTATATCAATTTTGCTACGTGGTTTTATCCTGGTTGTGCTTTTTATATTGTATTTTGTATTTGTGTTTTTTAACTTGTTGGTTGTTTTATGATGGTTTTAATTTTTGTGAACCGCCCAGAGAGCTTCGGCTATTGGGCGGTATAAAAATGTAATAAATAAATAAATAAACAGGATGCAGAGAACCTCTTCTTGTGGCACCTTAAAGACTAACACATTTATTATGACATTAGCGTTCGTGGACTGCAGTCCACTTCATCAGATGCTTGAAATGAATTGCAGTCCATGAAAGTTCATCTCAGGAGCAGGCAACCTGCCATCCAGATGTTTTGGACTTCAACTCCCATTAGCCTCAGCTAGCACGGTCAGGGATTATGGGAGTAGTCATCCAAAACGTTGCCCTGGCTTATGCCATAATAAATGTGTTAAGTCTTTAAGATGCGACAAGATTAGTTGTTTTAGCGGCAGCAAATTAACACTGCTAACTCTCTGGAAACTCGTAAAATGAAAATACATAGAAGTATAATACCTTAATTAGGCCAACCAAAAGATCACAAGAATGTGTAAGTGTTCGTGATTTCAAGATCTCTTAATCAGCTAAGATTAAGCTAGGGGCGGTGTGAGGAGAGGGGAGAAAGGGGTGACTTGATGTTGAAATCATGGTGTTTTCATGATCATAATCTTGAGATGGAATGGGAAGGAAGACTTTTCAAACAAGGCTCTAACAGATGATGTGATGGTTTTGCGATTCTAATACAGACCAATTTAAGCACATCACACCACCACCAGCACAACCCCACACAAACACAATTTTGAGATCCTCAGTTGAATATATCCAAAGTGACTTGACTAAAGGAATGATGGCAATTGCATCCATTCCCTAGCCTAGAACATCTGTGCAGAGGAAAGACTTGCCACACATTGCAACATCTGGTTCACTGAAGGATGCTGTCTGCCAACAACTCTGTGCATTTGATGATGCAACTTGGAGACGTTTGAACCCGTCACTGTTGTGAAATGCCTGTGAATGAGTCACACTAGCAGCCATTGAAGGGTGTTGAAAGAACAATACTGGATTTCAATGTGCTTGATCTACCATTTAGGGCAAACAAGTCTACTGGCTTTTGTTGTTCACAGACTTCTGAAAAAGCACAAATGAATGACATGCTAATTGAAGGGTCCCTTTGCATATTATGCAGCAGCAAATCTAAGGGTTGTATCCCATTTTAGTCCTCCTTAGAGTCGATCCACTGAAATGAATAGAACTTAAGTTATTTTTAAATCTTTTTTACTGTAAGTTTCAGCAAAACCATAAAACAAAACGAAAAAATGCAAGTGTAATTATTTTAAAGGCCTCAATTTCAAATATTACAACATACTTTTAAAGGGGGGAATAAATGACACACAAAATTCAACAAAGACAGACCAAAGATCCAGATATAAGTCCATTTGTGAAAGGCAAATGTCTCTGCTAACACTAGTGTTGGTGGGTCTTCAATCCATTGCATTATAGGCTGTGAGCTTTTATCTTTCCATTGTTGTGGTATCAGTCTTTCAGCAGTCAAGAGGGCGTGAAACATCCATTTTACGCTGATCATGTGTTAGATTCCAAGAAGCAGGTACATAATTTTTAATCATTTTTATTATAAGTTTTAACAAAATAAAACAACAACAAAACAATAAAACAAAATTAAGTGCAACTTCATATTTCAGTTTCAAATATCACAATGTTTTAAATGGGGGGGGGGAGAGAGAAAAGGAAAGAGGAGTAAATTACACATGAACTTCCATAAAGGCTAAGCAGGTACTTAATTTAAGATAGCATGAACATCAGAAAATATTAAAGAACTTTCCATTACAAAGCTTATGTGTCTGATGACTTCCTCCCGAAAGGAGGCAACTATTGGGCATTTCTAGAACACATGAACAAAACAAGCATTAACATATGAACAAAAGAAGTATTAACTGTTTCATCCAGTGTTAGACTAACTTAACAGGACTTAAGTTAGACTAACACGGGATACAAGCCTAGGTTTGCATCTAAATTAACACAAAGGGCAGAACTGTATTTTGTGATAAACACAGCACTGCCAACAAAATGGCAGCCCTGTGTCAAATATTCTCCTTTCCCTTCTGTAATGTATGGGGTGACCATATCAAAAGGAGGATGGGGCTCCTGTACCTTTAACAGTTGCACAGAAAAGGGAATTTCAGCAGGGGTCATTTGTATGCATACAGCAATTGGTGAAATTCCCTCTTCATTGCAACAGTTACAGCTGCAGGAGCCCTGCCCTCTTTCGTATCTGGTCACTCTAATATAGCTCTCATAATGTGGCAGCCTGTGGCCAGGTGACTTATGTGCCTTGCTTAGTCTCCCGACCAGGTGCTGTTGATGGGCAAAAGCAAGCCCCCTCCTCTCCATTCTTATGATGCTTTACCTTTAAGTCATGTTTGGACCAGATGGCCCTTCGAAGAGAGGATGCCTTCAAAATAGAGGAGAGTCCTCTCTGGCAGCTCTTCAAATACAGGAGCAAAGCTGCTCTGACTGTGTTCAGTGGCTGGAGAAGCACTCCTCTAGCCCCCGGCTGAGCTGGGGACCCTTCACCTGTGTGGATTCCTCCCCAATGGGTGAGTCCATGGGCTTCACCTGCCATGCATCATTCCAATGGAAGTAGGAAGAAGCAAAAGCAGTTTCCTGGCAAGTAGCACCAGGTGAATGCTTCCAGCATGTCTGCTGGGAAGCAAACGATGTCAGGGGGCATAGCTCCAGCCCTTTACATCCTTTGGCCCATGGAGGGCTGGGTTGAAGGTCATCTGCCACCCCTCCACCTCAACCCAGTTCCCATCCCCTGTCCCAACATAAGAGGCAGCTGGACGGCCATCTCTCAGGGATGCTTTGAGGCGGATTCCTCCATTGAGCAGGGGGTTGGACTCAATGGCCTTTTAGGCCCCTTCCAACTCTTCTATTCTATGATTCCAGCCCTGAGTTATGAGACAGAACTTGTCTTCTACAGGCTAGTCCCTTATGAATGTGATGGCAATACAGTATTCCTCTCCACTTTGGGGCTTGATCACAGATTTTCAACATATTCCAGTGTAAATTGAAGATGTAGAAATGAGATTGGATAGCATAATTATCCCCACATAAACTTGTAATGGCACCTCATGCTTGTGACCCTTTTTACTGCCATTTGCTGGTTAATGTTTTTGCTGGGTTTTGGTTTTCACTGCTTTCTGCTGCTCTGAGGGTTTTTACCAATGTTGGGGTTTTTAGATTGATAGATTTTCATGTTTTTGTTGTAAGCTACCTTGAGGCTAAATGTAGTAAGCAGGGTAAAAATCTAATTAATTAATAAAACTGCAAAGGCTTCAGAAAGGAGCAAGTCAAAAGTCAGCAACTTGTACAGTTAAGAGCACAGGTTTTGAATAAAGTTCAAACCTCTAAATTATTAGAAAACGTAGGAACATCATTTCAACCAAAACCCACGAGGAAATCAATAACCTTCTAGTATCTGAAGGCAGCTTAGTTCTGGAACCAGGAGGTTACCAGCCATCTATACCCTCAAATTATATATCTTCTGGAAGAAAGGAGAGTGGAATCCCACCTAGAGTTGGCAGGTCCCTTTTAGCGGATGTTTGAAGTTGGACGTTTTTGATTGGTCAGCTGTAAAGTAACTGGGTTGAACGAGCCACAAAAAAGTCCCCAACATCCACTGGGCTGTATCCAATGTTAGTCTAACCTAAGTCCCATTCATTGTAATGGATCTACTCTAAGTAGGACTAACGTTGGATACAACCCACTGTGTCTGGCAAACCCAAGATAAACTTTGATACAAACATCGTCATAACCTAAAACAGTATTGGAGACTATACCTGGACGTTGTCCCACATTTTAGCTGAAACCCTGAGAAGGAACTATGTGTTCTGACTTCGTTTCCTAAGAACTTTTAGTACAGTTAGGCTGCTAAATCACAGGTCAGGCCAAGCTGGGATATTAACACCCAATATGGAGTCACAAAATGTATGCACTTCATATCGGTTACTATCTGACAGGCGCAAAGCCAGCTGGGGTGACCCATAATAAGAGCATCCACAACTACCCCTTCAGGACGCAGTGGGTTGTGGGTTTCCTAGACAGAGTCCTTTAAGGGCTCAACCCTATGCATGTTTAGACAGAAAAAAGTCCCACAACTCCCAACGTGCCCTTGCCAGTCATGCCTGGCTGGGAAGATCCAAAGCCAAGCATCCAACAAGAACACCATGATCTCTGCCATCTCTAGAGATTCAGGCTTCAGGGTGACAAGCAATTGAGAGAAGCTGACCTCATGAAAGGGTAACTGTGCTTATCTCTTGTTAAATGGCCTTGAGATTTACAGATGAAAGACTGTAAATGTGCTAAGTGTCATTAGGAGGTGTTAATCAGCAGCCCTTTATCAGTTGCCAGATAAGTGCCTTGCCTTCAGGGGAAGATTAAGGCTCCAAGAGCATTCAGATGATGATGATGCAGGAGCCAGGCCTCTTTTAGTCATCTCTGCCTGCCTGCATCACTGCTGATGGGCTGCACTGGGTCCCCGCAGCTTATTTCTGACTGTGCTCCTGTCTGACAAACACCCAGAGCTGGCTTTCCATCTGTACCTTCTTCACGATCTTGCACCTAGGAGTTGTGTGAACAAAACGCTGCAGGTCTAAACACAGCAGTACAGCAGAACTGATCATGGGGCTGGTTCATACATACATGTTCATGGGATTTATTTATTTATTTATTTATTTATTTTATTACATTTATAATATACCACCCCACAGCCGAAGCTCTCTGGGCGGTTTGTAACAATTAAAAATGGTAAACATTAAAAGTATACAAAATTTAAAAACCATCAAAAACATTAAAAACAGTATAAAAACAACAGTATCCATTTAAAAGCAACAATTCTGGGGTCCATTAAAAACAAACTTAACCAATGCAAGGCAGCCAATGCAAGCGGGCCAGAATCGGTGTTATATGTTTGAACCTTCTCGTTCCAGTTATCAATCTGGCCACTGCATTTTGCACAAGCTGCAGCTTCCGAACCGTCTTCAAAGGCTGCCCCACGTAGAGGGCATTGCAGTAATCTAATTCGGAGGTTACCAAAGCATGGACAACTGAAGCTAGGTTGTCCCTGTCTCGATTAAAAGAGATGGACAGCAAAAGTGGATTCATGATGGGCGTCTTCCTCTGGGATTCTGCTGGGGTGCCAAGCAGGAGTTTCCCGGCTCTTGGCTCCTTCTATAAGCTTACCCAGCCATTCAAAGAGTACCGTGAGATTCCTTTCTTCCTTCAGCTCTTGGATTTCCCCCTGAACAGAGCTTTGAAGTTGAGATAGAAATTGATTATAAATACTAGGGGTGTGCACGGACCCCCCGCTCCGCTTCACTTGCAGATCCGCCATTTTCCGGATCGGGCCGCTCCGCTCCGCCCACTTCCGCTCCGCTCCGCTCGGAGCTCCGGATCCAGATCCGGAGCTCCGTTTCCCCCCCCCCCCCCATAGGCTTGCATTGAAAGCTAAAAAATTATACAACTTTTTTTCTGTTCAAGTTAGAAACCTCACGTTTGGCACCATGACACCACATGGGGGTATACACACGCACGCCAAGTTTCAAAGCAATCCCATCATCCCCTGATTTTTGGGGAATTTTTGAAAATCGGGCACCCCATTCACACCCCTTTCCATAGCTCCGTCAATTTGCACGTTAGAAACCTCAAACTCGCCACCATGAAAGCTTATCCAGGGATACATACGCACGCCGAGACTCAAGGCAGTCCCATCATCCCCTGATTTTTGGGGAATTTATGAAAATCCAACACCCCTTTCCATAGCTCCGTCAATTTTGCACGTTAAAAAAACCCCTCAAACTCACCACCATGACAGCTTATCCAGGGATACATACGCCGCACGCCGAGACTCAAGGCAGTCCCATCATCCCCTGTTTTTTGGCGGGGCTTAAACCTGCAAAATTTGGAACTTCCAAAACTCCAAGTGAGCGCAGGAAGGACTTCTCCCCTGAGTCAAAGCCACACACACACAACATCCCTGCGAGGTGGGCAGGGGAGGAGGGAGGGAAGGCAGGCAGGCATGCAGCTGGCATTTCTGGGGGCATAAGGAAGTGAGCCAAGGATAAGCCAGTAATGCATATAAAATGGAATAAATCAATAAATAAACAAAGGAGGGGTGGAATTAAAAGCAGCAGTGTTGCTGAATAAACAGCAAGAAGATTTTTTAAAAAAAGGCTATATCTGTCTTTTACCAGCAATAGGGGGACGTGCCCGGGGGAGGGGGAAGCAGCTGCCAGTTCAACTCAAGACAGCCACCAACAGCTCTGAGATTAAGAAGTAAACGCTCACTTCAACTCATAACAGGCATCGCTCCACCACTAAAAAGTGAACATTCACTTCAACTCATGATAGGCATTGCTCCACCGTTTTACTCTCTTTGGAAGGCTCTAATGGCCTTCCAGTGCAGGAGAGAGTGGGGGCACGTCCACAATGAGATGCCCTAGGGGAGCTCATCCCCTTGCACCACATCTTTTCAGTTGTTCCCCAAAGTTAGGGTGGGGAGCAGTGCTGTGTTTCTATCTCTTATTCTTGGCTTAGTATATGATTTCAGGTTGTGTTTGTGCATTTGGTGGGGCTACTGTGTTAAAAAACACAGGGAAAAGCCCGTTCAGATGAAGAAAGAGAAGTTTCCCAGAATCCCAAGTTACCTGTTTTGCCTATGCCCTCCTCTAACTTTGGGATCATCATGACCGGGAGCTGACTCTGCCCCTCAGCCCTTTGAAAAAGGTATTTTTCCCGCCGATTTTTTAAAAACTTCTAGCGCGCGACCCGTACGACGCAGAAAGTTGAGAGTAGTCTCAAAATGACCCCCATCCACGACTCTCTGTGCACAAGAATTTTCAGAACGATAGCTTAAACCCCCCCCCAGTTATCCCCTATTCTTTCCCTCAATGCAATCCTATGGGCGAAAAGCCGAAAACGCCGTTTGAGCCGCGCGGTTGACCCGATTTTCAAACAAATATAGCACGCGACCCACACGACGCAGAGAGGTGAGAGTGGTCTCAAAATGACCCCCATCCACGACTCTCTGTGCACAAGAATTTCCAGAACGATAGCTTCAAAAACAACCTAGTTATGCGTGATTATTTGCCGCAATGCAATCCTATGGCGAAATGTTTTCAAGATGGCGACCGGAGCGCTCCGCCTGAACTAGGAGCTCCGAAAAATGGTCGCTTCTCTTCGCCTTGCTTCTAGGGGTCCGCGGTCCGCTCCTACTCCGCCTCTGGGTAAGGTGGAGCAGGCCAATCCGCTACTGCTTCTACGCTCCTAATCGGAGCGGATCACACCCCTAATAAATACACATTGTGAGTTTAGGCTGTGTTTCTTAGAGATGCTTGTAGCAACTCTCAGACTATTTCCAGCATCTATAAGAAGACATCCACGATATAGTCCAAGTGTCATGTTCATGCCTGTTCCCTCTGGCATTCACATGTGCTGGCAAGCGGACACGAGAGACACTCACATCAGTGAGATTTCTTCTTTATTGAGAAAATCACATGGTAGGCAAGCTTAATGGTTACAGAGTTTCCAAAACACACTTAAAGCTGAACGATGGTTAGAAAGCTTTAGGCTATTTTTTCTGAAATGATCCTTAAGGCAAACTCTCAGAGAGGGGGTGTGAATAGGGTACGCCAATAACAGCTTTGAGCTTCTCCAGATGCCGCATACGCTGGCTCCTTAAAGGGACATGGCCAATCTCCTAAAACAAAGTCCCAGGAAAGGTTGCTCTGAGCCACCAGAGCCGGGCAGAGAGATCCGGCATGCACTTGTCAATCTCAGCCTACCACTACTGAGCTGACCCCTTACCATGACTTGAGGAAAGGTTAAGCCTCAGGCCCAGGAGTCTCATCCTTCTGCTAAAGACTGGGAACTCCCTGCCACCCGAGTCTGAGCATGAACACAGAATCCACAGCATATGCAAGTCTAAGTCTATGAAAAGCCTTACTACTTTTCATGGCACAGTTCTTAAATATCCAAAGTCCAAATAGCAAAGTGTGTTAGGAGTCTGATGTATTGCACTCCCTCCGAGCATGCGCAGAGTGCAAGCACACGTCAGCAGAGACAGAGATCACAGGCAGCAGGCAGATGTTCACGAAGCGAAGGAATACTCAGGCACAGTAGCGTTTTGGACTACTAATCTAAGTTTACTTTACAAGTATTTACACAGAGCGTAACGTAGTTGAGGAACTTTACACAATAACTCTTCACACAAACTCTCCACACTCTTCAATCACATGTCACATATTAACAGCCTTGTAAGCCAATCATAGTGTCCATATGCAATATGAACACCGGATTGCATCACCGGGATTGTGTCGCTATGCCTCAAGAAAAAACATGGGCAAATGGCCTTGGTCAGAGAGCCATCCAGCTGCACATCCTGGCCGCTCTCCAAGACCTTGAGATGGCTATCTCAGAGGTTGTTACTTTGTTCAATAGTTTCAGAAAAAACTTCTGATGAACACTTTTAAAACATAAACCTGACAAAGCGTCCATGTGCAGAGTGCTTTCAAAGTCCCAAGCAGAGATGGAATCCAAAGCAGGAGGGAGGTCAGGCCTTGCGTCTAGAGATGAAACCTAGCAAAGCTTTTTCAGCTTTGCACCAGCCTTTAAGGCCTATTCAAGGTCACTTGACAGACAGGTCAAAATCCACCTTGCTCCAATACTTGATGTCGAAGGCATCTGTCACATAATGGGAGTTGTAGTCCAACACATCTGGAAGCCGCAAGGTTGGGGATTGATGGACTAGAGTTAGGGCTGCGTTTATTTATTTATTTTATTTATTTATTACATTTTTATACCGCCCAGTAGTCTCCATGTGATACAGCCTGTCTGAGCTTTCCTTGTGCATCATGAGAAGGCCTATGATTATATGGGAGGTACAACATGGGACTGGCGCATTCATGGCCACAGCCACAGCAATCTGGCAATGATTTCCATGAAGCAAATAGCTTTGCTTGCAGTCCCTGCATCCGTAGACAATCTGCGTCATGTATTATGTATGACTGCATCCCAAGGAGATGGCTGGGAAGCACCACAGGGAAGTGGTTTTTTCCACGTCGTGGCTTTGTCATTGGGAGTTTAATTCTAGGACTTTCATTCTAGCACTTTGAGAAGATATGCCTCTGGCTTTCCATGTGCCCTCAGTTCAAAGTGACTTCATTTTTTCTTGCTGCCTCCCTTTGGTTTAGACAATTTGTTGAGATTTTAACATTAAATGCAGTTATCAAACTCATCGGTACATCATATGTATTACTGATAATATTGACTTAATTTCTCAGTGAGTTCAGAAGATCAAAGAATGATCCCGATCATTTTATATTGGAAGCTTTTCTTCCAATGCGGCAGAGTCCTGCTATTTACTGTTTTACTCTGTACAGCACCATGTACATTGATGGTGCTATATCAATAAATAATAATAATAATAATAATAATAATAATAATAATAATAATGAATAAAAAAGCTCAGCCTAAGATGGGCTGGTTGGGGGAATGTGGAGACTTCTTTTCTGTCTAAACATACATAGAATTTTGTGCCCTAAATCTCATTTAAGTCATTGCCACCCTTTCCTTATACCCTAGAAAATATATTGGCATTACCATTTCTATCACCTTCCATAGTCATATTAAACCAGACATACCAGCTCATTAGTTTGAGTCTCCTGTATTTATAAGCAGCTCTCACAGAAATACCCCCTCTCAGTAGTTCCACACCTTTAAGCACTGTCTTTAAGATATAACTGCAAAGTGATTAGAGTGTGCTTTTAAAAACTCAAGTCTTTAATTCGCGGATATCTATTAAAATCAAGCCAGTAAGACCGCAGCACCCTCTGCTGACTAACTGAAATAATGGATGGCACTTTAAAGTTAATGTGCAAACTACAGACCTTATTGTTTGGTATGAGATCTAAAGGTAACCTCTGTGACTGAATGGAATCTGGTGGACACAGTCATCTAGGGTGACCAGATGGAAAGGAGAACAGGGCTCCTGTATCTTTAACAGTTGTATTGAAAGGGGAATTTCAGCAGGTGTCATGTGTATGCATGCAGCACCTGGTGAAATTCCCTCTTTATCACAACAGTCAAATTTGCAGGAGCTCTGCCCTCTTTTGTATCTGGTCAGTCTGATGAGATACAAAAGAGGGCAGAGCTCTTGCAGCTTTAACTGTTGTGACGAAGAGGAAAATTCAACAGGTGCTGCATGGATACACATTATCTGCTGAAATCCCCTTTTCTATACAACTGTTAAAGATACAGGAGCCCTGTCCTCCTTTCCATCTGGTCACCCTAACTCATCTGCTATAAGTTAATGACATTGCCTAGTCTCCAGAGCAAGTCGAAATCTTGAAAGCTACCATTTTATGTATGCATGTATGTATTTTAATGCATTTCTATACTGCCTTTCTGCCAAGACACCCAGGACAGTTTACAATTTTTGAATACTCAAGCAAACAAGTATTATTTTTACACACACACACACACACACACACACACACACACTAGTTTTCTCAAGGCAATTCTATGTTTCTTCTGGAGCTGATGGCAGGAGCACCCCGGCCCGGGCTTCTCCTCTTCTGCCTTTACACGGCTCTTGCACAGCCCCAGAGAAAGTAGGGGAAAGGCTGCTCCATCTCAGGCCATGGATGGCTCTGGAGCTGATGGCATCAGCCATCACCAACCACTATACCAAGGGCTGAATTTTCAAGTACCTCTCAGAGGTCATATTTCAGTGGTGGGTAGGGCTGAAGGGAAAGGGAGCAGAGCCAGAACAAAAGGGGTTGGGTCAAGATACAAACAAACAAACACAGCTTTTTTTACAACATAAAAGCTCTTACTGCCAATAACTGTGAGTCTCTTGAAGCATTTATCGTGCACTCGTGATTGTTCACTCATGGAAGTCCGTGGGTCTTTTTCACGACATCATCAATCTCCAATACACCTCGCATTGTTTTCAAGGGATAACCCACCATTTTAAAAGTCACCAAAAATGCAGTAAGAAACCTAAATTGCGTGATAAAGTAGCGCCATCTGCTGGTGGTATCAATAAAACATGGGAGGAAATCTGCAAAAACAAGATGGAGGGAGAGCGTGTATTTTGCCTACCGTAAAACCCGGAAAGACTGCGGAACAGAAAGCCACAGTAAGGCTGCAGGATTTTCACCAAATGTTGAGAAGCCCTCAGCCTTAGGAGAGGCATTTCAACTTTTAGAATGGGAAAAAAACCTTGTACAGATGCTGGGAAACCATCAAACTAATCAGCCCTTGGGGAAAGGGGGTTGCCCCAGGCGTGTGTGACCCTTTGGAAAACCTCAGAGGACTGGACTGGGAAGCCAGCAGGGCCAAATTTTGCCCTGCACTATACCATCCACTATAATCTAAAATCATTTTAGAAGTTGTGGGTTCTTTGGCCTTAGATGTTTAAATCTAACAAGATGACATTCTCCCAGTGTTGCACTGAGTCAAAAATGAGTGTAGAGAACATCACGGTTTCTGATACTAGTTCACACATGTATGTTTTCAGCTGATGACTGCAGCATCATGATTATTATGTGTGAAAAGGCCATCATCACAGTTCTAAACATTGGAGTTAGACCGTTCCTGACACCTCAAACAAAATGCTTTTCAGCGGTGTCAGGTCATGCATTCGGCTGCAGGCCAAGGAAAATACAGTCATCAACGGTAATCTGGTAATGTGCACTGTGTGTGTGAAAAAGCTCAAGGTGCTAAGGAAGAATTAGCTGCGGACATTTTATAAGTCATGCTGGCTGAAATGCAGCAGCAAAAGGAAGGAGCAATGATTCACGAACAATACCATGACCATTATTCTGTTAGATAATCAGATTTGAACAATGTATTTATTTAGGTGTGAAACCACTAATCACAAGATTGAGCTGAAATCCATAAAAGACTTGTGAAACATGAAAGCCAATAGTTACTTAAAGAGTCTCCGCACACAAACACCAGACATAGGATTTTAATAGTCCTTCCCTCTGTGAGTCTACGTCCTCACTGACCTTGGCCTGGTTCACACAACAGGCCAGGCTCCCCGTGGGTTATGTGTTGCGTGAACCCAGATTTCAGGGCTTCTTCAAGGGTTAAACCCTCATATAACTCGAGATGGTCCAGTTACCTGACAAACCACCACCACATCGGGAATTGCATATTCAAAATGGTGCCCGGAACGAGCCCTGGCTCATCATGGACTGAACAACATTCAGTGAGCAAAGCATCCTTGCTCGACAGGCAGAGAGCCAGGGAGGGAGTGAGCAGCGGCATCTCCTGCTCTGCCTTCTCACCAGAGCAAGAGGCAGGTGAACAACCAGTTTGCAATGCAACAACTCCAGGGCACTCTTGTCAGTGGGCCCCTGGTGGGTGTGAGCCCATGGCAGATGTCCAACCAGGCCCGTTTCTACACCTGCCCTTTCGCCCCCCCCCCCCGATCATCCCTGTGCATGCAAATGACACACAGGGGATCCTGGGAGCAGGCAGGGACGACCCTCTATTTTCCTGGAATAATCCTTAGGTGTAGAAAGGGCCCAGCCCTACTTATGCACAACATGGACTATTTGAACTGCACAATGCAAACTAGTTACAAGGTGCCTAAAGGGCGTCACATACATTATCACAAACGGCTTACAATGACCTTGTAAGGTGTTCCAGTATTTTATTATAATCCCCATATCCCATTGGGAGGAAGGACTCAGCAAAAGCATTTTGCCTAAAGCCGCAGTGAATTCATGGCTGAGGTGACGTTTTAACCTGACCGTCACCTTGTGACAGGAAAGCCCCT